>NC_034592.1:54676651-54687863 GCF_900095145.1 Mus pahari
AGTGACTGACACAGTGGGTAAGCGATATGAGAGAATGAATGAAAATATATAGTTTCTCAAGTTTCTCTTTCTTTCTTTCTTTCTTTCTTTCTTTCTTTCTTTCTTTCTTTCTTTCTTTCTTTCTTTCTTTCCTTCTTTCTTTCTTTTCATGACAGGTAGAAGAAACAAAGCAGTGTACAGGGAGAAGTAACCAAGAGGATCCTTCAAGTAAGCAAATGAATAATGACAGTTTCACCTACGCAAATGGGAGGACTAATAGCAGTAACAATGACAAACTCACAAATTTACATGAATAGTTTTCATGTCCAAGTCCCAACATGATACAAAAAAAGTACAAGTGTGCATATTCTCAAATAAGCATTGCTTTGAAATAGCTTTTCTTGCTTTGTTCTTACTGTAACAATGTCTTCCTGCAAATGCCTCGAACACATCAAATTTTGTCTTTTTTTTTAATCAAAATATACAAACATTGAAATGTAGTGGTAAGATGCATGTAACACACATGCATAATATATCTTTAAGTATGAATATTTAACTTCACTGTAACAAATGCCCTCTTTAATGTCTCTGTGACTACATTGTACAGATAAGCTGTCCTTATTCCAGGAAGACGAAGACTCAGCTGAGGACTCCGAGGTTTGTCCAATGCTGTTTTTGTTTTTGAAAAAAAAAAATAACTGTGAATAGTTTGTCCGTAGTAAATCTGTTTCAGTAACTCATCTCATGACTTAAATTTATTTTTCATCCCTTATCAAGTCTTACTGACTCTACTTTAATATAGAAGTTAATCTCTTTTATCTGTCTATAACTTAGCAGTCTAAATATTTTTGTTTTAGTGGTTGATACATTGAATGGGTAATGGAGAGAGTGAAGAACCCTAATTTCTAAAGTTTTTGTTTTCTTTGTTTTTCATGACAGGATGTAGCAACAGAGCAACCCTTGGGAAAAGGTAAACAAGGACGTCCTTCGTGTCAGCAAACAGATTATAATTTCAGTCATGATAACAGGGATAACCAAAAATGCCAAAATGATAAAATTGCAAATGTACAGGAAAATTGTTTTATGCTTAAGTATCAAATGGTAATAAAGCCAGGACAGATAATTCTAACCTCTGCCCAGCCAGATCTTACACATTTTTTCTCAGAATCTAGCTCTTGGAGTCCACTTGATTTTTTCCCTCTGTGTAATCTTTCCATGTCCCAGATCTAGCCAGACTCCTACATCTTGCGTTCCAATCTAGACTGGCTAGCCCTGCTTCCACTGCCCTACTTTCCAGGCTCCAATCAAGACCGATTTTACCCACCCCCAACCTGTAGGCTCCTCTAGTAACAAATACATCCAAACTTTCTGCCCAGTCAGGTCGTGCACTTCTTTGCCAGGGTCTAGCATGGTGAGTCTGCCTCATCCTCCCCTTCACACACATGACTCAACCTCCGGATCTATCTTCATACTCCATTCAAGGACCAGAATACATGTCTTACATGCCAGCCCAGTTCCTTTTCTCCACTGGACTTCATTCTGCTTAAGCCATATTCAACTTTGGGAGCCAGCAGGTTTATCATCTGATGTGTCTGTATTATAAACAAAATTCACAAAAGAACTCTACATGCCCAGAGCTCATATGAAAACTACAAACATAGTGGATGTTCATAGCAGCCTTATTTATAATAGCCAGAATCTGGAAAGAACCCAGATGTCCCTCAATAGAGGAATGGATACAGAAAATGTGGTACATTTACACAATGGAGTACTACTCAGCTATTAAAAACAATGAATTTATGAAATTCTTGGCCAAATGGATATATCTGGAGGATATCATCCTTAGTGAGGTAACCCAATCACAAAAGAAGTCACTAGATATGCACTCACTGATAAATGGATATTAGCCCAGAAACTTAGAATACCCAAGATACAATTTGCAAAACACAAGAAAACCAAAAAGAAGGAAGACCAACTTGTGGATACTTCATTCCTCCTTAGAATAGGGAACAAAATACCCATAAAAGGAGTTACAGAAACAAAGTTTGGAGCTAAGATGAAAGGATGGACTATCCAGAGACTACCCGACCCAGGGATCTATCCAATCATCAGCCACCAAACCCAGATACTAATGCACATGCCAGCAAGATTCTGCTGAAGGGACCCTGATATAGCGGCCTCTTGTGAGGCTATGTCAGGGCCTGGCAAACACAGAAGTGTATGTACTCAGTCAGCTATTGGATGGAACACAAGGCCCCCAATGGAGGAGCTAGAGAAAGTAACCAAGGAGCTGAAGGGGTGGAATAACAATATGAACTAACCAGTACCCCCAGAGCTCGTGTCTCTAGCTGCATATGTAGCAGAAGATGGTCTAGTCAGCCATCATTGGGAAGAGAGGCCCCTTGGTCTTGCAAACTTTATATGCCCCATAGAGGGGAACGCTAGGGCCAAGAAGTGGGAGTGGGTGGGTAGGGGAGCAGGGTGAGGGGAGGGTATAGGGGACATTCAGGATAGCATTTGAAATGTAAATGAAGAAAATATCTAATAAAATAATTTTTAAAAAAAGGAAAAAAAGAGAAAACTACAAACAAAATGAAATATTAAGACAGCATTCACCCTCCCCGCATATATACCAGTTTTGTAGAAGTGTTTACTACTGAGAATTACACATATGAAACCAGGACACAGAATTTGAAATAATAACCATAAACTTTTGCAAAGTATTCAAGGAATTCAAAGAAGACACCAAAGAACAGCTCAATGAAGTCAAAGGGAATCAATGTCTGACCAATGCCCAGGAAAATCCAGGATTCTAAAATAAAATCCAATAAATAGAATCATTGAAGAAAACTCAAGGTAAACTGTAGATGAAATTGAAAACTCCAATAGCCCAACTGGATAAGTCAAGGGGAGGCTTTACAGGTCAAATGAATCAAACAGAAGATAGAAAATAAGGGTTCAAAAATGAAGGATATAATCTACACAAGAAAAGGCACAGGAAAAAAATTTAAAAAGAAAAGACAAGAAACAAACCCGCAGAGATGACTATTCAGGAAATGTGGCTCACTGTTAAAAAGACAAAAACTTGAATTGTAGAAGTAGAAGAATGAGAAAAATCCCAGGTCAATGGTATAGGCCAGATCTTCAACAAGATCATAGAGGAAAATCTCCCCAACCTAAGGATATACCTATACAGATACCAAATAAAACCAGAAAAGAAACTCCCCAGGATATATCATATTTAAAACTCTATGTATATCAAACAACAAAGAATATTGAAAGAGAAAAGAGAAAAAATCGCAAGTCACATCAGAATAGTAGCAGCTGATTTTTCAGTGGAAATTAAGAGAGCCATAAAAGCCCAGAACATAACTACTCTTAAAAGAACATGACTGCCATCTTGGACTAATGTTTCCAGCAAAACTATCTGCCATAGTTGAAGGAGATAGAAAAACTCTTCATGATATAAACATCCTGAAAACTTTATATCCAACAGATCAAACCAAAAGGAAATATAGGAAGAAATATCTGTTGAAGAAAGGAATGGGTATAGCCAAGAGACTTTAAAAAGAAAACAAACACAGCTTCAATTATTGAAACACAAAATACACTGAGAACAAAACAATAGCAAAAATGAACAACAGAGTGAGCTTAATCACATATTTCATCAAAACCTTTAATTAATGCCCTTAATTCTCCAATCAAAAGACACAGGTTGGCTGCATGATCAAGAAACGAAATCCATCTGTGTGTTGTCTACAAGCAACACACCTCAGCTTTACAGACAGGCACTGCCTTAGAGGGAACAACTGGAGCAAAGTACTCCAATCAACTGGAATCAGTCAGCAAACAGACAAATGCTATCCTAGTGTCTGACAACATAGACTTTAAACTGGAACTAGTCAGAGGGGTATTCCATTCTAACCAAGGAAACCAAGACAATATGTATACACCAAACTATTGTGTACTCAATTTTATAAAAAGTATGCTATTATCATTAAAGACATTCATCATTAAAGATTAATAATAACCCATTAGCAGTAGATGATTTAAATATCTCCCTTTCTTCAGTAGAAACATCATATGGATAAAAAGTCAGTGGAGAAACATCAGAAATAAATGATATCACACATCAAATGGATTTAACAAGTGGATTCACAGAATATTCCACACAAACTCCAAAAAGTATGCATTCCTCTCACCCAGCAGCCCGCCAAACATCTCTACAGTAGACCGACCACATCCTGGGACAAAAAGCAAAAGAACATCTTACATTCTGAAAAGCTGAAACATCAACTATGTGTATTCTGTATGACCATAATGCAACAAAACTTAAAATGGACAGCAAAGAAATCTCTAGTATGTATATAAACTCACTGAGAATAATTACTCACTACTGAGAATGAGAATCATTCCTGAAATATGAATGGGTCGAAGGAAAAAAAAAACAAGGAAAAATTCTTGGAAGGAAATGAAAATGAAAACACAACACAAAGACTCTGGAGCACATTAAAACAAGTCCTCAGAGGGGGATTTAAGGCTCAGAAGGAGTATAAATAAATAACTTTATGATGTAGCTCAAGAATGTAGAACAAAAACAAACCAATTCCTTACCCAGCAAATGTTAAGAAATAATAACAAATAGAAAAGAAATGATTGAACTAGCGACAAAACAATACAAAGGGTTGATGAAGCTGAATACTGGATCTTTGAGAAGATAAAATCAACAGACCATTGTACCAATTATTAAAAAAAATAAGTGATTGTTTGGTCTAAAGTAGGTCCCTCCAAATGGCAGTGCTGGTGACAATGTCCTAAACAGGACAGGTAAAAGGGAGGGTTGCTGTAGTTTAAAGAACAGCTTAAATTCATCATTTCTTGGGACTCAGGTTTGGTAGGTTTCTGTTTACCAGGAACCTCCCTTAACCTGATTCTAAAGATCAATACCTTTCATGTGTTGGCTAGTTCGGTGTAACAACTATTGACAAACTAGAGTCATCTGAAAGGAGAAAACCTCAATTGAGAAAATCCTTCCATCAGATCCAGATGTAGGGCATTTTCTTAATTAGTGATTAATGTGGAAGGGCTCAGCTTGCTGTGGGTGGTGCCACCCATGAGCTGGTGGTCCTGGGTTCTATAAAAAGCATCCAGAAGCAAACTAGTAAGCAGCACCCCTTCCATGGCTTCTGCATCAGCTCCTGCCTCCAGGTTCCTGCCTTGTTTGGATTCCTTTTCTGACTTCCTTCAGTGATGGAAATGTAAACTGAATAAACCCTTTCCTCCCCAGGTTCTTTGGTCATGGTGTTTTATCACAGCAGTAGTATCTGGCAAGGATATATAGTTCTAGGTCAATTAAACAGTCTTTATCTGCTCAAAGACACTCTACACCCACACCCATACCATAGTGACTGTCCTATAAAATCTTCTTGCTTTCCCATCATTTTGCTTTTCTATCTCCCCACCCCCAAGAGATAGCCTTGCCAGCTTGATCCCCAGTAAATCTTTCTACTCGAAAGTATCTACTAGAGTAATATAGTTCATAGGTTTTACTGTGCCCTTTCTTACAGCGAGAAGTCAAATTAACAGAATCGGCAATGGACAGGGATATATTACAGGCATAGAGAGTCTAAGGTCATTTAGAATGTTTATAGGGAATATTAAAAAATTCTTGTAGCCCACTCTATTGGCAAATATAAAAGTTTTCTAGATTCAGCCAAACCACCAAAATTAAACTGTGAATTTAACAACCTAAACAGACCCACAACAAATGAGATGTAAAAAATAAAAAAAAATAAAGGCCGGGCAGTGGTGGCGCATGCCTTTAATCCCAGCACTTGGGAGTGGGAGGCAGAGGCAGGTAGATTTCTGAGTTCGAGGCCAGCCTGGTCTACAGAGTGAGTTTCAGGACAGCCAGGGCTACACAGAGAAACCCTGTCTTGGAAAAAAAAAAAAAGTAAAATGTATTCATAGTAAAATTCTTCCAGGTTTCTAAAACAGATCTACAACCGTTCTTAAACTATACAAAACAAATACAAATGACAACAACAACAAAAGAATCCGGAAGAAGCAGTCTTCCTAATCCCAGTATCACTGTAACCCCAAAACCTCATAATATACAACAACAAATAAAGCTAAAGGCCAATATCTTTGATGAGCATAGGTTCAAATACTAAAACATTCAATAAAATACATGCAAACAGAATAAGATGCTCATCCAAAAGATTATCCACCACGACCATGCTGGCTTTTCTCAAGAGAGGCAGGGATGGCCAAACACATTCAAGTCAATAAACATCAAAGACCATATAAGTGGACTTAATGACAGAAGTCATTGGTTCATGCTAATGGATGCAGAAAAGACCTTTGACCAAATCCAACATGGCTTCATGATAAAAGTTCTAAAGAGGGCAGGACTGGAGGGGATATCCTGAAGTGTAATAAAAGCTACCTGAGAAGCACACAGCCAGCCTCATCACAAATGGAGAAAACCTTGGGTGAGTCCCCAAAGAGTGAGGTGCATTCTCATCCACAAGGCAGAGGGCAAATGTGCACAATCCAAGCAAGGGTCGAGAGCTTTAAGTATTTTTTTTTCTTTCCGTCTTCCATCCATAACAGTGCCTTCCTGATAAGTGTCACTTCTCTGAGTTTTTTTTCTTAGTGTTTTATTTTATCAAAATATGCAAACATCAAAATATGGATATATATGGATAAAATATAGATAAAATATGGATAAATATATTTGTACATATATATTTAACTTCACTGCAACAAATATTCGTATTAATGTTTCTGTAATTACACTGTATAGATGAGGAGCCGGAGTCACAGAGAGATGAAGGTTCAGATGAGACCACTGAGGTTTGTTCAATATTTCTGTTTTTGACAAAAAAAAGCTTTTTTGTTAAAAAGCTTTGGCTGCTGCATGTTCATTTCAGTTATAAAGCTTTGAATGCTGTGGCCGCTGTACGTTCATTTCAGTTATAGATCTAACTAATTAAGCCGTTAGTTTCTCATGTGTTATCATATTTCACTAATTTTGAATACAGAGGTTGAACACTCTCTTAAAATTTGTATGAATTTTTAATTAAAATAGAACCACATAATTTTCCCATTACTTCCCATTCTAGATCTCCTCCCTACAAAACAAACACACACACACACACACACACACACACACACACACACACACGCAAATACAACCTGTTGAGCCTTTTTGTTGTTGTTGTTGTTGTTTGGGTGTATGTAGTTTCAAAGCTAACCACTTTCTAGTGGCTAACCAGTACGAGGGTTCATCTCTGAGAGACACTTTTCTCAGCAGTCACGAGTTGCCTGTAGTACTTTCTGTAAGGATGGAACACTATGGTATATTCCACTTCCAGATGACCATGTGTGTTAGTATTACCAACGTTCTGGTCTAGTTTATACAGCTGTTTCTAGGAGACTGTTTTACAGCAGAGTTCCTGATATTCTGCCTCTCTGGTCCCTCTTCATCAATGTTCCTTCAGTCATAGATTCAGGCGCTGTAATGTAGATTATCTATTTGATGTGGGCTTCCCACAGTTGATCTATTAGTCTCTGTATTGTTATGTCCCGTTATGGTTTAATCGATGGTTTCCATTTGCTGTGAAGAAATTCTTCTTTGATGAGGGCACACGTTGTCTGTGGGTTGTAGAATAAGATTTGAGATGCCCTACTCATGTCTGAGTTAGGTGCAGTTAACAGAACCTGCCCAAGGTAGTTTCAAACATCTAAACTGATGGAAACGTATAAGTCACTCCTTGTATACGTATATGTCAGTCTAGTCTAGGCACAGGAAGCCACCGCTGCCTAACTGGACAAGGATTCTCAGGACTGGATGTTGGTTGAACTGAGGAACCGAGAACTAGCATCCGAGCTGGAAGCCTTTGAAAGTTCTCGGGCTCAGGAGGCTGCCACTGAGGTCCAGGTTCTCCTCGTTGGCCCCGAGCTGGGCAGCTCGAGGTGTTTTCTTTCCAGAACACAGAGAAGTGACAACTGACTTGCTACCAGAAGGGGGTAGTCGAGACATAAATGAACGGTACACCGATCCACCAAAGACGGGTGCTACTGTTGGGTGTAGCACTAGACATGGTGGTGGTAACTGCACCTAACTCAAACATGAGTAGGACAGAAGGAAGCTGTCCCGGGCAGACTGAGGCCACAAAGACTTGCTTTTGAGTCAAGAGAGACCTTAAAGGCTAGTTATGATAGTTAAGTACAAGTTTTAACATCTGGTAGTTAATTTTTTTCTCTACCCCATAATTCTACTTATTTCATGGATGGAGAGATAGCTCAGGGGTTCAGAGCACTGACTGCTCTTCCAGAGGTCCTGAGTTCAAATCCAAGCAACCACATGGTAGCTCACAACCATCTATATAATGGGATCCAATGCCCTCTTCTGGTGTGCAGAAATATATATTTTTTTAAAATCTACTTAGTTCAATACTATATATTAGAAAATGAAAAAACAATTGTGGCCAGTTTTGGAGTACAGGGGTACAAGACATGAAGTAATTCTGGTAGCATCTAAAAAAATACTTATTTTTGTTCGTGGACATTTGATTAATGCTGTAGTTGTGGAAGCTTTGATCTTACCCAGAGGCCTGTACCTGGCTGGCCTCACTATCCCAGTGAGGGTTTCTTGGGTTCCAGTATGAGATGGCCTGACCTGCTGTCAATAAGAGTAGCAGTTGTTTCTGTAGTGTAATCTCTTGAGGTATGTGTGTGAACACACATGCTTGTCTGACCTGTTGAGTTTTTCTCCAGTCTCCCATCCCTGTGCTCTAGTCTGTTCCCTGTAGATGACAATCACATAGAAAGGCTGTCTGGGTGGGTTGGGCCATTTCTGTCATGGAGTCAGCAACTTTGCACATCTACAAGTTATCTGTGTAATCACGTCCACAATGAGGCTTTCTTTGCCTACCCAAATTCATCACTTCCCCAAAACACTATTATTTATTCTGTCTGTGCCAGTTCTGCCAACACATTAACTGATCTTGAAAACTTGTGTCAGTATCCTCTTCACTTACATATATATGTTGTTTTAAAATATTTGAAAATAAAATATGTATAGTTACCTTTCAAAAAAAAAAAAAAGATTTGAGATGCGATTAGGAATTATGCTGGTCAAGCCAAGTGGTGATGGTAGATCCCTTTCATAGAATCATGGCCTAAATGATGGATAGGTTTCTAGTATCAGGCGTGATATCCCATCTGCTGAGTGAGCTTTAAGGCCCATTAGATAGCCATTCATTGCAACCAAAGCATGAGTTTCACTTATTGCAATATAGCTTTCATGGGTCCAGAAAATTCAAGATGACAAAGGAAGCAGTACGTAGTCCTATCGGGCTGCCACACCTACAAGCCATAACAATGTCCATCGCGACAAGAGCTTAATCTGTGTTAGCTTCTCACAGGATTGTGTCTATGATGTTTAGAATGTCAGTATTTTTGTCTCAGTGACTGAACCATTGACTGAGAGAGAAGATGACAGAAGAAAGATAATCTTGAAGTTATATTTCTTTTTTGTTTCTCATGATAGGAAGAAGAAGCAGAGCCACCATTAGGACAAGGTAACCCAGAGAGTTCTCACAGCAAACAGATAATGATGATCTCGATTACAGAATGACGGGGTAACCGTAGCAAAGGCGACCGGTTTGCAAGTGTGCATCAAGATTGTCTCACTCCCATGTACTCTTATAAAAAGTACAAGACAAAAGTCTTCAGACAACCTTTGTGACTTTAAAAGCTTTTTAAATGTCTTCTCGAAAAAGCTTTACTGTTTGAAATTTTGGGTTTTTTTTGCTTTATCAAAATCTGAAAACATGAAAATATAGAGATATGGTATACATGTTAATAGCCATTCATGTATCTTTCAATATATGTAGTGACTTGACTGTATATAATGTTCTCATTAATGTTTCTGTGACTTTGTTGTATAGATAAGACATCCATACCACAGACAGATGAAGATTCAACTGAGGACCCTAAGGTATTGATGATTTATGCTTTGAAGCTATGAATGATTTGGCTTACTAAATTTATTTCAGTCATATATTTTATTTCATCCACAGATATGATGAATAAAGTTTTATCATTTTTATTTGTTAGCATATGTGACTAACCACTTTAATATAGAAGTTATTCTCATTTTTTTTCTTTAGCTTCTGACAGGATTGTGTTTATAACTTAATAGATTGTATATGTCTTTATCTTAGTGACTAATATGTTGAGTGAGTGATGGAGGGAATGAAAAAAACATACCTTCCAAAAGTATATATATATATATATATATATATATATATATATATATGCATGTGTGTGTTATGTATGTGTATGTATGTATGTATGCATGTAAATATATATTTGTTTCTCATGACAGGAAGAAGCAAGAAAGCAGACAGTAGAAAAATGTAACCAAGAGAATCATTGTCAGAAAACAAATAATGGTAATTTCAATTATGCTGGTAATAGTAATAAAATTGTGAATTCACAAATGTGCACAAAATGTTTGATACTCACTTCTAGCAAGTTCCCATGTGCATTACCCAAAACAAACATCACTCTCTTTAAATATTTTTTCTTGCCCACTTCTACTATAATGATTTGTCCTAAAAAAATTTAATTATTTGAGTTTTTGTTTTGAGATCTTATTTCCTTAAAATATATACAAACATCAAAATGTAGATATAACATATTTAAATGTATATATTTATAAATTCAATGTGACAAATGTTCTCACTAATTATTTTGTTACTACATTGTTTAGATAAGAACTTTGCACAGATATTTGAAGATTCAAGTATGGACTCTGAGGTTTGTCCGATGATTTTGTTTTAGAAAAAAGAAAACTTTGAGTGATGTGTCTGTGCTAAATTTAGTTTAATAGAACTAGTGAATCAGTCATTTATTATCTCCTTTGTTATCATATGACACTTTCTTTTTAAACTTATTTTATTAGATATTTTCTTCATTTATATTTCAAATGCTATTCCAAATGTCCCCTATACCCTCCCCCGACTCTGCTACCCTGCCCACCCATTCCCAGTTCTTGGCCCTGGCGTTCCCCTGTATGGGGCATATAAAGTTTGTAAGACCAAGGGGCCTCTCTTCCCAATGATGGCCAAATAGGCCATCTTCTGCTATATATGCAGCTAGAGACACGAGTTCTGGGGGTACTGATTAGTTCATATTGTTGTTTCGCCTATAGGGTTGC
>NC_034592.1:54688368-54695261 GCF_900095145.1 Mus pahari
TTTGTAGACCAGGTTGGCCTTGAACTCAGAAATCCGCCTGCCTCTGCCTCCCAAGTGCTGGGATTAAAGGCATGCGCCACCACGCCCGGCCATTTCCCTTCTTTTTAATGGGGCTTTGAGTTCAATTAAAAAGCTGTTGGTTCCCATCAACATGTGAGTGCCACTATTGCTGTTTAGGGTCCATGGTACCAGAAAATACTACACAAGCCCCAAAGGGACAGAAGCCGTTAATAACCCTACTCTGCTGCAACATATACGAATCATAGCAGTGGTTAGTACGGCAATAGTTTAATTCCCTTTATCTTCAGCTTCTCTCAGGGTTGTACCTATAACTTGAAAGACTATACGTGTTTATCTTAGTGAATGATAACATGGAATGGATGGTAAGGCATTAACGAAGAAATATAATTTCTGAAGTTATGTTTTCTTTGTTTTTCATGACAGGAAGACACACCAGAGCAGCCAGTGGGGAAAAGGAACCAAAGGAGGCCTTGTAAGCAAATGAATAATGACAGACTCAGTAATGGTGGGGATAACAGTGACAACAGTGATACGCTTGAAGATATGCATGAAGATTGTCCCATGCTCAAACACTACTAACCATGTGCATGTTCCCAAATAAACATCACTTTTGTTTACAAGTACATTTAGTTTTTAATGATTCAAAATGCATTCATTTCTCAAGGGAGTAATTGTTGCTTATAAAATTCTCTTTCCCAGCATAACAACTTCTTTTAAATATTTTTCTCTTACTTCCTACTGTAAAAATGCCTTCCTGGCTGGTGGCTCAGTCTCTGGGAGCTCCCAAGGGCTACTTGACTCTGTTGGTTTTCTTGTGGAGTCCCTATAACCTTTGGGACCCTCAATCCTTCCAAATTCTACCACAAGACTCCCAGAGTTCTGTCTGATGTTTGGCCGTGGGTATCTCATCTGTTGCAGCCAACTGCTGGGTGGAGCCTCTCAGAGGACAGTAATGCTAGGCTCCTACAACAACTAGAGTTGGGGGAGAAGGGGTGTGGGGGAGAGGGTCGTTCCTGACTCTGTTGCCTGCCTGTGGATCCTATTTCCCTAGCTGGATTGCCTTGTCTGGTCTCTGTGGGAGAGGATGAGACTGGTCCCGCAGTGACTTAATTTGCCAGGGTGCATTGGTGCCCAAGGGGGCCTCCCCCTTCTCAGAGGAGGAGGAGGAGGGTTGGAGGAAGGGGCTGTGTGACAGGGTCTTGGAGGAGAGGGAGCTGTGATCTGGATTTAAAGTGAATAAAAAAAAATATATAGATAAATATGCGGGGAAAAAATGCCTTCCTGAAAATACGCAATTGTCTAAAAATTTTTTCTCATTTTTTTATATTAGTAAAATATAAAAATATCAAAATGTAAAGTATCTATACATGAAATATATACAAGTATATATTTAATTTTAATATTCTCATAAATTTTCTGTGACTGCATTGTATAGATAAGACGTCCATATTACAGAAATTAGAAGACTCAAGGGATGACTCTGAGGTTTGTTCAATGATGATTTTGTTTTTGAAAAAAATTACTTGTATGAAGTGTGTAAAATCCTAACACTATTTAAGAAAGAAAATTGCAACATAATGTTTTTGGTCATGAAACTTAAGAAATTGATACTGGGGCTGCAAGTTATGTGTCAAATGTAGACAGGAAAGGAAAAATTCACAAACAAAAAATATGAGTGTGTGTGTGTGTGTGTGTATGCATTATATATGTGTGTGTATGTTTATGTGTGTATGTGTATATATGTATGTTGTATGTGAATGTTGTGTGTTTATGTGTATATGTGTATGTATATATATATATGTGTGCATGTGTGTATATATATCATTGTGTGTATGTGAATGTGTAAAATTTTGGTTTCATATTATTTGACCTGTACAATAATTTAAAAATCAAAGCAGATTATTTTTCCTTTATGGGAGCAATGGGTTTAGAATTACAGATATACAGCAATCTCACGTTCCATGGGACCTTTGTAGAAAGGGTTCTAATGATGTCCTAGGTAAAACTCGCAGACAGTGGTCTCAGCACAGAGGTGAAGTGTCGGTATGTGATAATATTTGGCTCTCTCATGTAGTATCCAGATATATTTTAGTTTCTTTAAACAGCAGAGCCTTTATTGTATTATACACAAGGTTACGATATCTGCTTCTTAGGCGTATGCACTGTATATCTGCAGTACTCTGTACTGTGAGGTCTCCGGGGGCTGCACATTTTATTCTTCTGAAGTAGTTTTCTCATTCTGAATATTAACAATGCCCTGTAGCACTAGTACCTTTGAGCACTTTTATTTTTTTTTTAATTAGATATTTTCTTCATTTACATTTCAAATGCTATCCCGAAAGTTCCCTATACCCTCACCCTGCCCTGCTCCCCTACCCACCCACTCCCCCTTCTTGGCCCTGGTGCTCCCCTGTACTGGGGCATATAAAGTTTGCAAGACCTAGGGGCCTCTCTTCCCAATGATGGCCGATTAGGCTACCTTCTGTTACACATGCAGTACTTTTAGAAGGGTGGTTTTGTGAATATTCTCTAATTTTTGGTTTGGTCTAGTAAACTGTTCTATTCACTTCTTACTGAAACCATCACATCTGATAATATTTTGCTATTTGGTGTCATATGACCTTTACTGGTCATTTCTCATAGCCATTAGCCATATGAAGATAAATTTGATCGAATAGCATATACGAGGTTCTTGGTTCAAATGGCTCTGATTTTTATACGTTTTGTTTTGTTTTGTTTTGTTTTTTAAATTTCAAATCTGTTTCTAGAATAGAAAGTTCAGATATCTTTGAAATTCATTAAGGGGCACTGATGCAAATCAGTTTTGATGCTTACATTAACAGAGTATATTTGAGTGTCTTTCCAAGAAGGATGCTGCAGATCAATCAAGAGATAAACACATTAAAGGTAAGAACTATATACATCACGTAAAAAGCCACTGGTGGAACGTTTGCTTAAAGTAGAAAAGCTGATATGTGATAAAAGTCAAAGAATATTATTACTGATGCTTCAGGAGATTTGGGAGGGAAGGAGAGAGGGAAGAAGCGAAGGAGGGAGAGAGGGAGGGAGGAAGAGAGAGAGAGGGACAGAGGCAGAGAAAGACAGAGAGAAAGTGGACTCGGTGTGAATAGCAAGCACTCAGTTCTGTTCCTCACACCTTTGAGTTATCAGAGTAGAAGGCTGATCAACCTTGCATGTTCAATGATTAATTTAAATAAAATGCTTCTACTGTTTTTGAGGTTGTTATTTTTAGATGAGGAAATTGTCTTTTTCCTTTTAAAGGATGTCGTGGCATTTCAAACCAATGAAATATTGTATGCAAAACACAAGTTCATTTCTTAGATACTAAAATTGTTTTTCACAGTCAATAGTATACTGACTTGAAACACAGCAGGTTGTTAAAACCTAGCCATTGAGTTAAAGTTCAGTCCAGTTTTGATAACCACATTTCAATCCTGAACTCTTACATGTTACTTCCTTCTATTTAAAATTCCTTCCTTTTAAAATTTTAGTTGAAAAAAAATTTAATACAGTATGTTTTGATCAGTGTGATTAGAATAGTCTCTACTTTGGATTCATATTCTTTTCACATGAATGGATCAATAAATTTGTTTTTCTTTTTGTCTGGTTTGGCTTTTGTTTTCCAAAATAGTGGTTTTCTGGGTAGCTCTGGCTGTCCTGTCACTCACAATAGACTAGGCTGGCCAAGAGCTCACAGAGGTCTGCCTGCCTCTTGCTCTAAGTGTTGGGGTTGTGCACCACCACTTCCCAGCTAATAAAATTTAAGGCATCTAAATTTGAAGAAAAATAAGCCATAGAGATACCACACAAATGAATGCAAAAAACTGATTTTATTAATTATTCTGTAATGAATAGTTGAGAACCGCTATCTTGATATTAAACGACTCGTGCTCTGTAAGGCTCATCACCACTGTGCAATTCCTGAATTACAGGACAGATTGAAGAATGTGGTGTAAATTTTTCAAAGATATTTTGTGAAGTATTTATTCTCTTCTATTCTAGTATTATTCCCGAGAGTTCAGATATCATCTCAACGGTTAGGTTTGATCAGCTGTCATATTTCTCTATATCAACCATCATGACTACTTTCGTGTATTTCCACTTAATATTTCAGTAACTCTGATTGCAGTCATAAAAAATCTGTCATTGAAGATCTTAGTTTCATGCTTTATTAAAGCTAAAAACTTATTTTACTGAAGCATATTTCTTTAACGTTGCTATGTACAGAAAACAAATAATTAAAACTCACAAACAAAACAAAACAACACTCAAAAAGAAATCTATGCTCCCCCAGTCTGTTTTCATGTACAATAAATTTTATGCAACTGTTAGATTATGACAGATTCCTGCATTTTAGATAAGTAAAATATTGACTGTGAGAAACTAAACCATTTATGTAGTTATTTCTAAAATTAGCATCAAGGTTCAGTTGCATAGGTCTGTTTTTGACATATTTATGTAAAAATGTTTTGTCTCTTTGGTATTTAGAATCGCCAAAGAAGTATCCTCTCTCTAAGGTAATTGCTTGATGTGTTCTTAAAGGACCATTAAGTGCACCATGTATGCAGTATGCAATGAGCACTAAGTATTTTGTTTACAACACATGCAGCCCACCATTGAAATGAGCAACTCGGATCCTAAAAATGCATTAGGAATGGGAGATGTGCAGGCATTAACATCAGGTAACTTTTGTGACAAAGTCATTCTGGAAAAGCAGTTTGAACTATAGGAAAGGGTTATGACATTTACTTTTTGCCTCTATATTGATGAAACTATTGGATATAAATGACCCAATTGCCACCATTAGCATGACATTTCTTTGCAGTGAGAAGTCTTTTAAAATTGTAAGTTTCAACTGAAATAATTCACATTTTGATTAAGAGCCACGTGATTTCTCTCTTGGATGATTTCTGGGGTCAACAGAAGTTAATTATGATAGTCTTAAATAAGGTTTCTTAAAATTTTACAAATGTAAACTGTTATTTATCTCTTAAGAAGACTGAGAGCAAATTCCCCTTTAGCCTCCTTGAACAACTCAAGCCATTGCATCCTAAGAATTTCCATTATAATTCTACTTGACATAAATACATTCCCATAGATTTCACTTCAGTATGATAAAATATGAGTTTCCTAGACATAATGTTGTATACCAACTAACTTCTCAAGAGTTTGTAAATCAGTAAAGATCATATGGTATTTGTTTTAAAATTCAATTAAATATATATCATTATTACTAATGACATCTAAATGGTAACAATAAAACAATAGATACTACTTAAAATGAAATACAATCTTTATAAATAAATAAATACATACATAAATAAATTTCATTTTACCCCTAATATTTAAATTATCCTGAGCAAACAGGAAAATCCTGCACCTTTAAAAGCATGTCCATCTTAATTCTATGGGTGCATCATTGTCTTAATTATCTGCATCTAATCTGTGTTCTAACGTATGGATCCATATTGTCCTCCATTAGTCATATAACCACACATGTAATAACAAATCATGCAACATACTACTTTGTAAATATTATGATGTTTTCCTTCATTGGTGGTGTTTTTTATTCAGTGGTGTGTGTGTGTGTGTGTGTGTGTGTGTTACACATGCGCACACATGTGTGAATGTATTACATATTTCACTTCCCTAGTGAATTCCTTTTATACCCTAGCCTTGCATTTGCGTGCTCTCTGTATTTATGCTCATTCTCTATGTCAGAGGTTCTCAATCGTCCTAATGCTGAGACCCTTTAATACAACTTCTCATGTTGTGATGACTCCCAACCACAAATTTATTTTCTTTGCTGCTTCATAACTGTAATATTACTACTGTGTCCATTGGAACTGCTTTTTTTCTTAGTTTAAAATTTTCCATTTAATACATAATACATTATAACTATAAATTGGTTCTTAAACACAACAACTATATCTAGCTGTATTTAATAGGGGAGACTGGACATCACTTGATGCTGGTTTATAGACTTTGTCAAATTATAAGAGAAATGTTTCCCATAGGCTGCTCTGTCCAAAGCAAATGCCACCATCCATGGGTGTCATCATGCTGAAAAATACCCCCCCCCCCCAATGGTTGTGACCCTGCTGTTCTATGTGTTGGATAATAAGGCATTATTTCTAGAAAAACCATTTTGATATATTTTGTTGTTGTTCTTACGTTTTAGAACATGAGGAGGGAATAAATAATAACTTATTGGGTGGAATAAACAGGCACTAAGACCAAAATAATTGAAAGAATTGTTGTCTCTCCTTCAGAGTGTAATGGATAAATGTGTAAGAAAGTTATTGAAACTTTAATAAGTAAATAAAAATACTCTAGAAAAATCATGACATCCCTGAATTTAGTGCTTAGTAGTTCCTGTTGGAGAAAGATAGCCAAATCTTGAGGTCTCACGTAAACGTCTGAGCAGAAAGAAGACAAGATACTTGCCCAAAGGTTGTATGAGGGCGTGTTGGACGATAAGGAGTAGGGTGTTGACTGATAGAGGCAGTAAGCAATGCTTTTCACAAGGTAAATAGTTACCAGGTAGTTTAAGAGATACTGGTATGGGGTAGAAAAGAAAACAGTGAATCCATTTGCTTCTCAGTTATTCTTTTTTTTTTGTATATATTTAAAAATATTTATTAATACTATTATTGACATATATTTGTTTTTTTTTAATTTTTATTATTATTTTCTTTATTTACATTTCAAATGCTATCCCTAAAGTTCCCTATACCCCCACCCCCACCCCTGCTCCCCTACCCACCCACTCCCACTACTTGGCCCAGGCGTTCCCTTGTGCTGGGTCATATAAAGTTTGCAAGACCAAGGGGCCTCTCTTCCCAGTGATG
>NC_034592.1:54695280-54700985 GCF_900095145.1 Mus pahari
ACTGGTTAGTTCATATTGTTGTTCCACCTACAGGGTAGCAGCCCCCAGTTATTCTTAAGCCAATCTCCATCTTTGATCTCTTTGGTAAAGTGGTTGCATTAGTGGATGAATATGAGTACAGCGTGTATTAGAGATGGTGGTTTTTGATGTCCTTTCAAGTGTCATATGCAGCTTTTGCATAATTAGAACAATATTTGACAGAGGAAGTTATTCAGCTAATATTTATGCCAATTAAACTCTTAATACAATCTCATTATTATTCATTTAGAATTGTCTGTTATTATAAATACTATAATTCTATTAATAAATTCATTATAATTTATTTTCTCTAAATCTATACATTTTCAGCAAATTCAGATTCAGAAGTGACATCAGTAGAAAATGAAAAAAGTCACAGTGATAGTACAATTACTTCACCATTGGTATGTAATTATTTAAATTTTGAATTGTACACTTAATGCTGAGATGTGTGTGTGTGTGTGTATGTGTGTGTGTGTGTTCATATGTCCATTTGTTTGTATACCTGCATAGGCCTGTGTGTACACTTGGTAACGAAGGTTTGAGGTCAATTTCAAGTGTCCTCCTCTATCATTCTTCACGCTGTTGTTAAGAGAGATTCCTTTTCTGATCTTGGACTGGCTTCCCCAAGGTGCACTGATGGTCTCCTCTTCCCAGTGCTAGAATACACTGCAACATCGTGCCTACATTTTTATATTGGTCAGTGGGGCTTCAACTCAAGTTCTGATCATTGCAAAACCAATCCATTGAGCCATCTTCCCACCTAAGTAATGTCTTTTTTAAAACTAATAATAAGGTGAAGGCACATGAAATTGTATTTCAGGTTATCTTATAGAATAATTTATTATAATTTAGTATTTAATTATAAAACATTTTTATCTTCTTTAGTTCCCATAGGATTCTCCAAATGTGTTTGGTTTCATAGCAAAATATCACCCTTCATTTAAAAAAAATTACAGCCTTACTTTGTGTGTAGCAATATAATTTCCATATTAAATAATAGTATAATAGAATGATTTGGTATAGTTATAAAAAGAAGGAAAAATTCAGGTTACAAAACTCTTCCCCTTAAGAAACATATTTTTTAAAATCACCTTTTCTACGTTACTCACTGTATCAAATGTACTCATACTAGGTGTTTCTGATTTGTAGTGTGCTAATAGTCAATGGAATAAGAAAGAGTAAGCAATTTTTAAAATCATGTGGCAAAGAATAACATATGTTAGATTCTTCTGCAGCTCCAAAAATGGCACTTTCTACTTGAGAATAGCATGAGTTGCACTCATATATGTCTACCACTGGGAAAGCAAAACCAAACAGAAGAAAACTAACTCAAAACAATAGAGGAATTTTAATCCAGTAAGATGGCTCTTCTGGGGAGGGATCATATCCAAACATGATCCAGCCAGAATGCAGACATGCCCTGGATTACCATATGATCTGTCTGGAATACAGACACATCTTTAGTACTCACTTTTAATACATAACAATGAGGGTGAGGTTAGTTTGTAGAAGGAAGAAGCCATGTTTGAAAGCAACATCTAATTGAGGGGCATACAAAGTGATCAGAGAAAGATTTGACATAGTGAGTCAGAGTCAGGATACGCCCAATTCACTTGAACATCAGAGGAAGACAGAGACTACTTGAGAGCAGTGTGAGAGAAAAAAGGAGTGATGCATGTTTATGGGAGTTTTACTGGGACAGTTTTTCAGAAACAGGTGACAGAGAAAACAAGCTAGACACGGGTGAAGATAGAACAAGTCAGAGAAGGAGAAGGAGCTAGAAAGTTAGGACAGATTGCCAAAATTAGTACGGTGCCAGGCAGAGCAATGCCATCAGAAGCCGGGAGAAGCTGGTTGGAGTCAGTGAGCCTGGAAGATAAGATTTTATGGCAATTAGAAGCTTCCAGGCTCAGGCCTAGGGATAGTTAGAACAGGGAAAGAAACACTGTGGGCTCAGCCCAAGCTGTGCATCCACACAGATTTGTTATGGCTCTCACCTCATCATTTCATCTAAGAAAATAAAAATGACATTTACACAAAACAAAACCCCACTGTGATAGAGTTAAACAGCAACGTAGAGCTCCCTATGTGCATTCAGGCATCTTCTGTGTTTTTACTGTGACTCTATCCTTTGTTGTCACTTACAGTTATCCTTTCTAATTATTTAGAAATGTTACACCCTTGTACATATCTACATGTATACAGTAGATATAGTAGAATCTGCTTGTGAGGGAGCACATGCAGTCCTTATTTTTTCTCCTTTGGGTCACTTCACTATCATAGTTCCCAGAGGTAGCCATTATCCCACACATTTTCTAGTCTCACTCTTCTCCAAGTTGGTGACTGTTAAAGAGTTGATCATCATCAGCGGTTCAAATTTTTTATTTCCAGGTTGAAAGGTTGAAATCTTCCATGTGATCTTAGTGCCCTTCATTCCCTCCATCAAGGGAGAAACACCTGAGGTCATAAAAATCAATAGCAGTTTGAAAATTAATAGCCTATCAAAGAATGATGGCTTTCAGAGAGGGGAATTTTGGTGTTAGGGTATAAAAAACAGCTTTCAAACTTAACTTTATTTTCAACAGAATATGTCAGAAAAAGTTGCCAAGGCTGTCATATACTGTCTTCATTGACCACTATAGTAGTTTATGTTAAAGCTATGTAACTATGTAAGTTTCTCACTTGTAGACAATTTTATGCAACGTATGCTGGAGATACATTTTCACTGGCCTCAATGTTCCTGCTGATGCTTTAAATGTCTAGGATTTAAACGTTTGTGGTGTTGAGTATGTACTGTATGATAGGCAGGTAAACATTGAATGTACCAGATACGGTCATGTGGCACACTAACAGGACAGAAAAACAGGCATACTAAACTTGGAGTTATGGTAATCATTCACATGAAGGAAAAGGTTTGTATAAATACTATTGATAACATTAGCAGCTGCAATAAGTTAGAGGTGTGGATGGAATCCTGTAGTCAGATTAAATTGCTGTCTGGGAGATTGAAGTTGCATCAGTTTTCAAAAAAAATCCACTTATGTTTTTCTTTTAAAATAAGCCCACACTTCTTATGCATATCATTTTATATTAATTTTTTTCAGACTATATTTCAATATCTTCCTCGGAAGGAGGGGAATGGTTATTTAACTGTAAGTTCACATCTACAAGGACAAAATACAGCAACAGGACAGATGAAAGGTAGAGCTATGTTTTCTTGAAAGTCATTTGAAAAGGTACTTTAATCATGTGGGTAAATTTATACTACCCTCCAAAGAAACGTGACTATTCAACATACAGTAATGAAAAAGAAGAGTCAATGGTGTAAGAATTGTATTTCCATATTCTACAGGGGTTGCAAATGAGAATGTCACTCACCCAGCTGGGTTATTAAACAAAGATTTAATTGTTTCAGGACTGAAGGATATTAAACCATAGTGAAGAGGAGAGAATAATGACCAAAAAAAAAAAAGGGGGGGGTGAGCAATGTATGTGAGAGGAAGTGAATGCTGGAGAACATACTGGGACATGCAAAATAATAGTTTTTAAAAAAGAAGGAAATATTGTAGTGTGTTGAGAGAAGATTATAAAGGGATGTTGTAATGCCTAAACCTGGCCAGAAATTACATGTGATCTGTAGTGCCTTCATTCCCTCCATTGAGAGAGAAAAACCCGAGGTCATAAAATCACACAAGGGTGAGCATGAAGTGTCATTGGGCTACAACGTCTCAAGGCTTGCCCCCATGCCAGGGGTTTACTTCACCCAGCAAGGCTCCACCCCTTAAAGCGTTCATCACTTCCCCCAGCCAATGGCAGAAGCAGTGGACAGAGCATCCAGACACCTGAGGACATTTTACATGTCAACCACAGCACATTCATCTTCCTAGAAAACATAGTCACAACAAATGAAGATTTGCCTTAGCAACCTGGTCTCAAAAGTAAAAATGTTCCAGAAAATTCCAAACATTTTTCCACGTAGAAGGAAAATGGAATAGTCATTTTCACAAAAGTAACTCAGGACATTTTAATGTTTTCTCTTTAAAGATGTTTTAAATTGAAATAGAATACGTCACATTGCCCCTCCGTTCCTCCAGGTGATAGGATATTTTCCTTTCATCAATTTTGCTGCATGTGTGCATGCATATGCTGCATATATAAATGCAAATAAATGGTAATCACTTTCTACTGTTTTCATGTTTATGGCTTCAGGGCTGTTTCTGTTAGTAGTTAGTCACAGAGTGCACTATGAAGTAGAATGTTCCTAGGACCTTTAAAATTTTTATAGCAGAGGATTTGTTCATGTATGTTCAGTTCATGACTTTGTAAGTGAATTTTAGGGATTACATTCCTTGAACATATTAACATCAAATATCTTTGCTGTATTGAGATTGTGTGTAACTAGTTAACTAATTATACACTGAGTAAATATTCAAGTATTAATGGTAGTTTAAAATGTTTAATTAAGACCAATAAGATACAAGTTTTATTGTTAGCACTTTGAGGCTTTGGTGTTTATTGTGACTACAGTTTTAGCCAATGTTTCATTATAGTATAGTTAACATATGCCATCACCAACAGAGCCAGCGGCTGACATGACATCAAGAGAAGGGGAAGAAAGTGACGAAGGCAGTGACTGTACCCAGGCTTTTGTATGTGGACCTGTATATTTATGCTATAATTTGATATGTTTCAGCAATGTAGGTTAATGAAGTGTAATTTCAGATTACTGTATGGAATGATTGATCACAACTTACTATTTAGATTGTAAATATTTTTATTGTGATGATCTTTTAGAATATTTTCAGAGTCTGAATTACCTTAGAGCTAAACATGTTTGAATTTGCTACCACATACCCGATGGTTACCTGGGCTCCGCACTTGTACAACTGTCTCACTATGATAAAATATGAAGATAAAAATCATATCTGATAAGAAATCATTTAATGTTATAGTTGAGACAATACGGTGACCTGCAAGTTGAATTCATACAGAATGTGATTACTTCAATGATTAAAGATTTGACTTTTCCAGGCACTGGCATAGCCTCACAAGAAACAGCTATATCAGGATCCTTTCAGCAAAATCTTGCTGGCATATGCAATAGTGTCTGCGTTTGGTGGCTGATTATGGGATGGAGCCCCAGGTGGGGCAGTCTCTGGATGGTCCATCCTTTCGTCTAAGCTCCAAGTTTTGTCTCTGCAACTCCTTCCATGGGTATTTTATTCCCTATTCTAGGGAGGAATAAAGTATCCACGTGTTAGTCTTCCTTCTTGATTTTCTTGTGTTTTGGAAATTGTATTCTTGGGTATTCTAGGTTGCTGGGCTAATATCCACTTATCAGTGAGTGCATATCAAGTGACATTTTGTGATTGGGTTACCTCACTCAGGATGATATCCTCCAGGGGGTAGGGGAGCAGGGCAGGGGAGGGTATAGGGGACATTGGGGATAGCATTTGAAATGTAAATGAAGAAAATATCTAATAAAATATTTTTCTTTTTTCAATTTTTATTAGGTATTTACTTCATTTACATTTCAAATGCTATCCCCAAAGTCCCCTATACCCTCCCCCCTGCTTCCCTACCCACCCACTCCCCCTTCTTGGCCCTGGTGTTCCCCTGTACTGGGGCATATAAAGTTTGCAAGACCAAGGGGCCTCTCTTCCCAATGATGGCTGACTAGACCA
>NC_034592.1:54701406-54722745 GCF_900095145.1 Mus pahari
ATTCCATTGTGTAAATGTACCACATTTTCTGTATCCATTTCTCTGTTGAGGGACATCTCAGTTCTTTCCATCTAATAAAATAATTTTAAAAAATGTTTGACTTATCATGGCTTCTTCAGTCTGTATGATTCAGAAGTTAAATAACAATACCCATTAAGAGAATGTCCACTTGCAGAATGTAACATTTTGTTATTAGTATATAAAAATATTTATGAATTATATACATTTTGATGAATCAAATTGGAAATGTCAAAAATACTTATATTCTTAGTGAAAATTATGATGAACTTAATATAATTTCATATTGGTACCCAATACTACAAATTAATCACATTTCCAAAAATTTTTAATAAACATGTTATGAGAATATTCTCATTCATACTTGAGGTAATCAGGTGCTTTATAGATTTTAAAATGGCATACATTTTCCCCATTTTACACGATAGATAGGTAAGCATATATTATTGCATATAAGGTTCTATGACATTTGTCATAGGAGAATAAAACAAGAGAACAGAATACACTTGTAATTCAGAATATGTGCTTCAGTAGAAAACAATAACATTGACAGCATAGCCATTATCTAGCCAGAGTAGATCTCTCTGAGTATGAAATTAAAGATCAGCTTGATAATGAGAACACCAGTCAAGTTAATCACTTGGAGCATGCTATATAGGACATAGAGTACAATGGATCACATCTATTCATCATTAGATTTGAGAATTACTGAGATGTAAAGAAAGACACACATAGTTTAGTCACCTTCGTCCTTATAATGTACAGATTTAAAAGATAGGCAAATGAGTAGCTGCTGTATTTCACAATACTCTTATGCTCCTCTTCTTGTTAAAGCTTGCTTTACACTTTTGGAGTTCTCCTTCATTTGGGACACAGTATTATTTATACTAATATTTGTCTATTATACAACATAGTCTAACACTAATTCTTTTTATTACACTCTAATTTTCACTCTTTATAGTTTCTTATTATTTAAATATTTACAATTAATACTTAAGTTTCCTAGCCCCTGTTTGTCTAGAAGAAATGTAGTATTGTTCTCTTGACATATGCAACTTAGAATACAACCAAAGTTCTTACTATCTGCATACCCTCCTCTTCCTTCAATATGATATTTATCATTGAAATTATTCCTATTTATTATTATTCTATTTTAGCAAGTATCCTTAGATCATTCTCTTTCATTATATTGTAAAAAAAAAAAATCCATTTTTCCCCTGGCCACTTAGTTCCCATCAATAATGACTCTGAGACTAATTATTTATTATTAAATGCCTAAGCCGTAAGCATTCTTAACTAACTTGTAACTTATTTAACCTGACCAAACTATTCTGTCTCCTGCACGGTTAGTTACCTCTCCTTCAGTCCCAGGCTGCCTCTTCCTTGACGTCTCCTCAGCATCCCTTCCAGCATCGCACTCAGCACATCACCCTGCATCTCTCTTCTTATTCTCTCACTGTTTCCCAGAATCCTCTCTCTTCCTGCCAGTGTCCCACCTCCTTTTTCCTGCCTCAGCTCGTTGGCCATCAGTTTTTATAATTGATAGGTGATGCTTTATAAGGTATCCTCATTACAATATATGCTTAAAACCATCCTCTTTTTTGTCTAGGGAATGCATGTAGAGTTTATTGATCACACTTTTTCACTGTTGACATATCTCTGATAGTTCCTATTATGCATGTGATGGTTCTCCATTTAGTTTATGTAGTCAGTAGCCTTAAGATTATAAGAAAAAATATGATATATGTTACCTGTATGAGTTTCTCTACTGCAGTGACGAAGTTACAAATACATTCCTCCCTCAATTTTCAGTATCATTCTTTCTCAATAAGAAATTCACTTGTGCACCCCATAAGTGACTGAGATTTAGTGAAAATCAGTTTTGCTATCCCTCCTAACAGAGTATCTCTGAGACACATGGATTAAAGAAGATTCTGGGTTATTTACAGAGGATACCAGACCGACAAACCCAGACTATGGCCACTGGAGGAAGGACTGGTAAGGACTGTCTTAGGTTAAAGCCCATTATTGAGACTGAGGAGGTATCTCAGCTGCAGATAATTGAATCCAATTCCAAGTTCTGTCAAAAGCTATCTATCAATGGGAATATCAATGGGAATATTCCTTCTAAACCAGGGCACCTGATACATTCTAGTAGCCAAAGAAATTCACTGCTTTATGCATTTTAAATTAGAAGAGAAGTTGAGTTATGGTAAGAACAATATGAATGAAACAAAAAAAGTCAACTTCCCAAGGCTCAAGGAACATTATTGAAGAGGGGACAGAAAATCCATGAGAGCCAGAGGTCAGGAAGGACTGTTTAAAACTGTGTCCTCTGGACACAAAAGAGCCATTGCACATGAGTCACAGTAGCTGTGGTTGCTTGTAGGAGTTCTACATGACATCAAGCCAGTTAACATCCCACATGGATTAGGGATGGTTGTATGAGGCCCCGTCTCTAGCTGAGGAATTAAATGCTAGTTGATGGCTACTGTAAGAGGGAAAATACTTGTGTTCAGGTGTGTAGTACTTGGTAGGTTGTGTACGTTCTGCTGGATGGATCAATATTGGGCAGCAATAACTTGACTCTATGGGCTATAAAAGAAAGTAAAGGACATGAACTTGGGAAAGGGTGTGTCTGTAGGAGCTGGAGAGGGAGTCAGTGGCAGATACATCAAAATACATTGTATATATGTATGGCCTTCTTACAAACAACTTTCAAACAGAAGTAGTCATAAGGAAAATATGTCACTCACTTCTGCAAAATTGGAAATTGATGATTCTTAAGCAGGTATTGAATAAATTTGAATAAATTTCCAGGTATCCTAATATCAGAGGAGTAGCAAAACAAAATGAAATACAGAGCAGATAGGTCATGAGCAGTAATTTTTGAGCACAGGAAATAAATAATATACAAGGCCAGACTGTAGAGGGAAGTGTATGAAAACAAAGACATTTTAGAAAATGAAAGACAATGTACTTTATTAGTCAGTCTATAATAAATGGATCTGGTACCTAACTGTCAGAAAAAAAGCAATATTTTTCATTGCTTTTCCTTCCTCATTGTTAGGACATAAAGAAATATTTATATTATTCTGTAAAACTGTGCTTTACTTTCCTTGGTTAAATGTAGAGACACAGACTGTAAGTCATACTGAAGGGATCCTGTGGCATCCCGTCTTCTCTTCGGTAGCCACTTTAGACAGTAGGCTGAATCTTCACAGAGAGACGGCAGTTTTTAAGGAATCTAAAATACTTCTGTCTTCAGATATAGTGACAAAAACAATCATTTTGATCTGGACCTAAGGTTCAGTGATCATTGTAGAAGAGTGATTACAAACCTTGTAAGAGCCAGAGGATCATGGCATTTGCTGTGACACTGGGTCTTCTGGGGGTGTCAGAAGCTACACCCAGGCAGTCTCACGAAGAGGCTGCCGAACCATGAGCTGACCAAGGTCAACACCAACAGACATGCTGATGTGGATTGGGGAAAGAGCACGAGGTCTCAGCACTACACAGCGGCCCTTGGGGACTAGGGAAGGCTGAGCATGGGAGTAGCAGCCTGGGAGCAGCAGCCTGGGAGCAGCAGCCTTCTCTGGGGAAGAGCACACTTCGTTATGCAATACCAAACCACCAGCCCTGGAAGCATGCATAAAAACAGCGTTCCACAGACTAAGCTGGCTGCATTTACATGTATGGGAATAATACAAACATGTACCCATACACATGCATGTATACATGTTCATGTATGTGTATATAACAATAATTAAAGAAAAATAAATGCCCTTGTATTTGAAAGAAAGCAAGTTGGGCACACTGGAAGAAAGGAAGGAAAGAGAGAAACAATGTAATTCTAATAATATTAAAAAATTTATTTAGATAAACTGAGTTTTGCTGATTGAAATGCACGTTTTTCAGATACTGAGATATTCAGATACTGTGATATTGGAAGCAATAAGCACTATAACACTGAATTCATCAGTGGCACATTAAGGTTTGTTCATTGAGTTGATGGAATTGTAAATGAATCTTTTAGGTTCAGATTTTTAACATTGTGAACATTTTATTCTTCCAGCTTAAACAAACTTGGGTTTGTTTGTGTGATCCATCTCTCTGTCTATATTTAGCAAGTTTTACAAAATGACAACTATTTAATACAGATTACCTCTTCAAACAAAGATTAAGGGTGATTAACCCATTGACCGAGAAGATACACGTTGATTTTTTTTAAATTTTAAATTAGTGTAAACTTGTCTCTTTTATTTTTATGAAGACTTCATTTTACCTACCACCTCACTGGAGCTCATTTTAATTAAATATCTGCCTTTGCCAGCAGAAGTCAAAGAAACAACGTCACGAGAAGAGCAAAGACAAACTGAAAGCAGTGTGAGCGACGACTCATGGGTACGCACTTACTTATTTGTCCTCTTATTAAGACAGATTTTTTCTCACAATATATCCCAGTTTTCCTTCACTCTGCTCCTCTCAGTTCCTCCCCACCTCTCCTCACACATCTGGATCCACCCCCTTTCTGTCTCTCACATTTCCATCTAGACCTAAATTTCAGGGATCATTGTAGAACAGTGGTTAGAAAAATTATAAGAGCCAAAGGATCATGGCGTTTGCTATGACACTGTGTCTCCTGGGAATGTCAGAAGCTACACCCTTCTGACATTTGTCAGAATCAGACAGGCTTCTAAGGGAGAAGAAAATAAAATAACCCGAAACAAAAACTAACCCATTGAAATTACACAGACCAAGCAATCAGAAAGACGAGAGTCCAAGATAAGGCACAAGAAACAGAGGCTCACATAGTCATTCAACCCTAACCTGAGAACCATAATGTATGTGCAAACGACCTGAGCAGACCTATGCAGGCCCTGTGCATGTTGTGTCAGTCTGTGTGAGTTCATACATGTGATGTTCATGTTCACTCAGAGGGGGCCTTGCTTTCCTGCAGCCCTCCACCCCGTCTGGCTGTCACACTGTTTCTGCCTCCTCGTCTGCCGAATTCCCCGAGGCCCAAGAGGATTGGATGGAGACATCCCATTTAGGGCTGTGTGTTCCCAGGTCTTTCAACCTTTACATTTTGTCTGGCTATGAGAATCTGTATTTGCTCCCATCTGCTGCAGGAGGAAGCTTCTCTGATGATGCCTGGGCCAAGCACTGATCTATGAGTAATAGCAGAATGTCGTTTAGAATCAGTTTATTGATACTTTTTAAAAAATCAACAGTGTAGTGTTTGGTTTTCCTCTAGATTCCTAGGCTATCTACTTCTTGGTTCTTGGACATTCAAGTAGTGTTGGCTCTGGAGTCTATCTCTTGGAGTAAGCTTTAAGTCAAATTAGATACTGATTGTTTATTCCCACGAGATTCATGCCATCATTACACTGGTGTATCTTTCAAGAAGGATACTATTGTTGATGAAATGGTTTGTGGCTAGGTTGGTATTTGCATTTCTCCTTTGGTAGCTTGCAGAATACTTTTCTGTATTAAGCATGCTAGAATTTATGAGTGAAGATTTTATGTAGGCACCAGCCAAACGCCTTCATGTTCAATAGCTTGTATAGGTGGTTTTTTTTTTTCAGCTATAAAGCCTTGAGCATACAAATATGTAAAGTGAAGATTCTTATTTAACACTTTGGTCTATTGAAATGGCATTGGAAAATAAAATTACAGGTTAGATAATTCTGTCTAATACTTGATCACAATTTGATTTAGTACTTACACAAATATTTTAGTTCATTATGATTAGAATATTCTGAGAATCTTCTTGTATTTAAAAGTAAACATCACCTTTATTTTGTTGCAAATCTATTTCTGAAAATTGCCTAAATTTCTCTAAATATAAACTTCATAACATACTAAAGAGTTAAGATCCAAATACAGCTCATGAACAATCAGATAATCAAATCACTTCTCAGTCTATATCCTCTTTTCTTATCAAAGTACCATCTCATTGAAAGTATTAACTGGATATTTCTGTTCTTTATTCATCCATCCATTCATCCATAGATCCATCCATCCATCCATCCATCCATCCATCCATCCATCCGTTGAATTTGGTACTCTGAAGTATCTTTCTGCTTACAACTTCATTTCTTTGTCATTGGCATTACCAAGTGGCATTCATTGATGAGGTACAAGAAAGCACAACCTCTAAATATTAAACACAGGAAGCCTGTAAAAATAAAGGATCTCTGGCATTTTTACATAATATATCATAAATATTTGTTCAATTCATTGGACAGGTGTTGAAATTTGAATTTAAAAAGGAGATGCTGTGAAACAAGGCATGGCAGAGTGTTCATCTCACTTGACCATGTTAGCACCAATTACTCCATCAATGAGAAGGGAATATGATTTAATTAAGAGGTTTGACATGAGTTTTAATATGATAGTACATGTTTTAACTTCTGTTATCATTTTTATTGTATGGCTAAGATTACCATGCTATGTTACCACCTTGATATCGAAGGAGACACATTTTCATTTTGCTATTTTTTTTTTTAATGACGATAGTAGTAGATTTTTCTGAATCTTTATTTTTGGTTGTATAATGCTCCTAATTGTATTCATGTCTGAGTTGTTTTGTTATAAGTGGAAGTTTAACACATTTGTGCTGGTGACTTCAATTTGAAAATAATGTAAACCAATTTGGGCATTTATTTTCACAATAAATAAGGAACAGTTTCTTATTTGGACATATGCAATACCATAGTTATTCATTTCCACAATTACTAACAAATAATCAAATCATTCCTTATTGACATATATTTGAATCCACTCTTGTTTTACCAGTGTTTTTGCTGGGCTTCCATGTCGGTTTTCATTGTTAGTGACCGTGTGAAAATGCAAGTTATTTGGTTTAGATCCACACCCTGCTTCAATTCCAATACCTACTCTCCTCGCTTGTCATATTCAGAACTTTAGAAGGGAGAAGGTTATGCTTTGCCACTCATTTTTTAATATTACTTTTTTAAACAGACTTTCTCAGTTCCTCTGCCACAGAGGGTAGATGTGAGTTCTTTGACTAGAAGCAAAGATCAGACTGGAGAAAATATGGCAAGAGAAGAACTGAAAGGTAAATTCCACATTTTTATGAGCAACCTTTAAAGAAATGTTTATATAAACCAGAAAGGCTAATGCATGCTGGCACACAAATATGTTTATCTATGTCTCATCCAGTAGGAAAATTGTAATAATATGTATAGTACACTCTCTTGAGTGTGACACAACGCAGCTGAATTGCTAAATAGATGACAAAACTTCATGGTATCTTAGGAGTAGGACACAGGGAAATAGAAACTATATACGGTGATGAATTTCATGCAATGTATTTAGTATAGGAAGTCACATAAACTGAGCAGGGTGTATAGAGGCATTTGTTAAACACTGAGAGTCTTTGAGAAATAAGTGCAAGGATACAGAATTATTAGAAAAAAATAAAAGATGCTTGTCTCTTAGCTCACTCTGCAGAGGCAACAGAAGCACACAGATTCCCATGCTGCCTCTCTTCCTTCGTGGAACAGGATTATGCATTGTGGTTCGCCATCACACAGACCAGTGTTTGATGCTCCTAAGATAAAAGGAAACATAGGCAGTCGTTTCTACAGGATTAGAAATGAATGCCTTACACTGAGCTTCAACTCAAAATAGTGCCATGTGCAATAAATACCATATGAGAACAAGAGAGAGAGAGAGAGAGAGAGAGAGAGAGAGAGAGAGAGAGAGAGAGAGAGAGGATCAAACTTGTAACAAATATATTCTGCAAGGCCAGATCAAATAGTTATTTGGAAATATAGGATATCTTCTTCAGCTTTAATGTTGTAGACATGAGATTGCATAAGGGACAGTCAAGAAGCTTTTTAAAAGGTAAATTGAGATTAATCAAATTATGAAAGTGATTGCCTATTGACTACAGATTCTCAAATTGGTTGAATCACCATGACAAAGTTGACACGGGAAATCAGCACCTCTGGAAGTCTGTATTTGTCACTGATTAATCAAGAGAACTGTCACCAAGTAAATAATTTCTGAGGCAGTCTCTGTAAAGGATCATTGGGTGGCAGTCACAAGGACAGGAAAGAGCAATGTTCCGAAGTAAGAAAGAATAGAAGATTTTAATTTCCTATTGGGGTCAGCCTATTAGTTCTCCATGATATAATGTATTCTGTTGTTCTCATTGCATCAACCCAAACACAATCAGCACAATACAAGTATTCAGAGTGGGACAAGGTGTTAGCGCCTTGTAATACCAGATCCTTTGAGGCAGAGACAAGAAGTTACTAAAAGTCACTGCCTCAGTCTCTGCTCCACACTTTGTCTCTGTATCTCCTCCCATGGGTATTTTGTTTTCCCTTCTAAGAAGGACCAAAATATCCATACTTTATTCTTCCTTCTTCTTGAACTTCATTTGGTCTGTGACTTATATCTTGTGTATTCTGAGCTTCTGGGCTAATATCAGCTTATCAGTGAGTGTATACCATATGTGTTATTTTGCAATTGGGTTACTTCACTCAGGATGATATTTTCCAGTTCCATCCATTTGTCTAAGAATTTCATGAAGTTGTTTTAATAGCCGAGTAGTACTCCATTGTGTAAATGTACCANATTTTCTGTATCCATTCCTCTGTTGAGGAACATCTGGGTTCTTTCCATCTTCTGGCTATTATAAATAGGTTGCTATGAACATAGTGGAGCATGTGTCCTTATTACATGTTGGAGCATCTTCTGAGTATATGCCCAGGAATGATATAACTGGGTCCTTCAGTAGCACTATGTCTAATTTTCTGAGGAACTGCCAAAGTGATTTCCAGAGTGGTTATACCAGCTTGGAATCCCACCAGAAGTGGAGGAGTGTTCCTCTTTCTCCACATCCTCACCATCATCTGCTGTCACCTGAGTTTTTGATCTTAGCTATTCTGACTGATGTGAGGTGCTTCTCAGTCATTTGGAATTCCTCAGTTGAGAATTCTTTGTTTAGCTCCGTACCTCATTTTGCCCCACCTGGGGATCCATCCTATACACAGTCACCAAACCAGACACTACTGTGGATGCCAACAAGTGCTTGCTGACAGGAGTCTGATATAGCTGTCTCCTTAGAGGCTCTGACAGTGCTTGACAAATACAGAGGTGGATGCTCTCAGCCAACCATTGGACTGAGCACAAGCTCCCCAGCGGAGGAGCTAGAGAAAGGACCAAAGGAGCTGAAGGGGCTTGCAGATCCATAGGTAGAACAACAATATGAACCAACCAGTATCCACAGAGCTCCCAGGGACTTAACCATCAACCAAAGAGTACACATGGAGGGACCCATGGCTCCAGCTGCATATGTAGCAGAGGATGGCCTTGTTGGACATCAATGGGAGGAGAGTCCCTGGGTCCTGAGAAGACCTGGTGCCTCAGAGTCGGGGAATGCTGGGACAGGGAAGTGGGAGTGGGTGGGTTGGTTAGCAGGGGGAGAGGGAATGGGATAGGGGGTTTTCTGAGGGGAGACCAGGAAAATGGATAACATTTGAAATGTAAATAAAGAAAATATCTAATGAAGAAAAAAAAGAAAAGAAAAAAAAAGAAAAGAAAAGAAGAAAAGAAAAGAAAAGTCACTGCCCAGCCAGTCTTGCTGAATTAGCCAGATCCAGACCAATAAGAATCCCCACCTCAACAAACAAGAAGTATATTTTCTGAGGAGCACCACAGGACATTGATTTTTGAAAACACACACACACACACACACACACACACACACACACACACACACACACACAAAAGCATTGACAAAGCAAAACCTCTGAAGTCTCACTCATAGCTACTGTATAGGTTTTGGGAAGCAGAGGGAAGTGCTAGGATTGTGAATTCATTACCAGGTTTTTTGACCAGGTTTTAGTCATTAAAACCTAACTATTCAAGTGTTAATACAAAAGCAACAAGCATTTTAAAAATGAGTACCACTTGATTATGTCATTGCTTCATTTAAAAAGGTTCCAAAAGACTAATACAATACATGAAAGCAACTTCATTTTTTTCAGGACAAGACAATAAAGTATCCATTTCTAAAATCAGCATTGCTGTAATGGGTAGAACTGCACCTACTTACATAGGTACATTTTATTTTATTTTTATTCAGGGTTTCTATTTATTAGTCAGGGTTTCTATTGCTGCAACGAAACACCATGGCCACAAAGCAAGCTGGGGAGGAAAGGGTTTGTTCAGTTTACATGTCCACACTGCTGTTCATCACCAAAGGAAGTCAGAACCGGAATTCACACAGGACAGGAACATTGAGGTAGAAGCTGAGGCAAAGGCCTTGGAGGGAATGTTACTTACTGGCTTGCTTCCCCTGGCTTGCTCAACCTGCTTTCTAATAGAACCCAAGATTACAAGCTCAGGGATAACACCACCCACAATGTGCTGGACCCTCCTGCTTGATCACTGAGAAAATTCCTTACAGCTGGATCTCAAGCAGTCATTTTTGATGACGAAAGTACTGTTGCTTAAACCTTTCTTTCCTCTTCCTCCTCTTGTGTGTGCCACTTATGTGTGCATATGGGCACGCTATGGCTCTTGGGTGGAGATCAGTTGCCAACCTGTGAAATTCAGTACTCTCCTTCCCTGGGACTGAAGTCAGGCAATGAGGCTGGGTGACAAGTGTCTTTACTTGTTGAGTCATTTTGTCAGTCACCAGTGATTTCCTTTTTCTTGACGAAGAGAAAAGTTTACACTAAAGCTGAATGCTTTTCCTTAGCATCTATACGTTTCAGTTGATTGAATACATTTCTGAGTAAATCTTTGAAATCATTATATTCCTTGTACTCAGAGCAAATTATAGTTTGTACAAATTATATGTACATGCGTAAGTATGTATATATATTTTCATATATATATGAAAATGTTCTATAACTACAGGTGTCTCTCAAAAAGTTACATCTTCAATAAAAGATTAATTATAACTAAAACAATTTTTGGAGGGGATAAAAGTTTAATTTTTATTTTAGCTAAGTTTGAACAGTATTTATTTTCAAACACGTTCATCCTATGTGTTGTTTTGTTATATTTTATTGCATTTAAATATTCCTCTCCATTGTTATTATTACCAGGCAACGAAGTGACACCCATAGAAAATCTCAGAAGGCATGAGAGCCACAAAAGTGTGGAATCACTGGTATGTAAAAATTAAAGGACCTTATTTAACATTTAACATGGATTTCATTCATTTAGCTAATTATAACATGTAAATAAAATTACATTCCTCATTATTCCATAGTTTTGTTTAATTAAGGAGTACTTAACTCACAGTGATTGTTCAGATCAATCTAGAAGACTCCATATGATAATATAGAATTAAGGGCCACACAACTGCAGTGCCCAGTGAGCACATAGGCATTTTTAGCATGGAGGAATGTTTGTACTCACACATAAGTGTACCTTGCTGATTTATCTTCACTTAAGGGCTATAAATTGACAAATTTTATAAAGTTACTACACTCTGCCATTAGTAGACATGCTAATGGTCTTAGTAAAGATGACTCCTCACACATCCAAGCAGATTTCATTTTCAGAAAACTTTTAGTATCCATGTACCATTTTAACATTCTGAATAGACTTGAGATTCTCTATGGTATGTTTCAAATGTGTTGACTTTGAACAATCTATTATTATTACCTATCTACTGCATGGGAGATATTAAATAGGCGATAACTCAAATTATCACCCATGGCAGAGGTAGATGAGTGTGTAGTAAAGTATAATCACTTATAGTTTAAATACATGCTTCACACAAATAAAGTACAAGATCTTTTACTATCAAGACAGTTTGTAATTATGGTTGGTTGGACTTGGAGTGGGATGTCCTGTAGTTACAGTCAGTTGTTGTGTGTAATATTTAAGCTATACTCTAGAAACTGGGATAATGTTAGGTATGCCAACGAATAGGGGAAAGGCATCCTTACCAGAATGCAATGGGTCACATCTGCAACTCAGGCGTCTCTTCTAACTAGTGAATGACCGAGAAGCAGGGATGGGATGAATATCCTCAGTCATCTTCATACTCAGAAGGGACAGACCAAAAAAAAATGTGTAGATGGGTGCTGGTGCATTTCAGACACTAAATCAATTCTTGTGCTTCTTTTCTTAGTAGGCTTGCCTCTCATTCCTGGAAGTTCTCACTTGATAGTGTTTATGCTGCATATCCTTTCTAGTGTGTGCAGAAAGTCATCTAAATGTGGTCCAAAACAAAATTTCTTAATTTAATCCAACCTATTTTCTTATTGTTAAAATTATTATCATGAGATATTAAGATTTTTCATTAAATTCCTTAGCTTAAATAAGCAATCTGCAATGGTCACCATATTGGCAGTGTGACAGACAATCTACTCTTTCACTAGCAAATGCCCTCATTTCTTCAATGTAACATCGTTAATAGGAACTATTCCAAGTCAGTCATACTCTATTACAGCCATTGTACAGTTAGGAATTCATTTCCCTCTGTAAATTTTGTAAGTGTGCTTTCGTCTTCCAGGAAATTCAATGGAGATTTTTGTCCTCCATAAATACATTTTTTTGTTGACAACTTCTATGTATTTTCTTTCATAGCATCCATTATTCATCATGGTCTTTACTAAATGACATTTCATAACTAAAGAAGCACCTACAGATGCTTTACTCCCCTAAGTGTTCTAAGTACAAAGGGCTTGTTGATTTTTCATGGTGTTTGCATCGTTACACAGAAGAGATGTTAAATATTGATTTAAAAGAGTCTATGTTGTCAAACAAGACCTTGTTGAAGACTCTGTTCTACCTGATTTCATTAGTACCAGATTCTCCTTCTATAAAACAGAAATAGATTTCTGTTTAAAAATTCATCATGGGGAGTATATTTGCAAGATTATATATTAACACTAAAATATTGACATTGAGTTTTTATTTTCAGGATAAGAAATGAGACCCACATATTTTTTGTTTGTCTTGGAAATATCTTTAGATGTCTGTGGATCTTTATCTTTGATGGCAGCTCAATATTTGTACTCATTTGTTAGTTACTTTGTTAAAGATGGGAATATAATTGGGAAAAGATACCAATATTCTTTGGAATATGCTCATAGTTGGAAGGAATTGTGTGTCTACATGTGTGAGTTCAGTTTTATTTTTATATATTGGTATAAATATTTTTAATCCCGTCTTACACACTATCATATGAATTTCACACTACCATATATTTGATGTGTACTACTACTCTTTAAGGTAACTAACTGATTTTCATAGCTTTTTATTTTCTTGTTTTGTATCGTCCAAAAATAGTCCAAAGCTGGAATAGATAGAAATGTATATTAACAGTCTCATACAAATGGCATGCAGTAGAGTAAAATCTTTCCTTAATTTCCAGTCTTTGCTTTTAAAATGAGAGGCTGTAGTTTCTTGGAAGGTAAGATGACATTTCGTGGAACTCATTTTTCTTGTTAGTCTTCTCGGTCTGTGTCTGAGCATCCTCCTCAGAAGCAAGATGTGGGTCATTTGCCAGAGACCACAGATCCAAGAAGAGAAAATACTGGAAACGGTGAAATGAAAGGTATGAATTATATTTTATTAGCAGCCTTTGATGAGATGGATATGTATTTAAATCATGACAACAGTATTTTGTAATAGACATATTTTTACTTATTAATTATATAGTAAGTCAAACGAGAAGCTAAATGGTAATAAGATTGATATCTGTTCCTGGCTTAGCAAACCCTGTAATTGATTGTGCCAGTAATGTAGCAGGATTTTTGAATAAGTTATAAGAAATGGTACTACCAGAGGGGTGGTTAGACATAGTGAATGCAGAGAAGACAGGGAAATGAGAGGAAGTGGAGTTTGGGGTACATTAACAGAAACTATGGAAGGGGTATAATGTGGTTAGAAATGCTACCCTTGGGTTCCTAGCTTCCAAAAATGGTAACCACTGGGTGGTACTGTCTGGAAATGCTGCCACTCTCCTATAGGTGAGACCATTGGAGAAAGTGGGTCACTGGAGATAGGCTGTATTGTTTTTTGGCCCAGTCACTCTTGCTTCCACATTCTACTTGCTGACTGTGGGTCCCACATGGCTCTCTGCCCTCATGCCTACATTCCTTCTCTGCCAGGGGGTACGAAGAGCCTAAAACCAAAATTCTAAATGCTTCCTCTGTCAAACTGCATCTTGTCATACATTCTGTCCCACCATGAACAATTTAGCTAATGTGGAGAGGAGTGTTTGAAAATAACAAAAATCTTTTAAAACTAATGATGGCACAATGAAAGTGGTTGAAGAAGAAAATATTATTCTAAGATGTAACTGGGTATTGAAAGCACAAAAGAGAATCCCATCGTTTTCTTTCTTCCTTAAGATGGTGATGGCCTCTCGGTCCCATATTGAACTCGAGTTGGAAGAGGCGAGTCCGGTCTCAAAATGGAGGGCCATGATCCAAAGGAGCCTGAGCAGCTGAGGAAGCTGTTTATTGGTGGGCTGAGCTTTGAAACCACAGATGATAGCTTAAGAGAACATTTTGAGAAATGGGGCACACTTACAGACTGTGTGGTAATGAGAGATCCCCAAACAAAACGTTCCAGAGGCTTTGGTTTTGTGACCTACTCTTGTGTTGAAGAGGTGGATGCTGCAATGTGTGCTCGGCCACACAAGGTTGATGGACGTGTGGTGGAACCAAAGAGAGCTGTTTCTAGAGAGGATTCTGTAAAGCCTGGTGCCCATTTAACGGTGAAGAAAATTTTTGTTGGTGGTATTAAAGAGGATACGGAAGAATATAACCTGAGAGACTACTTTGAAAAGTATGGCAAGATTGAAACCATAGAGGTTATGGAAGACAGGCAGAGTGGGAAAAAGAGAGGATTTGCTTTTGTAACTTTTGATGATCATGACACAGTTGATAAAATTGTTGTTCAGAAATACCACACTATTAATGGGCATAATTGTGAAGTGAAAAAGGCCCTTTCTAAACAAGAGATGCAGTCTGCTGGATCCCAGAGAGGTCGTGGAGGTGGATCTGGCAACTTTATGGGTCGTGGAGGAAACTTTGGAGGTGGTGGAGGAAACTTTGGTCGTGGAGGAAACTTTGGTGGAAGAGGTGGCTATGGTGGTGGAGGTGGTGGCAGCAGAGGTAGTTATGGAGGTGGTGATGGTGGATATAATGGATTTGGAGGTGATGGTGGCAACTATGGTGGTGGTCCTGGTTACAGTAGTAGAGGAGGATATGGAGGTGGTGGACCAGGTTATGGAAACCAGGGTGGAGGATATGGTGGTGGAGGAGGAGGATATGATGGTTACAATGAAGGAGGAAATTTTGGTGGAGGTAACTATGGTGGTGGTGGAAACTATAATGACTTTGGAAATTATAGTGGACAGCAACAATCAAATTATGGACCCATGAAGGGGGGCAGTTTTGGTGGAAGAAGCTCAGGCAGTCCCTATGGTGGTGGCTATGGATCTGGAGGTGGAAGTGGTGGATATGGTAGCAGAAGGTTTTAAATAAAACAGAAACGGCTACAGTTCTTAGCAGGAGAGAGAGCGAGGAGTTGTCAGGAAAGCTGCAGGTTACTTTGAGACAGTCGTCCCAAATGCATTAGAGGAACTGTAAAAATCTGCCACAGAAGGAACGATGATCCATAGTCAGAAAAGTTACTGCAGCTTAAACAGGAAACCCTTCTTGTTCAGGACTGTCATAGCCACAGTTTGCAAAAAGTGCAGCTATTGATTAATGCAATGTAGTGTCAATTAGATGTACATTCCTGAGGTCTTTTATCTGTTGTAGCTTTGTCTTTTTCTTTTTCTTTTCATTACATCAGGTATATTGCCCTGTAAATTGTGGTAGTGGTACCAGGAATAAAAAATTAAGGAATTTTTAACTTTTCAATATTTGTGTAGTTCAGTTTTTCTACATTTTAGTACAGAAACTTTAACAAAATGCAGTTTTGAAGGTGTTTCCTTGTGAGTTAACAAGTAAAGAAGATCATTGTTAATTACTATTTTGTATGAATTTTGCTAAAGTTAACTGTAAAGAAACACCTACTGACATGCAATTTAAGGAGAATCTATTCTCCCCATTTCCAAAACAATGATGAATGGGCGCTGACATGTGGCGAGAATAGATATTTGTATGTTTGCAATGTGTGTTTTAGATAATTAGAATTGGGAAATAAAAAACAGCATATTTGTGAATTCTAATAGCATTAAGATTACCTTCAAATGAAAAAGATCTCAAAAGTTGCTGTTTGGTTTTTGTGCATTTTCTTTCAAAATGTAATCATGATTTTAGTGTATTAGATTTATTGAGTCCTAGCCATTCCACATTTACCTTGATCCCATTGAAACTGCTGCCAATAGTTCGGGGTATAAAGTGTTTATACTGCTCTCTACTTACCAAGGCTGGTAGATGTATGTCATCTCCCAGTTAACAGTCTTTACTTTTCATACAAAACCACCAAGTCTGCTGGGTCTGAGCAAACTGGTGGGTACCTGGTTTGNTTTTGCTTTTAAAGGTCTCAAGACCCATTGGTCTAGTCACTTTCCTTGGTTAAGTGTCCCACACACACAACTTTAAGAGCAAAGGAATAAAAGTCACTCATTGAAACCCCAAAAAAAAAAAAAAAAAAAAAAAAAAAAAAGATGGTGATGGCATTATATATCATAGTGGTCCACCATGCGCACATATTTACCTAATGTAAATAGAGACAAAGTTATAATTCATACATGAAAAGAAATCAATGTCACATAAAAGGTTGCTCTTAGGGTAATAAATAACTCAGAAGGAGAGAGATAGAAGAAAACCCCAGGCTTATCTGTGCTATGTCAAAGGAAGCCATAGCCAGTTCAAATAGCCACTCTGAAATGTGTCATTTCTTGTGCAGTTTTTGCAAGTATGATGACAGGAGTAAAATTCTGGATTGTAGAGAGGTAAACCGAAGTTAGAGATTCAGGACATAGAATATCGACAATAGATTTTTTTTTCAAATTGGCGAATAATCTCTGGTGTGTGTACCATGACAGAATTGACACCGTGACTCAGCTCATTGTGGTTATGGGTTATTCTTGATTGTAAATGGTATCTAATCTATCATGCCTACTCTGAGAAGCAGTTATTAAATATTTTTACAGTGACTCACTGCTTACTAAGTAGATACACAACCAAAACAAAGAAGGGCTTGCTTCTATTTTTAATGAACAGGTAATCTGAAAAGAGATGAAATTTTAAAAAAAAGTTTAGTTTCATTTATAGTCAGTATATAATGCTCTATGTAAGGAATAGAATAGATCCATATTTCTTATTGTATGATACAATGATACTACTGCTAAATATAAAAGAAGAATGTGACATTTATAACAAAAATTAGCAGAATGAAGTCTATAATTCTAGTGATTATTTGAGTTTTAAGTGAGGTATTTCTACGTGAGGAATACAAACACTTGATTTTGATAAAATTGGAATTTGTGTTTAGGAAATTCAAGAGTATTTCCTTTATGTATCAAAACATGGAACTCAATATCTATAGCAGGATAGTTTGATGGAAGCAGAATTAAATGCTAGTATTTTAATGAGGTAATCATTTCAACTCTTCTCATAAACACAATGATATTAAATTCTTTATTCCAACACAAGGACCCTTGTTATGCAGGTGATGTCATCACTAATAGAAATTTGTGGCTGGTTTCATACTAATGAAATAGATATAAACAAAATGGAACAAAGACCAATGTGGAATAAAATTGTGCATATATGAATTATTAAGTAGATATGTAATGAGAAAGAAAAACATTAAGCTATTCATTTCCTGAATCACACAATTTTGGGTTGTACTTCATATTCCATGGATTTGATCTGTTTAAAAGGGTATAAACACCCCCTCAATTCTGATGTTCTGTTTCAATGACAAAATCAAAGACCCACTAACTCCAGTGCTTGGTTTACATACTTATCTGGATGAGTTGATCTAGAAACCTTAAGGTCCCCAGTCTAGGGGAAAAATGTATCTATATCAGCAAACTGTGTATGTTTTAAATAAAAGTAATTGTAAAGGTGTATAGCCAAGCACTCCAAGATCATGAAAATTTTCATAGATACAATAACATTCTATGTCTCTGAAATACAATTCTCATCATCTCTTTATTCTTCCTGAATTACAAGGAATTACAAGGAATGACATGAAAAATTTATTATGAGATAATGGATGCTTCTGATATATACTAATAGAAACCCAGACGTAGTCTGTTTCCATCACTTGTGCAGGGGGAATAAACCCTCTGGGTCCCACTTCATCCTCTGATTAGAGACCCTGTTCCTTTTCACTTCTTAGCTGGTTCAAATCAGTATATTTGCTTTTTCCTATGTTATGCTCGTTAGAGCCATCACCTAACTCTGAAAGTCATACTTTAAAGTTAGTCAAGACTTTATTATGACTTCTATCAGTTTGTTTTTCTCACCTAGAATAAGGAACAGAGACAAGCAATTATCCCCAAAGACCAAAACCCAAGCCATTTCAATGCCCTGAGTTAGCTGCTAGGGTTCTTTGTGAGTTTTGTATGATCAACAGTTTCCTTTGCACGGTTTTTATATAACTGATTATATAACTTTTAGTATTTTCAGATTTTTCAAAGGAAAGTCCTCCTCAGCTCAAGGTAATAAATGTTATATTGTTCCATATATAATTAACTGCGTGTTCTATGTAAAAGAGACTCATTGACATATTTCCCTTCCTATCTACACAGCTTAAAAGGAAAAGTTCATTTCTAAACAGAACAGTGGTAAAGAGTCAGGAAAGGCCATGGGAATCAGGTGACTTGCTGTATTATTTATTGTGGTACAAAATATGTGAAATGTTTGTCGCATTCTCATCACTCTGTCTTTGCTCATCAAAATCTGAAGAAACATTTATGTGTCCTTATGGACACTGGCATTTGAGTAAATGGCATGGAAAAGTATGAGGGGGAGGCTTTAAAATGTAAGCTTATACGGATAGTTTGATATGTGTGACTCCTCATCCTAGAGTCTACACAGCTTGAAATCTGTACCAGGTGAGCAACCTCATTGGTTGGTGATTGTGTGTTTTTTTCTAAGTTTAGAGCTAATCATTGGAGAAGTGGCTACCACTGACACTCCCTGTGTTTTCTGCTACTAAGGAGATTTTAATCGAATTCACTCAGCCTTTGGAATTCAGGCCTATCCTGAAAAATGGAACTATTGCACTGTGTGTGTGTGTGTGTGTGTGTGTGTGTGTGTGCGTGTGCGCGTGTGCGTGTGCGTGTGCGTGTGCGTGTGTGTGTGTGTGTGTGTGTGTGTGTGTGTGTGTAGTAAAGTCACATTTTCTTTCCTCCTGGGTTTCATAGTCAATTGAAAGTATGCACTCAATCTTTCTTCTATTTACTTTGCCGTGGCATTCAATATCTGTACTGATTCACAGTTAAGGTCCATTGCTACAGATCATATGATCCATTATATGTATGATGAGGTCACATGCTAAAGTATAACATTATATATGTGATTATTTCCTATTAAATAATCATTTTGTGTATAATTAAGGATTGCAGATTATTTGCTGTGGATGATACATAAGCCACACAGTCGAGTACCTGCCCAGGACAATATCTACCCTCTCATGTGTTTTAGTATACATGTAAGACTTTCATAACTACAACTGTTTTAAAGAACTTTATTTTCAACTTGTCAGTGAAGATAAATGAGTGCAATTAGCTGGAAAGCTTTTAATTTTAAACAATTTAAAACTTATCTATTGATACTTGTAGAATTTCATATGACCTACCATTTCATTGTATTTTATATATTTTTATGTTATCAGCAGAACCTGACAAAGAATTGACATTAACAGAAGAGCAAAGAAATCATGCAACTAGTGAAAGGTCTAAGTCACTGGTATGTAATATTAAACTAAATATCTCACTTGGTACTGTGATTTTTTACAAGGTAACAGTCAGATAGAATTGCATGCCATATTGACCTATAGAACAACTGTTCACTAGTATTTAGTTAAATAAATATTTTATCTCACTATGATTGTTAAGATATTGGCAAGAATTCAGACATAAACTTTGTTTTTCCTTGGTTGAAAATATTTTTTTTCTGAAAATGACCTATACCTCTATGTGCATATAGCTCGAAAGGGCTAATGTAACCAAGAAGTCTGAAAAGTAAGCATTTGAACATTGGAATGAAATTAAAATGAATAAGGAAATCTTTAAAAAAAATATGGTCACAACCACTTGGCTCCTTATGAGTTATTGGAAATTATGTGTAACTAGAATTTTGACTTCAGCAACCTGCCATTGATTTGTACTCAGCAGAAGGAAGATGTGCAGCACCTAACTGGAGCCGGAGATCAAAGAAGAGAAAGTCAGACAAGATACACAATGGGAGGTGTGAGCAATATTTTACATATAGTCTTCAGATGGATTATCTATTTACATGAGCTGGGACCACATGCTAGTAGACAAAGCGCCTACATTGTTTTTATATAGTCAAGCTTAAGAGACATTGAATTATGGCAAGCTTAGGGTGTAATTCAATGTTAAAACTATAACAGCTAATTTATTAGATCAACTACAGGTTGTGTACTATTTGAGGATTCTGAGGGATAATAGTCACGTGCAGGAAAAACAGGAAACTGAATGATGGGGAAATAATGGGGTACACAGGGTGATCAAAATCCACTTTAGGAATGTGTGGTTTGGATGCAAAATGATCAACACTTGTTCCTTGTTGCAGCAGAAGGTTGTCAACTCAGTGTGGGTGGGGCCCTCCTGTAGAGAGTGTGTGTGTGTCATTTGGACTGGACAAGAGTTTTGATAGAATTTCAAGTAAGGCCGTGAACCCACATTTATCCATGTTTATGTATGTATCCTCTCTCCCTGGCCTGCCCTCTGTTCTTACAGAGCTCTTTAGACTTGAAGGGGGCTATCTGAAACAGTATTCCTCAATGGGTCCTAATGATATAGAGATATGATATAAATGAATCCTAGTCAGTGACATTTAATATATCATTTAGTTATAATAATCAGAGTGATATCTTCCAGGTTTTCCTATTAATGCATCCATTGATTCAGTAATGATTAATCATACACTAACTAGATATTGATAGTTTTGAGTCCTAAAATGATTCCTAGTTCAAGCCCAATCTTACTATAAGCTTTTGTCTTAAAAAAATCATCCAGATGCTCACAGCCAGCTATTGGATGGAACACAGGGTACCCAATGGAGGAGCTAGAGAAAGTACCCAAGGACCTGAAGGGGGCTGCAACCCTGTAGGTGGAACAACAATATGAACTAACCAGTACCCCCTGAG
>NC_034592.1:54722820-54748873 GCF_900095145.1 Mus pahari
GCCATCACTGGGAATAGAGGCCCCTTGGTCTTGCAAACTTTATATGACCCAGCACAAGGCAAGGCCTGGGCCAAGTAATGGGAGTGGGTGGGTAGGGGAGCAGAGGGGGGGGGGAGTGGTATAGGAAACTTTCGGGATAGCATTTGAAATGTTAATAAAGAAAATAAAAAAAAAATCATCCAGAGACACATAAGTGTACCCTGCTGTCAGCCTTTCCTCTACAATGTTACATTGATCTACTTCTCATACTGTTATGACCGCTGGCACTTTAAAATATTACTCATTAATCATTTAAATGTTATTTATGATGTTTTAACAATGAACATCTGTCCAGACACCGACTTTGCATTTTTTGTGTTTTGTCTTTTCTCTCATATTCCCAAGTAGGTGGTTTTTGTTCCCCAAGAATTTGTATGTTTTAGCATGACTATTATCTCACCCAAATTTCTTATCTTAACAATTTCCACCCCTCTATGTACCTAACATCAAAGTTTTGACTAAGTCCAGGCTCACCTATTTGAAACCCTGCCTTCATATCTTTGCTGAAAGTCTATGCATATCAATCCCTAGCATTTAATGGAGGATTAGTAAGTTATTAAGAAGCAAGACAAATTATGACTGTTTTAAAATATTTAAAAATTTCTTCCTCCAATTCTTCATCTCAGAATCTACAAATTCAACATTTTTTACACTTAAGTATTAATATAACATAGGAAATCAGGTAATTTTAAAGGACTCCAAAATAGAGGTGCCTACTTTTCTAGAAAGATGGGCAATCAATGAAAGCTAAACAAAATTGATTGAACTTTCACCGAAGTAAACAGTAAGGTAAGGTAGAAAAGTTTTAAATACATGTGATGGCTAGTTTTGCTGACTTGACATCACCAAAATCCACCTGGGAAGAGTCTTAATGAGAGTTGCTAGGTCAGGTTTGCCTGTGAGTATTTCTGATGGGAGGACTTGCCCACTGTAGGAGGCATAATTCCCTAGAAATGGGATCCTGGGCTATATACAAGAGTTGATAAATGAAGCTGAGTCCAAGCATGCACGCACTGATTCTAAGCTGGTGGTTTCAAGTCCCTCCCACTCTGACTTCCGTGTAGTAAGGACAGTAACCAGTAATTGGGAGCCAAAGAAAGCATCACAGAATATAAAACACAGTATTCCAATCTCAGAAAAATCACAGATTTCTAAAAACTAAAATCTAAACTCTGTTTAAAAAACTGATGCAATGTTTCTTTTTGCCAATGTATTAATCACAACAACAGGAAGTGGAAAATAAGACATAAGACTATATATATATATATATATATATATATATATATATATATATATATATTCACAGTCACTGCACAAAGACTAATGTATTATGAACATGCAAATGGTGTCCTAACTCTTCTGTTATGAGACTGAGAACAGTGTGCACTGTGAATCTGAACACAACAGTATTCTAAAATATTGTGTGTATGGGTTTGTTCATTAATGTTCACTTGGAGGGTTTATGGATAAAAATTTGAAATTATTCAGTATCACTGAACTTTGTACAGTCTGCTGTCAGTCCACAGATACACATAAATCTTAAATGATTGTAAGGATCTTTTAAAGTAAGTAGTCTCAACTAAACATAAAGGGTCCTCAAATCCACAAAATTGTAATGAGTGGGATTGAATTATAGTTATGGAATTCTCAGAGAATAAATGAAAATATTGTTAAAATATGAACATATAACTAAGCAGTAAACATTGCTAATTTAGTTTTACATAACACTTCCATTTTGTCTTTGTATTTGTCTCTTGGAGTAACAAGACTTACAGAATGAAACTGCCTGTTCTTAATGTTACTTAAATGTTTTCATTACCTGTAGCTCTGTGCAAAGAAGTGAAAATCACAAAAGGACATAGGAGACATGATAGTCATAAAAGTTTTCAGTCATTGGTAAGTAAATATCTAAATTGTTTTGTATATCCAGACAACACAAACAAAGCAAATTTCCTGTCATGTCACCCTGTGGAATAATTGCTCACACCTTATTTAATTTAAAAAGCATTTTACAGCCAGGTGGTGGTGTCACACACCTTTAACCCTACCATTCATGAGGCCAGCCTTCTCTACAAAGTGAATTCCAGGATAGCTAGTGTTCTGTTACACAAATAAACACTGTCTCAAAAAAAGAAAACCAACCAACCAACCAAACAAACAAACAAAAAAGCCCCAACAACAACAAATCTTCATGTATAACAAACTTAACATCACCTTTATTGTGTATAACTAAATACCTTTCAGAAATTTGCCTAGTCCGAGCCAGGCGTGGTGGCACACGCCTTTAATCCCAGCACTCGGGAGGCAGAGGCAGGCGGATTTCTGAGTTCTCGAGGCCAGCCTGGTCTACAAAGTGACTTCCAGGACAGCCAGGGCTACATGGAGAAACCCTGTCTCAAAAAAAAAAAAAAAAAAAAAAAAAAAATTGCCTAGGCCTTTTTCTGTATAAACTCTATAGTATGTTAATTAGTTCACTTTGCTGTGCTGTTTGGTGAGTATGCAACCAAGTGTTCCTGCTACTTCCTTCAAAGCAACGAATTGTCTCAACTTTGATACTCTTGCATCGATTCTTCTAATAAAAATCTAGCTTTGATTTTCAATTTTAAGTTACTTCTTCACTGTCCTGAGAGTGGCACACTTTGTTTTATAGCCTCCAGTATTTTCCTTGTCAGTAACTTGTTTTGTGTAGTAACATCTCTTTCTTTGTTGTTATCAGTACCAAGTGACTTTTATTGGCTAAGTATAAAAAACTAGCAAAAGTTGCCTCTGAATACACAATGCTTGCTTGGTTTTGCATAGTATATAGTATATATTGAGTACAGTGAACACACATTGAATTCTAGTTATAGAAAGGTTGTGTTGTGCTGTATTACAAGGTCATGTTGAGGTGTTTGTTCACTCTGAGTTACTCAGTTTAGCCTCAGTTTCTCCATCTAAAATAAATTTAGACTCCTACCATAGAAATGTAATATGGCATGTAGTTGTTATCATAAGTTTTATAACACTAAGAAGGCCATCCTATTTTAATGTACATCTAGGCTACTTTAACCTACATACATGTCACAACACATACATTTTATTTTTATAATTTTATGGTAATAATATTAGAATCCAGCAACTCCTCAGTTTTAGTTAATAAAATGCTCCCAGATAGAAATATTCATGTGAGTTGCTTTTGTATATACACGAGGATTTAACACACATGTGACCTGATATCATTTTGAAACAACAATAATAAATGAACCATGACATTTATTTTCGTATTGGAAGGCTTTGTGTGCATATATGTAATATAAATTTCATATAAAATTAACAAATAGATTTGATTACTTCTCTACATGTGACGTTTACTTGACAACTGTTCTCTTTTCTGTGACAATGTTTGTGATGACCTCCCAGATTTGGTTTTCCTTGTGTGTGGGATATGAGGACAGAAGTGTGACTTGATTTAAGAGATATGTATGATATTCTCTACACCAGTGATGTGAAATACATATAGACTTCACAGATTTTTTCAGTCTTGCTGCTTCTGCATTGAGATATTCAGACCATCTTGAAGATGGATAGAGTTCTTCTGCATTTCATTTCTATACTTTTAACAGGTTACTCCCGAGCCTCATCGATTGAATAAGGATATTGTTTGCTGTACTGGGATTTGGGGTCAAGAAGGAGAAAATGTAGTGAATACAGAAATGCAAGGTAAAAACACTATTTTATGTATAGAGACTTGAAGAATCACTTATGTATATCTGGAAATACTATGCACACTAGAAGACAACATACATACCTTCTAACATTAACCAAGTTAAATGGTTATAAGAATTATGTCCAATCCACTCTCTACAAATGTAAAGTTCCATATGCCACTGAAGTAGCTGAGTTATGTGGTAGATTAAATGTGAGTTATTATCTGAGAAGTATCAAAATGAAATGCAGCACATGGAAATGTGGTGGGGGAGGGTATAAAATAATGAGCTTTGTGATGGTTTGTATATGCCTGGTCCAGGGAGTGGCACTATTAAGAGGTGTGGCCTGTTGGAGTAGGTGTGTCACTGTGGGTGTAGGATATAGGACCCTTACCCTAGCTGTCTGGAAGTCAGTATTCTGCTAGCAGCCTTCAGATGAAGATATAGAACTCTCAGCTTCTCCCACACCATGCCTGCCTGAATGCTGCCATGTTCCTGCTTTGAGGATAATGGACTGAACCTCTGAACCTGTAAGCCAGCCCCAATTAAATAAGAGTTGCCTTGGTCATGGTGTCTGTTCACAGCAGTAAAACCTTAACTAAGACACCCTTCTTCAGAAAATGGATTAAATAACACTAGAAATAGCAGCAAGCAGGTGGTCTTTGAAAGCATAACTGGGTCAGTGGAGCGGAGCATGTTTCCATTCCTATTACAATCATTATTTGGAAGTATTGTAGTACCCCACCACAAAGAACTATGTTTGATTTTGATAAGGTAACATAGCAGGTATGCAATACATCAGTATAACCAACAATGAATACTTCCCAACAGAGTTTCAGAGAGGCTAAAATAAGAGAACTGGAGAGAAGGAAAACCTTAGAATGAGCTATGAGGTTGTCAAGAACATTGTGGTCAGTTTAAATAAATCCATTCGGAAATATATGATTTCTCTGCAGATTTAATGTATGGAACATGAGAGTGAAGGACAGGGCCTAGATATGGAAAAGGTTAACTGGGGGTTAGTAGATTTTAATGGGAGATTTCATAGTGATCAAAGATTCTCACATATGTCAAATCCCCTTTTGGGGACCATGTTGGATTGCCATTGCATTTCAGTCAGTAGCTGTGGAATTTTCCATCTGTCCTTGGATTATCAAGAGGACATTGGTTAAACAAACATTCTTTGGGAGTGACCATCATATGTATGTGATAATTATAATTAAAGAATAATAAGCTATGGATTTGAGAATGAGTGGAAGGACACTGGGAGGAATTGAAGGGGGGAGAAGAGTGTGGCAGAATGTTGTAAATATCAGACAATATATGTAGATGTCAAAAATAAATTAAAGGGATATATGCAAAGATCCTTTACATGATCGTGTGAGATAGAAAAGAAATAAATAAAGGCAAACATTGATTTGAGTTCTGAGCATGTTTCTAAATAGCAGAAGAATTTCAAAAAGGTAAATAGTGAAAACTGTTTCTCATGAGAATCAGCATATTAATTCTCTGTGATACTGATTTATTCTGGTGCTCCACTTACACAGGTCTAGTTACTATTGCGAAATCAGGAAGAATCTAATATTCAGCATGGTTTATAAAGCCAGTATCAAGTGGAAAGAGAAAATCATATACTAGGAGATGTTTTATATATTTATATATAGATTTATATATATTTATATATTTATATATATAGTACTTTATAAATATCTATTTCAAGTTTCTTGTTACCTTTTTAAAATGTTTATACATGTGTGTGTGTGTGTGTCTTTTATGAAAGGCGTGTTTGTTGAATACTGCTATAAAAATGTAAACTATTCTCTTTGGAAGTATTTTCATTTATATTCAGCTATGAATTTGTGGATGAAGCTTTCAAATTATTATGTTTGTTTAACATGTAGCAAAATAGTGTCAGTAAAAAGTTACATTTACAGAATGTGTGTATGTGTGTGTGTGTGTGTGTCTGTATGTGTGTGTGTGTGTGTCTGTGTGTGTGTGTGTGTGTCTGTGTGTGTCTGTGTGTGTTTTACATGATTACAAGTGTCTCCAAAAGAACTACATCTTCTGTGCTGGAGTCATGACTCAGTTGTTAATAGCACTTGCTCCTCTTTCAGTGAACCACAGTTAGATCAAGTGGCTCATAATTCCCTCTATTTCTAGGATTAGGGTATCTGGCTCCCTCTTTTGATCTATGAAGGCAATCACCTTCTGGAACATTCCTATGAATACAGACACACGAATAAATAAATAGTAAAAGAAAAGTCTTCAAAAAGTTAGATCTTCAACTAAAAATTAAGAGTAGGCTAAAACAATAGTTGGGAGAATAAATAGTCAATTTTTAAACTAAATTTAAACATTTCTATTCATTCTATATATTGTCATTTTATGTATTATTTCACTATATTTTATTGTACTTAAATGCATGCATTTATCAGCAGTATCAAGCATTGAAGTGAAATTCACAGAAGAGAACAAAATAGAAAACAGCTTTGAAGGCACAGAGTCAATGGTATGCAAATATTTAATCTGGGGTCTTAGGTTCACAAAGCTTTGTTTTGTTTAGTAAAAGTAAATAAAATTAGTTTGTTAGACTATCCTAGAAAGTAATTTATCAGTATTTAGCATTTATTTTTTGCTTATCTAGTTATTTTTAATTATTTTATTAGATATTTTCTTCATTTACATTTCAAATGCTATCCTGAATGTCCCCTATGTCCTCCCCCCGCCCTGCTCCCCTACCCACTCACTCCCACTTCTTGGCCCTGGCATTCCCCTGTATGGGGCATATAAAGTTTGCAAGACCAAGGGGCCTCTCTTCCCAATGATGGCCAAATAGGCCTTCTTCTGCTATATATGCAGCTAGAGACACGAGTTCTGGGGGTACTGATTAGTTCATATTGTTGTTCCACCTATAGGGTTGCACACCTCTTCAGCTCCTTGGGTAATTTCTCTAGCCCCTCCATTGGGGGCCCAGTGTTCTGTCCTATAGCTGACTGTGGGCATCCACTTGTGTATTTTCCAGGCACTGGCATAGCCTCACAAGAGACAGCTATATCAGGGTCCTTTCAGCAAAATCTTGCTGGCATATGCAATAGTGTCTGCATTTGGTGGCTGATTATGGGATAGATCCCCGCGTGGTGCAGTCTCTGGATAGTCCATCCTTTCAACTTAGCTCCAAACTTTGTCTCTGCAACTTCTTCCATGGGTATTTTATTCCCTATTTTAGGGAGGAATGAAGTATCCACACTTTGGTCTTTCTTCTTATTGATTTTCTTGTGTTTTAGAGATTGTATCTTGGGTATTCTAGGTTTCTGGGCTAATATCCACTTATCAGTGAATGCATATCAAGTGACATCTTTTGTGATTGGGTTACCTCACTCAGGATGATATCCTTCAGATACATCCCTTTGCCCAAGAATTTCATAAATTCATTGTTTTTAATAGCTTAGTACTCCATTGTGTAAATGTACCACANTTTCTGTATCCATTCCTCTNTTGAGGGACATCTGGGTTCTTTCCAGCTTCTGGCTATNATAAATANNGCTGCTATGAACATAGTGGAGCATGTGTCCTTATTACTAGTTGGAACATCTTCTGGGTATATACCCAGAAGAGGTATTGCTGGATCTACCAGTAGTACTATGTCCAATTTTCTGAGGAACCACTAGACTGATTTCCAGAGTGGTTGTACAAGCTTGCAATCCCACCAGCAATGGAGGATTCCTCTTTCTCCAGAACCTCGCCAGCATCTACTGTCACCTGAATTTTTGATCCTTTTTATTTTGTTAATATTTCCACTTCTTTCTTCTTTTCTTTTCTTCTTCTTTTTCTTTCTTTCTTTCTTTTCTTCCTTCCTTCCTTTCTTTTTTTTTGTTCCATGATTTATTTTTTTATTTTTATTAGATATTTTCTTTATTTACATTTCAAATGTTATCACCTTGCCAGGTCTCCTCTCCAGAAATCCCCCTCTCCCATGCCTTGTCCCCCTTCCTCTATGAGGGTGCTCTCCCACCCACCCACCCACTCCCTCCTTCTAGTCCTGGCATTCCCCTACACTGGGATATTGAACCCTCTGGCCTCCCTCTGATGTCCAACAAGGCCATCCTCTACCACAAATGTGGCCAGAGCCATGGACCCCTCCATGTGTGCTCTTTGGTTGGTGGTCCAGTCCCCAGGAGCTCCAAGGGTCTGGCCAGTTGACACTCCTCCATTGCTGGTAGGATTGCAAACTGGTACAACCACTCTGGAAATCAGTCTGGTGGTTCCTCAGAATATTGGACATAGTACTACCTGAGGATCCAGCTATACCACTCCTAGGCATATACCCAGAAGATGCTCTAACATGTAATAAGGACACGTGCTCCACTATGTTCATAGCAGCCACATTTATAATAGCCAGAAGCTGGAAGCAACCCAGATGTCCCTCAACAGAGGAATGGATACAGAAAATATGGTACATTTACACAATGGAATACTACTCAGCTATTAAAAACAATGTTCCCTCTTTTATAAAGCTGCCTCATTTTGACTCTGTGGCAGACCTCCAATAGCCATAGATGTCTTCTACTATTCTTCCATTAGATGTAGAATACAGGCTCAAACAAGTAACTGCTGTGTTATTAAGATCAGTCTACAACCCTATAGAAGGAACAACAATATGAACTAACCAGTACCCCCAGAGCTGTGTCTCTAGTTGCATATTTAGCGGAGGATGGCCTAGTCAGCCATCACTGGGAGGAGAGGTCCTTGGTCTTGCGAAGATTATATGCCCCAGTACAGGGGAATGCCAGGGCCAGGAAGTAGGAGTGGGTAGGTTGGAGAGCAGGGCGGGGGGGGTATAGGGGACTTTTGGGATAGCATTTGAAATGTAAATGAAGACAATATCTAATAAAAATTGTTTTTGAAAAAAAAAGATCACTTAGTGTGCACTTTAAGCATGGCAGTATTTTTCTTCACATATAAAGGTGCCTTTCTGGTCTGCCTCCATCTAAAGGACATACATATCAAATGTTATGAATGTGTTTATACACTGCAGTTATAGTGTGAAGATTGTCTAAAAGGCCTCATACTGATTCACATATTCATATATATTGCATTTGCATAAAAAATTTGATAGTTATATGTTTGGGTGATATTTGATAATTAGGCTTGATATTCTCTGTAAGATTATTTGTGTTTGATTGTGAATATATAATGCTATTATTATCTGTCTAGTGTGCAATACACATTAAAATTTTTATACTTCAGGTAAGGCTCTTATCCACAGGCATTCAGAGGTTTTTGCAAATGCAATCAATACAGACATGCTAATCAATATAAGGCATTCTGATGGTCTTATCGCCCCCCATATCTCCCTCCTAACCTTATGAGCTCCATTTTGAAAAGATTTTATTTTAATTGTTTGAGTGTTTTGCCTATATGTAGTGACTGCAGAGACCAGAAAAGAGTTCCAAACCATGGAGAATTGGAGTTAAGGGCAACTGGAAACCATCATGAGAGTGCCTGGACTCAAACCTGCCCTATAGGAGCAGGAATTCTCTTAATTACTGAGCTATTTTTCAATCCCCCTCCTTTTTTATTGTTCATTACCAAGCACACATTAAGATGGTGATACTATTTTCTATCAGAATAAGTGAGACTAAACGTTTTTGTATGTTGTATGGCAAAGCTACCAGGTTCCCATATGTCTCAATCCTTGGTAGTGAAAGGCTTTCCCCACTGTACTCATTTGTGACTAATTTATTAAAGCCCGGGGTGTAATAAGTGTGCTCTGGTGATTTTATTCATAAAATACAGATGCATGCTAGAATTCTTCTTCCAGATGATATATATTACTTGTATGTGTTTATATATGTGTGATTTGTTTTGAAACCTTAACATAAATTAATCTTAATTGTTTCTTTCCTGGCTATCATGTATTTGACACCTACCAATCTTTCTATGAAAGTGGTTGTGATAACCTTCCAGGCCTTCCCCCTTTTTATTAATGCCCATGAAATAAAACATGGATTTAATATAGATAAGCTAAATATTTTCCTATAACATGCAGTCATATGAAATCTTTCCTTAAATTCTTTTCTTTTTGCTTTTAAAATGAAAACTCCAGTTTCTTATAAGTTTCCAAGTCATTTGTGCAACTTACTCTTTACCTTAAATTTCATAGCTTATGCCTGAGTGTCTTCTACAGAAGACAGATGTGAATCATTTACCAGGGACTGCAAATCAAAGAAGAAAAACTATTACAAGAGGAGAAATGAAAGGTATGAGCTATGTTTATGATATGTCCATGGATAGAATAGTTATTCAAATCAGGAGGACCAATATTTGAGAGGAGAAATACAATTGTTTTATATATTAACTTAAAGTAGAAGTAAAATGGTAATAAGATTGATTTCCAATAGTTTCTGCACACACTAGCTGAATGTGTAAGTAAAACAGCTGAATTGTTCAATAAATTACAAGGCATTGTAAGATCTAAGGGGTATTTTATCAAAACGCAATACAGAGGAGGCAAGCTACCAATGAGGACAGAGTTACAGATGGAGAACAGGAATTACAGGGATCACAGGAATCTAGGGAAGGAGTGTGTGTAGTGAGAAAGTGATATGTAGCCACACACCCAAGAATATTTGGGTTACACATTTGGTTATGATGAGGGTTTTTTTTTGGGGGGGGGAACAAAGAATTGGGTAGCCAGTGAAGGGAGTAGACATGGAGAAATATAAGGGAAGAGAAATGAACATAATCAAATACCATATGTGAAATGATCAAATAATTTTATAAAATAAGGAATCTAAATCATATCCCTTGGTTCCCTTGGATCATTGGTTCCTGCCTCTTGGTATTTTCTGGAAAGGCTCTTATTCTCTGGAAAATTGGGCTGAGATGGGGAAAGTGAATCAATGGAGCCAGATGTCCTTTTTTGTTTGTTTGTTTGTTTACCCTCATTTTTTTCTTTTCCTCTTGAGGATCATGATAGTAATTATCATATTCAGTAGCTTTAGGACTCCAGATGTATCCTTGGATAAAAGAAGCTACTGGTCTACCAACCATACTGTCAGTAGTTATCAAAGATCTATACAATGCCTTACTGCTTAGTACTTTGATAGACATGACAAGGATAAATATTGATTTGTTTCTAGCTAGTTTGAAGGGAACATAAAAGTTTCAAAGAGATAGATAATAACAAATGATAAAAATGTAGGCACCTATTGGAACCAGCATACTAAGACTCTATGTTATCAAATAGATCTACATTTATGATTGTATGATACACATGCACTTCTAAATAGAGATGAATGCTGTGATGTGTGTGTATGTGTATGTGTGTGTGTTTGAGTGTGTGTAAATAAAGGAATAAAATAAGACTATAATTGTACTGATACATTGAATTGCTCTCTACATAAAAAGCAGGAGATGTAGGTTAAATTTAGAATTCTTGGTGAAGAAGCCTAAGAAAATGTCTTTCAGAAAGATTCTCTGCAATTATATTTAATCTCAAAGCTCACTCACGGTAGCTGCAGCCTTTGGGAAGCAGAATGGAAAGCTAGTTTTGGGGAGCCGGATCATTTCAATTCTCCCCACAATTCTTAAATATCAAATTTATTATAGAGTCAAAAAGATTCTAAGAATTCAGATGGTGTTTTTATTACCTTTTCAGCTAAGTTGATAAAGAAATCCATAATCCCATGAGAAAATGTAAATACACCAGTATCCCTTGTCTATTTTGATTTAAAAAAAAAGAATATGTCATAGCATACCTCCTGTTATTTCAGTGATAAAAAGCAGTACACATTTGTTACAATGCAATTTTCATCATTTCTCTGTTCTTGCTGAGTCACATAACAAATGGGTAGCAGGAGAAAGTGCTATTGTATGGCAGAATGGATATTCCTAATATGTTCCAGTAAATATGTGTGTCCCAGTGATCACCACCAGCATACACAGGAGCCTTAACCCCTCGGGTCCTGGGTTTGTCATCTGACCAGAGATCACACCCCTCTTCACCACTCAGCATGTCCAACATGCTGTTTTTGCATTTTCCTAAGTGATGTTCATTAGACTTGCCCAACTCTGAAAAGATCCTACCTTTAAGCTTACCTAAGAATTCATCTTTATCTTTCTCATTCTTATTCCTATCACAATCTAAAACAGAAAAGGAAGGCAAACAATTATTCCCACAAACCAAACTCTAGATCACAATTTTCTAAGTTACCCACTTGGAAAGATTCACTCTCCTATTACTACTGGACTATTAATGGATTACTTTGCCTGATTTTTGTGTAGCTGACTCTGTTCTTCATGTTTTTAGGATCTCCAAAGGAATATCCTCCTCAACTTAAGGAAGTACGTGTTGCATAGTTCTTGATATGGTTAACTTCATGTTTTATGAAGTGAAAAATAACCATTAAATTTCTTCTCCCAACATCTGTACAGTCTACTATTCAGAGGGGAAGTGCATTTGAATATACAGCAGTGGTGGGCATGCATGCAAGCACAAGTGAATCAGGTAATTTGCAGTATCGATACCGTGGGAAGCAGTGGTGTAAAACGTGGGATATTTGCTATGTTCTGACTCTGCCATTGTTACAACCCCAAATCTAAGGAAATAATTTGTCAATAATTCAAATGTCCTTCTTGGCATTAGCGTATGAACTACAAAATGTACACAAATATTAGAGGCAAGATTTTTAAAACCTGAGTCCTTATGCTTGGCTTCCTAAGTACAGTTGTCAATGAAAATCCTTGACCAGTTAGTTATGTAACTCCCAATGTTCCATGATTGACATTTGTACCTTTTTCAAAGCTAATAACTAATTATCAGGAAAGTGGACATCATTGAGCATATCCATGTTTTGTGATTCGCCTGGCCTGTAGTATCCAGGACTGTCTTGAAGACTAGTAAGTTGCCAAGAGTGAAGATACATATTCATTTCTCCTGGAAATCACAAGCAATTGGAAGCCTACATTCACCGTGGCATTCAGTGTGTTTGTGCTGAATCTCAGAATGAGGTCCATTTTCATAGTCCATGTGACTTAGTATAACTATTACAAGATGAGTTCATGGCACGAACAATTTTTGGCACATTTCCTAGCTCCGGTCTGAGTCTCATATTTTCATCTCTTATCTTCAGTGAAGGCATCCTCCGACACGTGTGCTTGTTCTGCTGGTATGCTTTCCCCATGCACAGCACTGATCTGTGTCAAGGGCAAGTGTCACAATGGGACACCTCAAACATATTACTCTAAAATGCACTGGAGTTGTTTTAATACCCAGAATCTGGCTGGCCTCTCCACCTTCACGTTTTCATCTGTACCCACTTTCCGCTCACATTGCCACACTGCTGAGGTCTGTTCCTCACCAGTACATATATTTTAGGGTAAATATAACTCATGCCCATTTCTTTTCTTGTGTTTTTATTATTCCCAGGCTTCTGTGCACCTAACCATACTATTGTGCCTCAGGGCAGGCATGCCAGGGGGAAATCGGTTGGTGAATTTAACATCAACAGGGTAGAATTTCCAGTTCCTACCTAGCATTTATCAGTACTTCAACCAGTAATTACTGAACAAGAAGAATAATGTCTTGTTACACAAACATGATAAAAAATGTTGTTCCTTCCAATATGTTACCAAATGATATGCACATGTAGAATGATTTAATTATTTAAGCCTAATAGAAACCATATAAAAGTTACAAAGGATCCCATTTTAGAGATATCTAATTTTTAGAAAGCAATTTAGACGGTTAAGACTTCCCACAACTAATTGTATTTAAGAAGTAGAAACAAGAATTAAGTAAGTAGACAAAACATTTTTGATATGTTTGCATCTTTTTCTATATAATACATAAAAATAGTAATATTTCTAATATGAAGCTGAGAATGATGTACACTGTAAATATGAACACTTAATAGTATTTTCCAGTTTTGTGTCTAGAGTTCAAGTTTTCTGGTTCATTTGTGGGTAAATATTTGAAATTGCTGAGTTTTCTTTACCTCACAGTGTCTAATGTCTGACCAAATGATGTATTTAAATTTGCATGAGCATGTGTGCCTCACAATATATTAAACATTCAACTAAATAGTAAGATCCCTTAAAATGATTGCTTGGAAAAAAATGAAAATTTAGAATCACTATAACTATGTTTAAGCATTCAACTTGTTCCTTTGCAATACCCTCATTTTATTTATTACTACTATATTTTAGTTAATGCTAACTAAATGTATGCATTTGTCAGAAGAATCAGGCAATGAAGAAATGGTAGTGGAAGAGCTCAAAAGGCACGGGAGCCATCCAAGTCTCCAGTCATGGGTATGTAAATATTACATTGATGAGTCTCACTGAATACTGCTTTGCTTTGCTTTGTTTTGTTTAAGAACATAAAAAGGCAAATACAGTTACATACCAAACTATCAGAACAATCAGTCACAACTATGTTCTTTATTTAAAATATATTTTACCATCTTATTACTTTAAAAATATTCTTGGGGTACTTATGTATTCAAATTGAAATCTGATCTTAATTTTGTTGTTCACTATTCCTGTGAAAATCATTTGAAACTTCATGTGTTAGCTCCATAAAATAATAACTTGCTAAACTCAAAACAGCCTCAGGAGTAAGCAAATCAGTACATCTCCTAATCCCATAGTCTCTTCATGCCAGTTTCTATGATTGAAATGACTTAATACTTCCAAGTACCTTTGGCCTCAGTTTTCCTTGTAAGAGATCATTTCTAGTCTACCTTTTAGAAATACCTTTCTTTTCTTTGGGAATGGAGTTTGGTAGTTCAATGCATCTTCTTTATTGACAATTGACACACTGCTTCTGTTTGATTCCATCTGTTTATTGCTACTACTGCCGCATATTTTTATTGGCTGCATGTAAGAAAGCTCCAACAGATGCCTCTAAGCACATGGGGCCTTTCAGGTTTTGCACAGTAAGTATTAAACATTTGATGAACTTACTGGCTCCTACTTGTTAAGAAAAGACTAGCCTGTGACACCACGCCATACCAGTGTTCCCATTGTGTGTGACCCTTTGTCATCAGTTCCTCAGTCTATAACATGGGAGTAAAATTGGAATCAGAGGTGCAATGAAGAGTATTGTGTTGTTACATTTTAATTATTATTATCATTATTCCATGACAACACTAAGATAGAAACAGTACTTGACCTTGAGCAAATAAATGAAACATGCACAGTTTTTGCCAGTTTTAACAGTAAAAACACTCGGTGGCTGTAATTACTTGTGTTGGTTTAAGGAATCTTCAGGAAACTGAAAGCATTTGTTTTGCATGCTTTATTCCAGATGGATGTTTTAGGCGTTGTGCTGGTGATCTTGCTACCAAAAAGCTACAAAGAACACTTGGAATTTATTTTTATAGGTTAAAGATATTAGTTATGCATTTGATAAAGTCTCTCATATTAAATTATCAAATTATCCTAATCTATCTTTGCTCATTGACACATACTTGATAGCTATTCTGATTCCTAGAAAATGTTTCAGAATTTCTTCTGTGTGTGGTGCTCACTGTGAGAGGAATGCGAGGCTTTCAGTCTAAATGACATGGTTTCCCATACATGTTGCCCTTAATTTCAGTTAAATTGCTTTTGGAATAAGGCATTCAGAAAAATATTTTACAGCTCACTTTTATTTTGATTTTAACAGACTACCTCTGAGACTTTTTCACTGGATGATGGGGTTCATTCAGCTAGGATTATGGATGAAAGACCAGAAAATATCACAAATACAGAAGTGAAAGGTAACACATGTGTTTTATGTGAAGCCCTTAGGGTGAGTAGTTATAAAATTAGGAAGGTTAGATTATTCTACTATTCAAATACACTTCCCTACTTCCCACATAGCAAGTTCCGCTTCAGACAAGCCATGTAGAAACACTTTCTGCCAACATAACTGAACGAGCTGCTAAAGAAGACGAGATACTAAATGCATCACAAAGTTTCATAATGTCTGAGGAGTAGCAAGGTAAAGAAGGCAGAGAAGGGAGTGGCAGGAAAGCCATTGAGGGATAAAAAGGGATTGTGAAGGTGCGTGAAAAGTATGTGCGGGTGGTGAAATTCTCTAAAGTATGAAACACGGGGTGCTAGATATGTCAGAGAGAAAAAGTGATCTCTGCTGCTCATATTATCTATGTATCATGACAGCAGAAGCATGTCTTTGCATTCCTCTTCCATTTGAGAAGAAAATGAACATTTTCCTACCCCTTCCAGAACACAAACATTTGATTTTCATAGGGCTAATAGGAACATAGCTGCTATGTCATATAGGGAGAGCAATTGATGTCCAACATTGGTTACTACTTAGTGTAGTATAATACCTAACCAAACAAGCAAAGCAAGAGAGAAGAAAAACAGTAGGTGTGTTTTGAGATGGTCAAGTACACCATGGAAGTCCAAAAATACATTTGGAAATGTGTAATTTCTTCTGTGGTTTGTATGTGGTAAACATAAGGATGACAGACAGAGTACTAATCTGAAACAGAAAATCGAGCCAATAGAAGAGGCAGCCATCTCTATCAGCCACTATATTATGGTTTGTCATGCCATGATAAAACACTATGGTCAGATACAACATGGGCATTTCTGGTAACTCACACCAATCACAAAGTGGTTAGTGCTCTTTGCCATGGCTGAAGCAACCTCAGGCTGAAAGGCAACTTGGAGAGAAAAGAGGCCATTTTACCTCTTAGTAACAGTCCACCACTGAGGGACTTCTGAGCAAGACCTCAAACAGAACAGGGACCTGGAGGCAGAAATGGAGTCAATGAGAAATGCTGCTTACTGGCTTACTCAGTCTGCTTTCCTATACACTCCATGAGTGCATGCCCAGAGGTGGCACTGCCCACAGTGGGCTGGGCTCTACCACATCAATCAGAAATGACAATTATATGGAGACACTTTCTTAATTAACACTCTCTCTTCCTAAATATGTCTAGCTTTGTATCAAGTTGACAGGACCTAGCCAGCACAGCCATTGACTCTTACCTTTGATAGATGACAGCTGAAGACCATGACAGAGCTGACAGTGAGATTTAGCAACTCCAAGATTCTGAATTTGTCCATGAGTTATCCAAAGGTTCTGGTCAATCAAACATTGTTTGAGGACTAGTTATCAAGTGAGCTTTTAAAAGATCTGTTAGATAATTGTTCGAGGCTTACAAGAACCTAGAGAAAAAATAAATATTGTTTTGGTTCTGTTCATGTTTTTGAGATACAGCAAAGTTCAAATGAGATGAAGAATAAAAAGGTTTAGTTTCTTATTGCAAGCAGAAAACTTCTCTACAATATTCACCACTCCTATAATTCTAATTTTATAATTCTTAGATACTATGCTAAACCTAGGGAGAATGAAAGAGTCAGTATAATTTATGAAACTCATGTAAGATAGAAAGAATGAAGAAAATAGATTTTGAGATAGGAAAATGAATGATGGGGAAATTATAGAGTACATAGAAAAAACAAAATTGTTTTCTCCTCTAAGCCCTCCTGTTTACCACCCATTGTTGCCTTTCAAATTAATGGCCTCTTCTTTTATTTATTGTTATCCAGTGTACATACATACATACACACACACACACACACACACACACACACACAGCCTCAGGGTATTTATGTTGGTATTTCTAAATGTATGACTCCACATTACTCAGTTCACCTTGAAAATTCTTCACCAGTGAGTGACTCCTATTTTGATTAATGTGTGTGTCTTTCCCAAAGCTGGCAAATAATTATTGTAAAGATGGAAAGAATTGAACTTCTTGCATTTTCCAATACAACCAGAAGTTGAGACCAAGGTTGACCTGACCTTGGCAATTCAAAGCTATCCTAAATAGCACAATAATTATACAAGGCTTACAAAAGGAGGCTGTGGTTTTTATTTCTCCTGATTCTTCTATTTAGTTTGTCAGTGCAATTAATCTCTACTGTCATAGTCTATCCTGATGCTTCAGATCATATGACAGGATATAAATACCACAGCATAATACGATAGAATGTAACATAGTCAGACAAATGTAATCATTTTCTCTTCAAATTTCACCCCGAGCCAGTGAGAAGGCTCATTGGGTAGAGGAGAAAATGTACAGACCTAAGGACCTGAGCTCACTCCTGGATCCCACAAGGTAGCATGAAAAAATGACTCTTAAATTTTCTTCAAATCTCCACATGTGGGCTATGGCATGTTGAATGCCTAAACACACAGACAGATGGACAGACAGACAGACATATAGGCAGGTAGGCAAACACACATACACACATAAATAAATAGATAGATAGATAGATAGATAGATAGATAGATAGATAGATAGATAGATAATAGACGAATAAGTAAATAAATATATCTAAAAATTATGTGTTGGTATGTGTAACTATAAATTATAAAACTTGAGCTATAAAATAAATCTAAACTTCTTGCCCATCGAATCTCTTTCTATTACTCCTCCAACTATTTTACCCTTTCTTGCTCCTCCTCTGCTCTCTCCTCCTCTAACTCCTCCTCCTCTAACTATTCTTTGTCCTCTGCATACACTGATTTGGAGCTCCTTCCTTCTTATCTTTCTGCTATCCTTTCTGTTTGAGCATAACAGACAAGGCCTTCCACATACAATATCTGTGTATCACAAATGGGTGATATGCCTCTGTATGTCAACCTTGAATGAATCCCACCATCATCAATTTACAACTGCACATTAGGTTTTCTAGAAACAATGACTTGGGACTATAAAAACTCATCATTAATTATAACTAAATTTAAACACTTCTAATTATCTCTATATAAATGTTTTCATGTTTTCTACTACCACAATAAATCTGATACTATGTACATATGTGTGTTCATCAGCAGTTCCAGAAAAAGAAATAATATCAGAAAAACAAAGACATGTCAACCATGGAAATGATCATTCATTGGTATGTAAATATGTCATTTTAACAAGATAGCATAGGTGCACACATATAATTATTAAAATAATAAACCATTGGGTAGAATATTCATAATTTTGTATTTATTTTTAAAAATATTTTATCATCGTATAATTCTTAGAATATTCTTAGAAACCTCCATTCGAAATTAAATAGCATCTTAGTTCTGTTGCCCTGTATCTTTCTGAAAATTACTAGATCCTGCATAACATGCAAATTCGTTAAGGTCAAATTTCAGTTCTGTGAATGAACAGATAAGTGAAGGATTTACTTTCTACCGATCCTCCTCTTCCATCAAAGTAATGTCTGTCAACGAGAAACTCTGTCCTCCTAAAAAAAATCTATTTTTTGCAACTCAAATTTTATCTTCATTCCAGCAGCCAGGGAAGGACGATGTATGCCGTTTAGCTGTGTCTATAGAAGAGAGAAATGATACTTTGAGGCATGGTGAAATGGAAGGTATGAACAATGTGTTCTGAATACTCATTCTGTAGAATGTATATTTAAATCAGAGTGAACATGTGTGCAAGGAGACTCAGATACTGACCTAACAGATACAGTGATTTAAAAGAGAAGAATAGTGATGAGCCTCATATCTGATCCCTTTTCAATGTCAATGCAGCTGCATTGTTCAATGTACTTAAGGTATGGTAATATTTTCATGGCCATTAGGCACAATGAAATGCACAAGTGAAGTAACAATGAATGATGGGAGGATAGTGGAGTCCACAGAACAACTACTTTTTTTTTTTTTGAAATGTCACTTATATAGTTTATTTTATTTTTTCACTGAGAAGGGAATTCTCTTTTATTTTTGCAAGAAGCACTATTTTTCCGTTAGTACAACAAACTTTAAGTAGGGTGCTGTGGCTTGAATGTGAAATATCTCCTGTAGGCTCCAGGGCCTCGTCAGACTCCACCTTGTGACAGTGGTTGTCTTTATCAAAGATTTATTCTATTTAGATTCCTATTGAGTTTAGTGACTGTAATGTACAGAATAGGGTTCATCACAGCAGTTCATATGACATGATATAAGAATTTAAAATAAAACATATTGTGAAATGATCTGAAACGTGATCCTTTTTTACTAAGAAATCATTCTTTCTCTGTGTAATTAGAGTAAGATTATGAAGTATGTGATAGAGAGGAGACTGTAAAACATCAGTCCAAATCACTTGCCTATAGAGTTGCTTCTGGACTCTCCCTCCCCCTTCTGCTGTATATAGGTTTTCATTTTGCCCCGATTCATCCTCTTGTTCTGCTGCATTGTCCTCCCTTCTCCTCCACTTGCTACTCTTTCTGTTTGAGCATTACAAACAGAGCCTTTCCGCACAGTATTTGTGCTTTACAGATGATTCTTATATTCCCAGCTGGCCTCTTTCTACATCCTGAACTCCTAGTACTTTGGAAGGTGGGCACTGAAATTAAATTCCTGGATTAAAACAGAGCACGTGAAACATATCTACCAAGCTCAGTGAATTTTACTATATTGTCTACTTTATTTTGAGTCACATCTTCACTCATTTTTAAAATATAGTAAGCAGGGTATAGGCGCCTGTATTCAAGGCTTATACATTAATTTATTAACCAATTAAATTACACTGAATTGGCTCCAGGCTCATGAATATTCTGGAAACATTCTCTACATCATATATGCATCATTTATTTTGAACTTCCATCTAATATTTATTGCTATTCTAAACTATCAGTTTTTCTTGAACCACATTCTATTGATCTACATTTAGTGCAAGTATGACTACAATACACTTAAAATCTTGGTGTTGGGGACAGCATGACCCAGGCACCCAGGAACTCCACACAGCCAGTGGCACGGGTTCCTTCTGTCTGAGCTGGTGCCCTGAACAGACCTTGGGTGAGAACTCTGCCACCAGTCCCACAACACCCAGAGGAAGTTCCAGTCTCAGGTGCTCTAACACTCCCAGGATCACTGGATCACAGGATCACAGGAGCTTGATCACACCAGAATCTCAGGGTCCCAGAGGCAGATTGACTCCCAGGAGCTGTGACACACCCAGGATCTCAGGATACAGGATGCCAGAATCACAGGATCACAGAAACAGCTGAACTCTGAGAAGTTCTAACACAACCAGGATCACAGGAAGGACAGGCTCCAGTCAGATATAGTGAGGGCAGGTAGCACTAGAGATAATCAAATGGCGGGAGGGAAGCATAAGAACATAAGCAACAGAAACCAAGGTTACTTCGCATCATCAGAACCCAATTCTCCCACCATAGCAAGTCCTGGATACAACATCACGCCGGAAAAGCAAGATTCAGATCTAAAGTCACTTCTCATGATGGTGATAGAGGGCTTTAAGAAAGACATAAGTAACTCCCTTAAAGAAATACAGGAGAACACACGTAAACAGCTAGANGCCCTTAAAGAGGAAACACAAGAATCCCTTAACGAATTATAGGAATACACAATGAAACAGGTGAAGGAAATGAACAGAATCAGCCATGATTTGAAAATGGAAATAGAAGCAATAAAGAAATCACAAAGGGAGACAGAGAAAATTTAGGACTTAGAAAATTTAGGAAATAAGTCAGGAGACATAGATGCAAGCATCACCAATACACAGAATACAAGAGATGGAATAGAGAATCTCAGGTGCAGAAGATACCATAGAAAACATTGACACAACAGTCAAAGAAAATGCAAAATGCAAAAAGCTCCTAACCCAAAACATCCAGGAAATCCAGGACACAATGAGAAGACCAAACCTAAGGATAATAGATATAGAAGAGAGTGAAGATTCCCATTTAAAAGGCCAGTAAATATCTTCAACAAAATTATATAAGAAAACTTCCCTAACCTAAAGAAAATAATGCCCATGAACATACAAGAAGCCTTCAGAACTCCAAATAGACAGGACCAGAAAAGAAATTCCTCCCATCACAAAAAAAAAAAAAAAAAAAAAAAAAAAAAAAAACCAAAGAAATAATATTAAAAGTAGTAAGGGAAAATGATCAAGCAACATGTAAAGGCAGACCTATCAGAATTACACCAGACTTCTCACCAGAGACTATGAAAGCTAGAAGATCCTGAGCAGATGTCATACAAACACTAAGAGAACACAAATGCCAGACCAGATTACAAGACCCAACAAAACTCTCAATTACTATAGATGGAGAAACTAAGATATTCCATGACAAAACCAAATTTACAAAATAATTACATAAATCCAGCCCTACAAAGGATAATAGATGCAGAACACCAACACAAGGAGGGAAACTACATCCTAGAAAAAGCAAGAAAGTAATCTTTCAACAAACCCAAAAGAAGATAGCCACACGAACATAATTCTACTTCTAACAACAAAAATGACAGGGAGTAACAATCACTTTTCCTTAATATCTCTTAACATCAATGGACTCAGTTTCCCAAAAAAGACATACATTAACAAACTGGATACATAAACAGGACCCAGCATTTTGTGCATACAGGAAATGTACCTCAGTGACAAAGACAGACACTACCTCAAAGTAAAAGGTTTGAAAACAATTTTCCAAGCAAAAGCTCCAAAGAAACAAGCTGGAGTAGACATTCTAATCTCGAATAAAATCAACTTTCAACCAAAAGTTATCAAAAATATAAGGAAGGACAACTTCACACTGGTCAAGGGAAAAATTCACCAAGATGAACTCTCAATTCTGAAAACCTATGCTCCAAATGCAAGGACACCCACATCCATAAAAGAAACTTTCCTAAAGCTCAAAGCACACATCACACCCCACAAATTAATAGTGAGAGACTTCAAAACCCTGCTCTCAGCAATGGACAAATCATGGAAACAGAAAAAAAAAAAAAAACAGAGACACAGTGAAACTAACAGAAGTTATGACCCAAATGGATCTAACAGATATTTATAGAACATTTCATCCTAGAGCAAAAGAATATACCTTCTTCTCAGCATCTCATGGTACCTTGTCCAAAATTGATCATAGAATTGGTCATAAAACAGGCCTCAACAGCTACAAGAAGATTGAAATAATACCATGCACCCTATCAGATCACTACAGACTAAGGCTGGTCATAAATACCAGCAAATACAACAGAAAGCACACATATACATGGAAGCTGAACAATGCTGTACTCAATGATAACTTGGTCAAGAAGAAATAAAGAAAGAAAGGCCTTTTAGAATTTAATGAAAATGAAGACACATCATACTAAATCTTATGGGACACAACGAAAGTGGTGGCAAGAGGAACACTCTGAGCTCTAAGTCCTCCAAAAAGAAACTGAAGAGAACTTACACTAGCAGCTTGACAGCACACCTGAAAGCTAGAACTAACAAACAGACAAAAAGCAGATACACACAAGAGGAAATAATCAAACTCAGGACTGAAAACAACCAAATAGAAACAAAAAGAACTATAAAAGGAATCAACCAAACCAGGAGAGAAAATCAACAAGATAGATAAACCCTTAGCCAGACTAACCAGAGGGCACAGAGACAGTATCCAAATTAATAAAATTAGAAATGAAAAGGGAGACATAACAATGAAATATATCTTAAAATAATTATTCTGTCTGTTGAACATTAACAGTTGAAAATACTAAAATCATGCTCTACACACACACACACACACACACACACACACACACACACACACACACACAAATAACAACAAAGGAAAGAAGTCATGAAATTGAAAGCAAGTATGGCAAGGTCCATAGGAAGGCTCGGAGGAAGAAAGGCAGAGCCAGGGAATAGGGGGAGTAAAGGGGTAGAAGACTGGGGGTGTGGGTGGGGTGGGGGTAGGGATGATGTCATTGTATTGCAATCTTTATAAAGTATTTTTAAAAAAATAATATGAGTCCATCCATTGCCTTCTCATCACAGAAGCACACATCCCTTGCATACCAATGCATGTAAATACTGTCGTTATAGAGCACATTAAAATACATATTTAGAATTCAAAAAAAAACCTTGATGTTGAGTAGCTAAAAGCCATTTGTCATCTGTTGACAATCAGAACTTGACTGAACTCTTTGCCTTTTCATTGCCATACATTTGCTTTTCTATAAAGTCTCAAGCTGGTGGTGACACACACCAACTCATTTGAGTAATTCTTCCTTCCATCTACCTATATTTCTCTCTTTTTTTTTATGTTTTCACCCTTCTATGCACCTAAACTCACAGTCCAGAATTATTGGAAATTCATCCATGACTCTCTTCACTAACAGGATGTAATGCCAGGCTCCAGCAGTTAGCGTATTTTCAACATATCATTATTGAGCGAGAAAAGGAATCTTGTCAATGGCAATTCATTAGCAAAGGTTCTACATTTGCACTTGAATTATCTTAGGAAAATAGTGGATGCTATAAAGGACTTCCAAACTGGAAATGTCTGGTTTGTTGTTGTTGTTGTTGTTGTTGTTGTTGTTGTTTTCTAGAAATGTACAGTTGACCAATGAAGAAATCCTATAGCTGACTTGTCTTTAGTGGACATAAACAAGGGTGTCAGGAATGCTGCAATGTGTTGGATTTTTGTTCACATCAGAAGGATAAAATAAGTTTCTAATAATGTTTTACTTTCTAAAAATTTAATGCATATGCCATTTGGTTTGGAAAATGCACGTTATTGATATATTTTTACAATGTCAAGAATAGTGCACTGTGAATTTGAACATTTCAGTGGTGTTTTAAAGCTTTGTATTTAAGGTCATTTATTTATGTTGAGTTTGAGGATGAATCTTTAAAATCACCAAGTTAGTTGAAACTTACAGAACCTACTATCTAAGGGATATATTAATATTTTGGTTGGTTATAAGTGTATCTTAAAATATTAAATCTTCTTCTAAGGATTAAGTGTACTTACTTGTGTAAATAAATATACAATATTTGTTATTACTATTTAAACATATCCATTTGTTTCTACATAAACTTTGAACTGACATTGATTCATAGTTAATTTTACATAAATATATGAATTTACCAACAGATTTATGCAAAGAGGCAACATTAACAGAAGAACAAAGAAGACATGATGTCCATGGGTGTGTTCAGACACTGGTGTGTAAACATTTAAATTGATGCTACTCACTTGATAGCATTTTGTTCAACAAGAGAACGTAGACAACACAAAATTACATGTCAGGTTATCATATAGAATAACTTGTCCTAATTTTTAGTTAATTTAAAATAGTTTACCTCTCATATTTCTTAGATTACACTGAATGTCTCCATGTATTCAAAACTGGACATCATCTTTCTCACTTCCAAATATTTTCTGACAATTTCCTGATAACACACTAGCAAGCAATCTCTTGAGTGAGTAGATACTTTCTACACATCTTCTTCTTCCTTCAAAGCAATGTCTGCCATTGAAATGATTTTAATTTGTTGACACTGTCACCCATTCAGCTAGCCAAAATTAGCTTCAAATTTCAGTTTCAGAATCTCTTCATTTTGGGGAGAGAGGAATATTAGTTCTGTATTATGAAGTACTTTCCTGATTGACAAGTTACGTTTGCTTTGTTTAAAAGGATCTGATTGTTGTTCCCTTAAGTAGATGACATTTATTGACTAGATGTTCGAAAACATCATCAAATGATTCTAAGCACAAAGAGCTCTTTGGGTTTCACCTGCACACATTAAATATGTGTTAAATACATTAAACAAACTTTGCACAGTGGCAAAGGAAAGTCTGTGCTGTGAACTGAGACCATGTTGAAATATCCATCCCATATCAACCTTGTTAAAATCAGATTGTCCATCTATGAAATTTGGGTTCTACAGATTTGTATTTAGTTTAGATATTTTATATAATATTATACATTTTACTTGTCATTTTATTCTAGTGCTAAGATGGTAAAATTACATTACTATAAGTACATAAAGTGGTATATCTTTTTTGCTAGTTTTCCTGGTCATAATACCATACTGCTCCAAATCTCCAGATTGGATTAGAGAAGGCTTTCTTAACTGCCTGTATTCATTTTAAAGATGCTGAGATTTAGGCAGGAATTTCATAAACAGAGTAATGATTGTAATTAGGGAGTAAACCGAAAAGGAATGAACTTTGGCTTCATTTTCCTAAGTGGGAAGTATTATTTCTGTGGGTATATTGTAAATTTCATTTTAAATTTTTAACAAATATTTTAAATTTCTGGGCTAATATCCACTTATCAGTGAAGGCATATCATGTGAGTTCTTTTTTGATTGGGTTACCTCACTCAGGATGATATACTCAAGATCCATCCATTTGCCTAGGAATTTCATAAATCCATTGCTTTTAATAGCTGAGTAGTACTCTATTGTGTACATGTACCACATTTTCTGTATCCATTCCTCTATTGAGGAACATCTGGGTTCTTTCCAGCTTCTGGCTATTGTAAATAAGGCTGCTATGAA
>NC_034592.1:54749458-54766119 GCF_900095145.1 Mus pahari
TTTTTCCCCTGTGCCCATATCTTCGAGGCTTTCTTACATGTACTTTCTCCTTTATAAGTTTTAAGTTTTAGAGTCTCTGGGTTTATGTGGAGTTCCTTGATCCACTTAGACTTGAGCTTTGTACAAGGAGATAAGAATGAATCAATTCACATTCTTCTACATGATAACTGCCAGTTAAGGCAGCACCATTTGTTGAAAATGCTGTCTTTTTTCCACTGGATGGTTTTAACCCCTTTGTTAAAGATCAAGTGACCATAGGTGTGTGGCTTCATTTCTGGGTCTTCAACTTAGCACATCCTTATTTCTTATCATTTTCTTGATGTCATTCCTTTTAAAATGCCTCAAATATGCAACTTTTATTTCTAGTTGCCATGTTAATATGGAAGTTAGACTTGATTTAGAAAGCAGGCCTCGGACTCTCAGATCAGATACGTTCACTGCACGCTTCCTTTGTTTTCCAGTCTCAGTCCTTTGGAATGAGCTATTCAGATACTAAAAAAGAGCAGAATATTTTGTTCAACTCATTTTTATGCTAATTTAACAGATTGTCTGTGAAACTTTCCCACAGCAGAAGAGTGTGAGTCATTTAGCTGTGTCTACACATCGTAGAATAGGAGGCAAAGCAACCACAGAAACAAAAGGTAAGACACATCATTTATATGTAGCCCTTGGAAAGAATGGCCTTCAATCAGGAGAAGGAGTATATTCTATCAAACAAAGATTTTACCCATATGTCATGTAGAAGTTAAGTGCTAATAGGATTGATGTCTGACTCAGTTTCTGTGAAAGTTGAAACTGAGTGTGCCATTAAAGCTGCTGAATTGCTCAATAGATTATAGGATATTTTAATATCTGAGGGGTAGTGAGGCATAATAAAGTGCAGAATGACAGGGAAATGGATGATTAAAAATGTTGCTGAGCACAGGAATATAAAGAAATCATAAAAGGTTTGAAGAGAGGAAAATGATGGAATTCTTCAGAAAATGAAATGCAGAGTCCTGGAAAGATGGAAGAGATACAATGTTTAAGCTTGTCAAGTCAGCAAGACACTGATTTGCATTCATCTTTTCCTCTCCTTTGTTGGGAAAGCATTGAACATGGTAGCACTTCAATATGCAAGCCTGTTTGGTTTTTATAAGGTGACAAGAAACCTCACTGGTGACTCCTATGTGAATAAATGTTAATGTGCAATAATGGTTTGCTTCTTAAGATAGTATTTTATAGATCAGGGTTTACATAACCTGAAACAAACTAGAACCTCTCCAAGTGATACTTATGGACATTCACAGGCACACTTATGTTTATTACATAACTAAAACTATTCCCTATGGAATTCAATCTTCATGTAAAGACTTAGGGCAATTGAGTACATTCAATAGTAGTATGAAAATTTAGGTTCCATTTTGATAAGTTTAAACAGCTGAATTAATATTTGTGTTTTCCATTTAATCTACAATGTCATGAAAGTTGTTTTAATTAAATATGTGCATTTATAAGCAAAACCACACAGAGGGGTCGTGACACCAGCAAGAGAACAAAGAAGACAGGAGAACGTGGAAAACCTGGGGACACTGGTATGTAAATGTCAATTGCAGTTTTTATTGTTGTTCTACAGTGTAGCTAAGGGAAATAAAAGGACATGTTACATGACACTATTATTAATGTATGTAATTAGTCATCAATTGCTTTATAATTTTAAAGTGTTCTAACTCACTGTGATTTTTAAAGCATTCTTAAAGACAGAACAAATTCAGAGAAAAACTTGATCTTTCCTCCTGTGACAAATGTCTTTTTGAAGATTGCTCGTGTCTTCTAAGTGCAGAAACACTGCATTTTGAATGTTGGATGTTTGGATGACTGATGTCATATAACTATATATGATGTATGAAGCACAGAATAACTGACACGATTGCCCATGACACAGTGAAACCTTAAAAATCATAGCACACGTTTCAAGTTTTCAGAAGGACTTTGAAGGGGTTTGTGGTTACAATCTGTGACTGCAAATGGAATTCTGCTAACAGAGTTAAGTGCTGTGTGTGATATCCAGCTACACTCCAGGAACTAAGACTGTGCCTGCCGTGGTCTTGAAAGAGAGTGTAGACACATTGAGTAGGGGGTAAGATAGATGGTGCCTGTTCATCCCTTGGTTCTTTCATTGTGAAGTAGCCTAGTAGCAGGTGATGGATAAACAATGTCATAGTTAACTTTATGCTGGTAAGGCAGACAAAAGAATAGCAAAAGTGTGTGTTTGGCACATTTCAAATATTGCATGCAAATTCTGATGCTCACCTTTTGTTTTTAAGTGAATCCCATTTCAGTTTTATCTACCTCTATGCGATTCACTCATTTGGCAAATATCTTTCCATTAATTCTCTGAGAATTTGATACAATGTATTTTAGCTATTTTTTCCTCCCCCATATCTTCCCAGATCAAGCTTCATTTGCTACACATAAATTTTGTGACCTCATTTAAAACACACACACACACACACACACACACACACACACACACACCCCTCAAAAATTAAAGTTGGCACTACGCATATACTGTTGGATGTGGGATCTTCTTCCAGAGCATGGTTGGCCTAACAGAAATCACATCCTTAAAAATAGCTTATTCTTTATCTTATAACAGTTATCAATTGTCAAAAGATCCTCAGCTGGAAGTGGGAATTTGTGTCAACCCACCCATCCTACTTCATGTTGGAATTTTTGTCTGGCTTGTAGTTGTACAGGTCTTGTGCAGGCTGTCTCAACTGTTGTGAATTCCTCTGTGTGAATACCCTCATTTTGTTCTTGCAAAGGACCCAGGCTTTGTTCCCAGCACCTGCATGGTGGCACATAACTTCTGAGACTCTAGTTCCAAATGGAATATGATGTCCTATTCTGGCCTCTGAACTTCTTTGCTGTCTTTCACTATTTATGACCCTACATTTTTTCCATTTCCCTTTCCAAAATAATCTCTGAGCCTGTCACTAAGTCCCACTATACATTCAGGAGTATTCTCCAAGTTACCAATCAGTTTCGCATCTTTTCATATCAATTATTTTTCAGGGATGATGTGTGCAGGGGATTATATAATCACCATCAAATATACATTTTCTTATTCCTATGACTTTACTCAAATATTTCAAATATTTTACTTTTTAAGAAGACTTTGTGTGTGTGTGTGTGTGTGTGTGTGTGTGTGTGTTGCCTGTTAGAACTATGCCAAATGTATAAAGTGTCTACAGAGGCCAGAAAGGGCATCGTATTCCATCTGTAACTGGAGTTACAGAGGTTATGTGCCACCATGCAGGTGCTGGGAACAAAGCTTGGGTCTTCTGCAAGAGCATTCACTGCTCTAACAGCTGAACTACTTCTCCAACACTCAAATACATATTCTTAACATAATAATTGTACAACTATGGTCATTAAAAAGTTCATGTATAGCTATTAGTAAGATGATGTCTACATAGAAAATGTAAGTGCTAATTCAACTTCAAAGCCTTCTCTTGCTTCATATGCCTCTCTTCCTTCAAAGCAACATGTCAACAAAATTCTCCTAAGTGCTTAATACTGTCTTTCAACAAATTTCAAATAATAATTTGTATCAATCTGTAATTTTCAAAAAATACCCTCTATTTTCCTCTTGATAGTGCAACATAGATTGTGCTTTTCTAAATTTCATTCCTTATTGCCATTTTTCATTTAATTTCTTAAATATTATCCAGTTATTTACCATTACCATTATTAAATGACTTACTAAGAAAGTAGCCACAGGTGATTGTGAACACAAAAAGCTTGGAGGTGTCCATGGCGTTCAGTTACTGTCATTGAGCACACAGCAGAGATGTGGAACTATTGTTGTGAAACAAACATGTTGCATCCTGTCTTCATCAGTTTTTTCCTCTATGAATAAGGGAATGGATTTGCTTCAAATTTTTATTATGGAGATTTCATGACATTCCACTATGTTTTCATTTAAAATACTGCTTTTATTATAAGACTTAGATGGGGATGCCAGTTTTCCGTCATCCTAGGAATAAGATATACCCATGTTTTTGTTTGCTTTTGTGGCAGTAATACTAGACTCTGATGGGTCTTCATACTTGGTAGTGGAATGCCTCCTTACTGTTTGTATTTATTTGTGAGTGTCCTTGTTGAAGACTGGAGTTTTATACACTTGCTGTAGTGATCTCCATTTGATAAACTACAAATGTTCTTTGGATTAATTTTCATAGTCGAATTTTTGTGTGCATTGGCTTTTTATTTTCAAATATTAACATAAATTATCTGATGTTTTAAAGATAATTTCTTAATTTCTTTCCTTAATATATCCTTGACACCTACTATTCTATGAAAAAAAATGTTCCTGCTGGTCTTCCAAGTTTGATTTCCCTATTTCACACTTTTTGGGGGGCATATGAAGACATTGATTTGATTTAGGTCACTGATATTAAGTTCTCTATTCAAATAATGTAGAGTCCAGTAAATGCTTCCTTTAACAAACATCTAGCCTCATTACTTTGATAATGAGTAATTCTGATCTCATAGAAGGAATAGATTTTGTGCAACTCACTTTCAGAATTATTTTTCCAGGCTATTTCTGAATGTCTTCCACAGAGAAGCAACATAGATCATTTACCTGCAAGTGAACAGCAAAGAAAAGAAAATATGACAAATGGTGAAAAAGAAGGTATGTTCTAATGTTGAATGATACCCTCTGGAAGAATGTTTATTTACAACAGAAGGCCTTTAAATATATTCTAGTGGACAAGTCTACTTAACTCTTTCTTACATCATAACTTAAAGCAAAATTGTGGTAATAAGAATCAAATCTAACTCAGTTACCTGATCAATCGAGTGTGCCAGTGAAGAGCTGAATTGTTAAATAAATCACTCAGTGATGTAATATCTGCAGTGTACTAGGCATAGTGAGGTGCAGAGACGGTATGGAAATGAACGGTCAGAATGTTGTTGAGAGTACAGTGAATATTGGACACCAGGGAATTAGTATGTTGCGGTTTAAGCATACATTTCTCTCTGCCATCTGAAGGAATGTATGCCTTTACACAGGGATTCAGAAGAAAGCTTTCTTCATTAAACTGTTTCCTATCAGGGATTTTTCTTACAACATTAAAATAGTAACTAATAGAAAGTATAATATACGAGAGACTGAAAAAATAATAACAAAAGTCTTTGGAAAATGAAAGTCAGGCAAAGTATTACAAGGAAAGGGGGGAATCTAATGTTTAACCATTTAAAGAAACCACAAACACAGCGGATGTACTACTACATGTCTTTAATTCTAGCACTCCAAAGGAAAGACAGAAGAATCTCTGTGAGTTCGCCATCAGCCTGAGCTAAAGAATGAGTTGCAGGACCATGGTTCTGTTTGTTTTTGTTTTTTTAAACAAAACACTAAGCATTGTAGTATTTCATCATGTAGACCTATGTCTGATTCATGTAACCTGAATTGAAATATAGGTGGCAATGTCTCCAAATGGGCCACTTCTGAAGATAATAATATAGGCCAACCTGAGACAACTGTGAAGAAGAGCGAAGCAAAGATAAGCTTGGGGGCTGTGGAGTCATCAAGGACAGTATGAACAATTCAATAAATGATTTCTTCTGAAGTTTTGACATTGTGAACTTGAGAGACTGGGGGAAGGTATTAGGCTCTGAAAGGCCTGGAGTGACAATAGATTCTCCCTTTGATGAATCTTCCTTTCAGAACAATGACAGAATCAAGACTTCAGATCAGCAGTTTGTCCTTTCTGGGTTTGTCCTTTAGGTGAAACATGTTTCTGCTTAACCAGCAGTACTCAGAGAAGTCATATCAAACCCTCTATACTAGATCCATTTGATGATAATTTGCGAGAAACAAAACCAAAAGGAGGAGAGATTTTGACTTCAGTTCATGTTTCTAGGGGCCAGGACAGTTTCAAGGTGTTAAATTTTTAAAATAGTTTTCTATTTGAAACAAAATACTAATATTCTGCTTATGGAACAGGTTCACATATCTACCTGTATATACGTAGACACCTGTCCAAAAGGTTCACATACCTACCTGTATATACATAGACACCTGTCCAAAATAGAGAGGAGTGTCATATTCAATGTGTTCATAAAAAATTCAAATTCAAATGAAAGAAATGGAGACAGCAGATCTAGTGATCATTTTTAAAAATGAGCAGTAGAAAGCAGTAGCCAGCTAGCATGCATGTGGAAGAAACTTGTATGATTTTACTTATAGTCAAACCAGTCAGCCAGTCACTGCAGCTTCCTAGATGTTGAAGAGCAGAAGGCTGTGCTAGAATTGTGGCAACTCACTTCATTCATCTCTATAATTCTCAGCATCAAATTTCTGCCATTGGGATATTGTGTTTTCAGAAACTTATGGTGCTTTTACAAAAACAGTGTTTGTTTTAATATATCTGAATTTGCAAGTCCCTCCAGAAAATGCCATCATGCATTAGAATGTTCTATGAAACCCATGTGTTACATCAGATAAAACCACTACAGTATTTATTTTGAAATGATGTGATAAAAGTCAAAGTAACGGTTGCCCATGGGAATTTGGAGAAAGTGGTTATCCCAGAGAATATGCTCTTGCTGTATATGTGACATTCCAGGTCAGTGGCCATCCTCACTGAACAGAGTATTGTGTATTCCCTGGGATGTCATTTCATCACCCCTTCATACTCATTAAACTGCAGGGCAAGGACAATAATGTGAAGGTATTCATGGTGTAATAGGACAACCTTCCTGGAGGGTTTGAGTAAATACACATCTTCAGATGCACATTTCTATCAGCTTGCACAGTGCAAAGAGCTCATAGGCTTCTGAGTGTCCTCCTTTGTTCTCTCTTCAGAGGTACATTTTTCCACACCCATTATGTTCAACTGGTCAAGATGCCTTTACTCACCATATTTTCTTTAAAAGACCCATTGTCTGATTCTGAAAAACACATCTAAAAGTTTAGTGGAGACTTTGCCCTGAATTTTCTTATAGAATTTCTCTATCATTTTGCTTTTCATAACCTGAGAACACTGAAGGTACCAAGCACGCACACAATGATCCAAATCTAAACAGCTTATAATTTCCTGAGTTAACCACCAGGACTCAATTCCCTAGCAAATGCTTGTGAGCTTTGTTTCTTTATATATAATGGCCCACCTTCCTTCCTTCCTTCCTTCCTTCCTTCCTTCCTCCCTCCCTCCCTCCCTCCCTCCCCCTCAAAAGGCCTACTCAGTTCAAGTTAACATTTTTTTAGATTTTTTATGATTAACTACATGACTTATGAAATCAACATTGATCATTACATTTCTTGACAACATGACCTTATAGACCATTATTGAAATGGAATATTCACATCTAAACCAAGCTTTACCACAGACAGCTGGAAGAACATGTCAGCCAGGTAATTTGTGGTTACAATCACTAAGGAAACAAGCAGTTTAGGATATGTAAAATATTTACCATGTGCTCATTCATCATTCTTTGTTCTCTAAAATCTAAGGCAAGACTTTGACATTAGCATCTCACATATCCTTCTTGGCAAAATTATTTGAAAGACAAAGTTTACACACTACTGAGGAAAAGTATGTAAAATTTAACCTTTCTCTTAACAAGTTCTACATATGTTTCTCTGCACCCTACAGCTCTAGAGTTTCCCTATAGGTTCCCTATACACTTGGGAAACTCTATACCTCTTAGGAATTCCTGCTGGATTGTTATTAAAGAGTATAACTTTTCCACAGTTTGTAAATAGGTGTTGGAGATGCAGACACCATTGAGCATGGCCATGTTTCTAGAGATTTGAGCTTCTGTTCTCTCTGCTCTTCTCCACAAGCTACTCTTTATTAGTTTCATCATTATAAACAAGAAGGTGCAATGTCTATGTTTAATGAATGGTTGTTAAATGGCGGGAGCCAACTCCCCACAGGGTCAGGCACTGAGATGGGACACAGTATCTGATGAAGGCCAAAGATTGGTGACCTCTGGACTTTTAACTCTCTTACTGTTCTGGGGGCCAGAAGTCACAATTTAACTCTCATTGTTCTAGAGGCCAGAAGATGATGACTTTTAGCAATTTCACAGAGAAAGGAAAAGAAAGTCAGGCACATGTGTACATATCACACACACACACATACACACACATGCACACACACTGACCGGGCCCAATCACCTGTCTTATCAATTCCACAAGTGTTCATGCATACTTACATACATACAGATATACCTACACCACACACACACACACACACACACACACACACACACACACACACACACATGTACACACACACACACACACACACACACACACACACACACACACACACATATATATATATATATATATATATATATATATATATATATATATTTGGTAAATGGAACAGAAGCCCCCCAAAGCTATACTTTATTCCTTCTCTCAGCCTCTTTTATACTTTTCTGACAGAAGTTCTTTGTAAAATTACCTCATAGACAAAATGTTACACAAATGTAGAGTTACAGAAAGATGTTGATAGTAAGTTCAAAGTAGTGTTTCACTCTATAAGCTCATTATAAGTTCAAAGCAACAGTTTCGCATGGCCTTGCTTTATCATAGTGCACGCCTGTTGCTTTATTCTTGGACCTGAATGAATGTTTTTTTTTTTCCCTTGATCACAAATTTGTTTTAAGCCTGCTTTCTTTTCCTAGTGAAATAGCCCACGGCATGTGAAGGTTTACAGAGGTCTATTTGCACCCTTGTCCCATAGAGGGCTTGTGAAATTACATGGATAAATTTAGACATTCTATAAAAATCATTATTGGGAATTATGAAATCATCAATTTGTCTACACTACACTACTATATGAAAGTACAGCTTCATATTGATTCTGCAGGAAGTCTGCCTAATAGGGTGAGATGATGCCCAGGAATCATGAGGTTATATAATAGTGACAGGAAGCAAGGAGCAATCATGGGATGACATCTCTGGTGATCTTGCATCTTAGAGCTTACCCATTGCAAGCCATGCAAAACAGTGGACCGTCCCCAGAAAATTCATTTGCTAGCTATATAAATTTTCCTAGATGGCTTCTGACAGTTAAAATTCCCAGATCGTCCTGTAATTCCTCAATAGCTCCTTCCAGTAAGAAGGGGGTAATCCTAAAAAGATCACCTAAGTGTGTTATATCGGATAAAACCTCAGGAGAAGGAAACTGAGCACATTTCAAGAGGCTCAGCACACTCTGCAAATGTGTACTTATTCATTTCTGATTTCATGTGCTTTGTAAACTGATGAGCAGTGTGCAGCATTGCAGGGTGTCAGATTTATATACAGATACACTTAGTAACACTTCATTTAAAGTGTCATTTTAATTGTTGTGCATTTCTGGAAGTATTCCCTAAATTCAAGCCTGCATCATTTTTCTTCAATAATTATCTCAAACTTACCTTCTGACATACTTTCTACCATGTTACATTGATTGCAGTGCAACAATAGAGAACTTTAAACTCTTAATTTCTAAGTTATTTATAATCTTTCAGCAACCTGAATTTGTCCTAACTTAGAAATTGTCTGTTTTAGTTTTTTTGTTTTTGTAATCTCAAGCTGGAATTGAGATTCTCTTTCCTTTACTTCATATGTTTTTGTTTGTTTGGTTGGTTTCGTTTGCTTTTTTTCTTTTTTATTGGATATTTTCTTTATTAACATTTCAAATGTTATCCCCTTTCCCAGTTTGCTCCCCCTCCTGGAAACCCCATATCCCATCCTCCCTCACCCTGCTTCTATGAGGGTATTCCTCCACCCACCCACCAGCTCCCACTTTCCTGTCCTCAATTCCCCTACAATGGTGCATCTAACTAGCCTTCATAGGACCAAGGACTTCTTTCCATTGATGCATGACAAGGCCATCCTCTGCTACATATGCAGCTGGAGACATGTGTACTCCTTCCCATATGTGTCTGCTATTTTTTGTCTTCTCATTTTTTCACTCTCTTATGCACCTAACTTCACTGTCCTGTCTTAATTCAGATTTACCTATTAGAAATCCATCCCTGATTCATTTTATTGACTGGATATAAACCAAGTCTCTAATAATTAGTGGGATTTCAATAAATAATGGCTAGGTGAGACTTGACTTTTTGAATTAAAAAATGGAATGGTTTAAGAACTTCAGCACCTAGTTCATTATTAGCTTCAATGTGAAATGATTAGTCACAGTATTAATGTTCAGAAGGGAGACTGATAAGGCTCTAAATAGAAATGCCTATATACTTCTTGAAAAACACAGCAAACAGTGGAGACTTCCTATATCTGGTAGAGTCTTCCCAAGGAAAACAAGAAACAAAGTGAACAAAATATTTTTGGGTAAATTTGTGTTCACATATCATGGACAAAAATAACCATAGTCATGAGGTTGTACAATGTGATTGTGAATACTTCAGTGGTATTTGAAAAATTTGTGTCCCAGTGATTCTTCTTTTGTGTTTTGGGGTGAGTACAAGAAATACTTTAATTCTCTGAACCTGGTGCACTTTTGTGTCTATCCCAAGGAATATATTTAACACTTACACAACCACAACTATCTAATGAAATGCTAAAGCTTCATTTAATGATTTAGAGTACTTAAAAGTGTTCTTTGGGAAAAATGAATCTTGAAATTTGAATTTAACTGTGTCTAAATTCTCTTCTATTTACTCTTGCGTTTGTTTCTCTGTAACACTTTAACAAGATGATTCATTGCATTACAGTTAGAATTGGTTAAATATTGTTATTTCTCAACAGCTACAAACAAAGAAATGATATCAACAGAAGAGCCCAGGAGGAGCAATGGGAATGAAAAAGTCACACCTTTGGTATGTAAAGTTTCATACTGAGGATGCTCTAGAAATCATAAGACAATAAAGTTACATGTGCAATTTTCTTATAAAAATAATTGTTCACAATTATTTCATTTTGAAAGTGTTTTTACCTTTGTAATTGGTTAATACTCTATAGTATCAGTTGTATTGATAAGGGCTATTTTCCATTTGGAGATTTACTATCACACTACATTATATTTTTTTAGCATTTCTATTATAAAAGTATGGTATCATTTGTGCCTTACAATAAGCATTCAAGATGAGAAATGCATTTTTACTCAGTTTTGTGGCAGTAATACTAGACATCTATGAGTCATCGTGCATGGTTAATAAACTATTAATGTTTCATTAAACTGCGAGTTCTTTGGTTGTAAATGAGAGTTTAACATGTCTGATGTAGCAATTTCAATTTGAAAAAACTACAAATGAATTTTGGCATAGGTAGAGGTACCATTTGTGTGTTGTGTGTGTGAAGTTTATATTTTCATTTTTATACTAGTAACAAACAATCTTAAATGTATTTTTTTCATATTTTTGACACCTATTCTTATATCTACAGAGGCCTTCGTGTTGACTTTCATTGTCAGCACCCATAAAAAGACCAAGTTAGACTGTAATTAGGTAGCATGTTTAAAGTGTTCTGTTCAAAACTGTGGATTCTAATGAAGCATTTCCCTTTTTTGGCTCTCTCATTGCTTTGCAAAGTGAATCCTTGATATTCCCAGAGGAGAGAAGAATATTTAACTAAATTTTAATATTTTTTTTTACAGATTGTTTCTTCACTTCCTTCAACAAGAGAGCATCTGGGCCACTTAGCCACCACTGTGCATCAGAGAAGAGAAAATAATACAAGTCTAGAAATGAATGGTAAAATCTTGATTCTGTGAATAGCCTTTCAAAGAAATGGTTATATAAATCATGACAATACTCGTGTGTTTCTGTCATAAAGTAGATTAAATGGCTATGAGAATAATATTAAATCCATTTTCTGCAAATGTGAAATGGAAACTATCACTAAAGCAGTCCAACTGCTCAATAAATTACAAGGCTGTAGTATTGGTAGAGCAAGCAGTAAGGTTTCTGAAAGTAAAGGGAAGACAGGGAAGTGGAAGATGAGAACAATTATCAAGTCCCAGAAGGGAAGAAAAGAAAAGAAACAAAAACAGGGAAGAACTGTGTGATTCAATGAAAATAGTGAAATTCCTTGAGGATAATATGTTCAAAAAACTGTGCTTCTCAGAGAAATAATAAAATAGGTCCCTAGAGATGACTATGTTAAGATTGTTCATTTTATATGTAATAGACATAATGTGCAGTGGAAAAAGAAATGGTGGCAAGATATGCACATATGAGTTCACTCATGAGAAAAGTTAAAATCAAGATATGGGCTTGAAATGAAGGACTGCTTATAGGAAGATTCAGGACTGATAACTGTAAATTCCTCATTAGAACAAATCAAATTATTACTAAATAAATAAGTGTATAACATACTGGACCCGGTGACTCTCCAATCATCACTCACAAAATTGCATGAAATAAGAACTAAAATAGTAATATGTTCAACTTCACAAAATGTGAAGTTCAGTTTTCTGTGTCACAACTTTCTATATGAATGTAACACAATTAAATAACTTATTTCAAATCTTCTTTTCTTGGGTGTAAGGAGCTCCTGATGAAGGAGGAGGAGGGTTGGTGATAAAAGTACCTTGTTAAACATGAATATTGTGTATGCATGAAAAGTTGTAACAAATAGACCAGATGATTAGACATTATCTGTGCATAGTATATTGATTGCTTGATTGCTTATATCTTCCCAATAGAATGTGTGTATCTAAGAACTATAGATTTAGAATTATATAATCATGTAATAACAGAGATTTCACATGCAAAGTCTAAAATAGCTTTTTTTTTTTTTTTTTTTTTGGTGCTCCTCATTTCATTTCAACTTTTTTTCTCCCTAGAAACAACTCAGAATCCAAATCAGTAGTTATTCTTTTGGTTCTGTTGTGCTTCAAATTATACAATGGATTTTTAAATACAGATCCCTGATAAATGCACCTCATAGTACATGATTGGTTGAAAAGAAACCTCTGGAAGATCCAAGAGACCAAGAATCCAGAGACCAAAATTTGATAAATCAAAATATGAATTCTATCTTGATCCTCAATATATGATAACAGGATTTGAGTCTCTATGGTCAATATATAATCTCATATATAATGATATCCTAATTTAACTTTCTTTAAATGTAGTTTTAGTTCTTAAATCACATTCTCAATTTGATTTATTCAATTTCCATTTTGAAAATCTAGTCTTCGTCATTGTCTTAGTCAGGGTATGATTGTTATATCTACCTTAAATTATTTCTATTTTAATAAAATATGTTAATCTTATTTGCCTTTTAGTTGTAATTTATTTTACTTAAATATGTACATTTGTCAACAGGTCCATGCAACAAAGAGACTTCAACTGAAGATGAACAAAATTGTGATAGCCATGAAAGTGTTCGGTCATTGGTATGTAATAACCTAAATTGAAGGTTTTAATGTAATTTTAACAAGATAACATATGCAAATAAATTACATATCAGTTTATATTGTAGAACAGTTTATCATATTTAAGTATTTAGTATCAAAATATTTTAGCCCATTATTATTAATAAAATATTTTTAGAGTATTCATGAGTTTAGGGCTAAACATCATCTTTCCATTTCTTGTCAAATTTCCTTCTGAAAATTACTTGAGCCCCTAGTGTATATATTCAATAACATGAGCAATAGTTAAGATGTCAATGTGTATTTTAAAAGTATTAATGCTCTCTATTGGGAAGGATAGGGAGTGGAGAGAGGGACTATACAGGTGTTCCATTTAGGGAGGACCACCACTCGACCAATATCAAAACTCTTGTTTGTTTCTGTATTAGCAATTGTCTACTGAAATAAGAAGTCTCTTCAGTGAAGATTAAGTGTAACGCTTCTGTTAGCATAAATATTTTGAAGTCAATTTGAAAATATGACCACTTAGCAAGTCAGTAGGTTTCACCTAAGACATATTATGTCTCTAACAATGCACTCTTGGCCAGGCTTACAGAGCAGGAATGAATACCTTCCTATGGTGTGAGCCAAAATCCAATCAGAAAGGGGTGGGTTACCTCCGTGACAAACATGACATTATTGGCAGTTAACAATTGTTTAAGAAGGAGTGTCATTTGCTTCATGGATGTAGCGTAGGATATATTTATGTATTCATTCATTCATTTATACTGGGTAAATAACTACCCACAAACACTCAGGCAAGTAACTCTAATTAAGGTCACCAGGTCACACAGAAGAAGAAAGGAAAACATCATGCAAACATGTTGGAATATGGGTTTAAGTAGAAAATGAAGGGAATGAGAAGGAGTGAGAGAGGAGTATGAGAGGCAGAAAAGACATTTGTTCATTAATACACAAAATTGTCAAATGATTTAAGAATTTTAAAAATTTTAACATGTCTCTATTACACGTACACACACACACACACACACACACACACACACACACACACACACACACACAAAACCATGAACATTTCTGTGCCTTATCCAGTCCCCAAATATTGACACAGAGGTATAGATTTATTTAATAGCCTTTGGCCTCTTGTTATCTTCACCTGTGTCTAGCTTTTCTCCTCTTCAACATGTCTGCAAAACTCTCCCCTAAACCTGCTTTTGTCCTTCTCTGCACTCCTCTCTCTTTAGTAGCTTCCCTTTCCTCAGAGTTGAGCATATCCTATTCTGTCAAATATTTCTCTGATTCATCACTTTGTCTGCCACTTAGTTAGACATCACTTTTGAATATGGGTGTTTCCTTCTATAAATTAACTTTACCTTCATTGTTTGGGATTAAAGGTAGGTAATAAAACCTGAGCAACACCACAAAGAGAAAAGGATTTTTTCATACACAGTCTCACAATGTGATCAACTGTCTTGTGACAAGTTCCTAAATAGTTTAAAATTTGCCTACTCTATTTACAAAATTTTGGATACATGGCTTATATTCACTGTAAATGCTCACTACATAAGACATTGCATAGATTTTTTTTTAATGAACGAAATCTTCATATATTACTAAGGCCATTTAATTTGATTTTGATAAATCTCACAAAATGAATTAAGTTCATTCCAAAATTGTAAAGAGTTAAGATCACTGCTCTTGTTTTACTTCTGACATAGGCTATGGCAAATTTCTTTTCAGTTTGAAGTGCTTGTCAGTTTTAGGGGAACAGATAAAATACAGAAGACGAATTTCAATTAGTTTCCTAATTTTTTCACATCCATAATTACTCAAAGGCTAAATTAATTTTATTTTAAATTAATTGTAAATTTGATTTTTCCAGAAATTACCTTAACAATGAACTAAAGAATCAGATCAAATTAATGTTCATAAATACATCTTTCAAAAAGAAAATCTCTCAGGAACCGAAACCAGGAAAGGATTGTGATAGATGTGATGTCCATACTTCCAGCCACTCCTCAAGCATAATTGAGAGGAGAAACTGTTGGTCAAACAAGAACAATTAAAATGGAAAATATTATGCAACTGATCACACATCCACTAGAGGAGGATGTGCATGAAAGTTAACATGTCCTTTATGCCTGGATCATCTTTGGCTTTCTGTTTTCCAACAAGTATACTGAATAAGATATAAACTTAGGTTAAGACAATCACTTGTTATGAGAGCCATACAACATCACATTCTCTAAATCAATAATACATCAATGTGAAATCTTGCTAGTGAAAATAAAAGGGGTCACATGTCTTTCTACAAAGATGAGTCTTATAGCGATCATTTTAGAGAGAAAACAGTGATTAAAAAAAACTGTGCAATGAAGAACACTGTAGTGACAGTACTGGACTACACATGGAAGCAGGTCTTGTTCATTAAAATTGTGAAAATGGAACTGGGTTAAGTAACAAAGTAGAAGAAAATAATTTTATTAAAAACTGTCAGTATTCTTAGTAGCAAACTTTCATTGCAGCTTAAACAAAACAGGAAGACAAGACTCAGCAACAAGAAGGACACCGTAGAAAGGCCATCTTATGGCAACACTGCTGCTGCTTTTGGTGGTGATGGTGATAACACAGCTGCTATTTCTGATACTGGTATAAGAAATGGATTCATCCAACAAATGCATTGTGGGAAGGCTCGAAACCATCAATTCCCTGTTACACGAAAAAAGCATGTTAGGTAAGTGCGTAGCATTGTTATTGTCCAAAGTATCTAATTCTCATTTGGCCCAGTGTTCATGCTTAACAAATCTAATGCTTTACTAGGGATGTTCGGCCTTGCACTGACATCAAAAGAATATAATGAGATACCATTGTTTTCCATGATACTGACAACTGCTATATTTGATGAATAATTGCGGGGCTGTAATTTCTGGTGCAGTATTATTAAATAGAGTTGACAAGTATTTTTGATGGATAATTTTTTAGTAGTTATCCCTGTTTCTTTATCCTTTATCCACAGTTTAACTTCCACAATTAAATCTTTGATTGGTACTGGAACAAACATACTAATTTAACACTCACATGTTTGGGTGTCAGGTTGACAAGGGATGGAGTACTCATAGTTATATTGTTGCCTTGACAGGATGTGTACATAAGAACAAAGAGACAAAGCCTGTGGGCCTGTTTTAAAATGATGATGTACACTGGGCGTGGTGACACACACTTTTAATCCCAGCACTAGGGAGGCAGAGGCAGGCGGATTTCTGAGTTCGAGGTCAGCCTGGTCTCCAAAGTGAGTTCCAGGACAGCCAGGGCTATACAGAGAAA
>NC_034592.1:54768794-54775013 GCF_900095145.1 Mus pahari
CTCTGGTTTTATGTGGAGATCTTTGATCCACTTAGACTTGAGCTTTGTACAAGGAGATAAGAATGGATCAATTCTCATTCTTCTACATGATAGCCATAGCTTGTGTCTCTAGCTGCATATGTAGCAGAAGATGGCCTAGTCGACCATCATTGGTATGAGAGGCCCCTTGATCTTGCAAACTTTATATGAGCCAGCACATGGGAATGCCAGGGCCAAGAAGTGGGAGTGGGTGGGTAGGGGAGCAGGTATAGGGAACTTTCAGGATAGCATTTGAAATGTAAATAAAGAAAATATCTAATAAAATAATAAGTAAAAAAGAAATGTAAATGAAGAAAATATCTAATAAAATAATTAAAAAAGAAAAAAAAAGAAAGAAAGAAAAAAGATAAAGAGCAGTAGTATGTTGCAGTAGCTGATTAAATCATTCTAATCACCCCAGTGGCAGTGGCACAAGTTCCACAATACTGCCCCAATGTTCTGGACTCCCAAATGAAAGACACACACATACACACACACACACACACACACACACACACACACACACACACACAAAGCTATTTAATATGCCTTAATTCTCTCAATGTTTGGGCCACCCCCAATCTTCTACATTGGCTACACCTCCCCTCCAATACTCCTGAGTTATTACTCACTAAAACCTATATCCTATCTTTGCTATTCTAGACCCAGTCGGGGGTGGGGAGGCTGGGCTGCTTTTTTTGCTGCTGTCACGTGATTGGCATGCTTGCTCATCTCAAGCCTGGATCTTATTCCTTTCCTGGCATGGCGATTCTTCTTTCTTCTCCCCTTGCCTGCAAATCCTAAAGTCCTGCCTCTGTCTCCCTGCCCAGCCACTGGCTTCGGGCAACTCTATTTTCCAATGAGAACCAACTGGGGAAAAGGACCCTCAGCATCTTATATATGGATTCTTGTGCAATTTGGGGAACCCAATTAACATAATGCAAGCATTAAACCAAATCCACAATAGTAGTAGGTTCTCCTCCAGGGTCCAAAACCTCTCTGGCCAGGAATAGTTGACTAAGTTTATAGTACCAGACACGAATTGCTTCCCATTGAGCAGTTCTTAAATCCAATTAAACAGCTGTTAGTAAACCTTAACTTAAAAGTTCCTCCTTTTTTCTATTACTGATGCCTTGCTGAAGACAACATATGCTTGAGTCATAAAACATGGAGAAATTAAGCTGATGCTGACCTGCAAGCTTCATCCCTACCAAAATGAAAACTTCATTGTTTTTTTTTTTTTTCAAGTTCCAAGCCATGTGAGCTATAACAATAATGGCTGCCATGGTAAGATATGCCCATTGGTGCAATAATGGCATAAACGTTATGGAAGTAACCAAATGCATTCCACTTGGTTTTCAGGCCTACTACATGAGATGGACATGCTTGGCACCATTACTGAAACCAAGGATAACCTACCACTCATGCCAATTGGACATGTTAGTACACTGGCACTAACTACTGACTTATCACTATCCCCATAAATTAGTCTATCCCTCAGTTATCAGAGAAGCCTCTTCTTGCAGTACACTGTAATCAACAAAGAGAGCCACAACTTGTCAATGTGCAGAGAGTAAAGGACTGTGGAGAACTCAGCACTAACTAGAACATCTATGTCACACCCTTTCCCCTAAGACTCTGGTACAGAGAATGAGACTACAAAATGCTCAGGCCTAAAGGATAGATATACGTTTACACCCCATCCTCCCAAAGTCAGGGATCATTATGAAAGAGAGGGTGAACAGATAACTAAAAGCAGTATGGTTATATTCAACCGTACATAACAATAACTAGTCATAAAAGTAAGACTGTGTTCTCAAGTATTTCCCTTTTTCTTTTGTGGTTTCTGTGACTTTAATAATTCCACCTAAGTCCAGTATTACTATACACCAAACAAAAAAATGTAGCACAGATAGAATTATCTATCCTGTTTTCTCAATGCCATATTCCACGAATAGTGAATGCTGGCACTCTTGTGCAGTGTTCAAACCTAGTGTAGTATTAATCTCCTCTTGTTTCAGAGCATCCTCCATGTTCAACTCCAAACTCAGGAAGTATGCAGGTGGCATGAATTTCTGCTTCCATATTATTCTCTGAATAGAATCACTTTCTCTTGATTTTGTTTATGTGTGTACTGTTTGTTTTGATATGATTTAATTTGATCTTCTACAGCTCTTTTCTATGCATGTAGACTTCCTTGTGTTCAGACATAGCTTACATATGTCTACTCAAATTCTTTGATTTAAAATACCTTTATCATTTGTGTTTTCAACTTGGTGCTGATTTATCTTTTCTTGTATTTGGCTAGTATTTGCTGCATTTTCGTTTAAAGACAAATAAAAATAGAAACCATTTGTAATGTTCTCCGGGTACACTGCATTTTAATGAATGAGTCAATGAATAATGTTTTTGGTATCCTCAGGCATGTACACAGAACCACAGATATGGTGTAGTTACAAAGAATGAAAAATTTTTAAGGAAAAGATATCTTTCTTTTCTTATTGGCTATTTTCTTTATTTACATTTCAAATGTTATCCCCTTTCCAGGTCTCCCCTCTGGAACCCCCAATTCTATCCCTCCTCCCCCACCTCTCCACCACTCCCCCACCCACTCTCACCTTCCTACCCAAGCATTCCCCAACTCTGGGGCATTGAGCCAACTCAGGCCCAAGGGCCTCTCCTCCCACTTATGTCCAACAAGGCCATCCTCTGCCACATATATGACTGGAGCCATGGCTCCCTCCATGTGTACTCTTTGGTTGGTGGTCCAGTCCCTAGGAGCTTCCAGTGGTGTAGCCAGTTGACATTGTTGCTCCCCCCCCCCATGGGGCTGCAAACCCCCTCAGCTCCTTCAGTCCCTTCTCCTACTCCTCCATCAAGGACCCTGGACTCAGTCCATTGGTTAGTTGCAAGCATTCGCCTCTGTATTTGTCAGGCTCTGGAAGAGCCACTCAGGAGTGAGCCATATCGGGCTCCTGTCAGCAAGCACTTCCCATCATCCACAATAACATCTGGGTTTGGCAATTGTATATGGGATGGATCCCTAGGTGGGAGAGTCTCTGGGTGGCCTTTCCTTCAGTCTTTGTTCCACACTTTGTCTCCTTATTTTCTCATGTGAATATTTAGTTCCCCCCTTCTAAGAAGCACAGAAGCATCCACACTTTGGTCTTCCCTCTTCCTTAGCTTCATATTGTCTGTGAATTGTCTGTGAATTGGGTATTTTGAACTTTTGCGCTAATATCCATGTATCAGTGAGTGCATACCATGTGTGTTCTTTTGTAACTGGGTTACCTCACTCAGGATAATATTCCATTCACTTGTCTGTGAAATTCATGATGTCATTGTTTTTAATAGCTGAGTAGTACTCCATTGTGTAGATGCATCACATTTTCTGTATCCATTCTTATGTTGAGGGACATCTGGGTTGTTTCCAGCTGAGAAATGTCTTTAGACAAATAAACCATTTGTTTGTTGAATGTAGGTTTCTTAGATGACTATATGTGTAGCTTTTACATTTTAAAAAAATATTTGTAATTAGGAAAAGTACTTACAATTATAACCAGAAATGTAATAATAGTTGAAATCTACCTACCATCCTTTGAAATAAAATATTTGAAGACAGAAACAATGTTCACAAAATAATAAGAAAGCTGTAGGCAGCATTCTTGGGTTTGAATGATTCTGCTACTGACATTCCATATGCACTTAGTCAAGTGCTTTGGTCTTTCTTAGCCTACTCCTTTTGTTTATAAAATATTGGCATTTCCCTCATTTAATCATTGTAAGAATTAAAATGAATTTAGATTGCAGTGAAGGTCCCAACCAATCTAACTTATATCTTCACTGCAAGAAGATTTCCCTTCCTTAGAGACTTACATAAATGATAATAATGAAAGTCAACATATTTATTTTCATAAAATAAAACTAGTAATCATCATATTTTCTTGTTGTACTTGCTCTCAGAAAGTTTGCTCAGAATTTAATTATCTGTATAGTTTTAGTAATGATGTGTTTTTAATTTTACTTTCTATTTTACCGAATCTCACTTATAGAAGTTTAGCACATTTGAAACAATTTGTGAGTAGGAGAAATAACAAATGCCTGTGTTTTCTATAAATATAATGTTTTTCAATATTATCTATTCTTTTTATATTTAAATGTTGAGCAGAAACTTTTGTCTTCTTTGTAGACTGACTAAGGAAACGTCCAGAGAAAAGAATAAGGTATTGTAAATTTAAAACAGCATCTCATTCAAATAATTTACAAATGAAATATTAAATTATGAAATATGGGTGAAATAAATACATGATATAAACTAAAATGAAAAGCTCTAGAAAATTTTGTTATATGGTGAAATATATATTGAAAATTTCAAATAGGAACAAAGTCTAGCCATTGATAATCCTTGAAAAATCAGATCCTTTCATATCTGTAAGATATTGTAATCATAAAAAAGATGGATAGGTGAAATACTGGTACATTTACCATGTAGTATAAATATTGAGGACTTTCCAATATTACATTTTTTACTTTACAGGCTCTAAAGTACGTGGATGCTATGGATGACCACCAGTTATCTGAATCACTCTCTGAGGATTATGATTTGCCTGGTTATGACAATATATTGATGATAGTTGACCAACTTCAAATGAAGTATAAAGGTAAGGCCACTGCATAAATGCAAAGCCTTTAGTGAAATACCGAGGCACTCTTCAAAGTCAGAATTTGGCCTGTCCATGAGGACGTTTATCTATTTATATTTTGGTGTAGTGTGAGATGTAGAGATGCAGGTTAACATTCTATTTTCCCTGCATATTTTTGAAGAGGTTGGCACTTCACTAGTTCATAGTTTTGGAAACTGTTAGAAGTAACAAGTCAATCGGAGGTTGGGTCCATTTGGAACCCTTTTCTATGCTTGCTAGTGTGTCCTTCTGTGCTGGTGCCTTGTTCTCCTTGTTACCATGGCTCTATAGCTTTCTTGTAAGTCAGCCTTAACCCTGCTCCATGAGATTATCTTGGCTATTTCTATTCCTTCTGAATTCTAACTTTTTTCTCATCCTGTTAAAAATTTCATCGGGGTTTTGGAAAAGATGATATACTACCTTATAATCATTTTCAGACATGTATCTGTTTTGTAATATTAATTCTAATATCCGGTGAGTGTGAGCATTCTCTTCTTCTTCTGATGTCCTCTTCAATTTCTATCTTTGCAGTGAAAAATTGATTGTTTATTAACAATTACCACATTTTGCCTGGCAGTGATGGGCACAAGCTTTTAATCCCAGCACTCAGGAGGCAGAGACAAGTGAATTTCTTGAGTTTGAGGCCAGCATGGTTCACAGAGGGAGCAACAGGACAGCCAGGGATGCACAGAGAAATTCTGTCTCGAAACAAACAAAATTTAAAAACTGCTATATTTTGTCTGTAGCTGATTTGTCTACAGTCACAATATATGCGACTTGAAATCAGTTAACACATTTTTTCAGCTTATTTCTGTATCCTTTTTTGCTCACCCTTATTATAATTTTGCCCAAAACAGGGAAGAATGAGAAATACATTAAGCTATAGGTAAAATGATAAGTTCTTTTTATTATATTACTTCTTTTTTTTACAGTCCAGTCATTATCCCCCTCCAGATCCACCCTCTGACAGTTCCTCCTTCCCCTGTCTCCAAGAGGATGTTCCTCACTCGCACCCCACCCCCTGCCAGGCCTCTCCATTCCATGGTGCCTCAGGTCTCCCCGAGGGTTAGGCACCTCTTCTCTACTGAGGCCAGACCAGACAGTCTTCTGCTGTATATGTATCAGGGGGTCTCATACCAGCTAGTGTATGCTGCCTGGTTGATGGCTCAGTGCCTGAGAAATCTCAGGGGTTCTGGTTAGTTGAGACTGCTGGTCTTCCTATGGGGTCACCCCCCTTTGTGAATAGATTTAATACGATGTTCAGTTAGCATTGTAGCATTGTAATAGGATGCTCTCCCCTAAGGCCTCTGAATTTCTAGCTTCAGGTTCTTAGTCCAGAAATGATATCAGATGTGGGTTTCACCTTGTGGAATAAGGCTTAAATCCAACCAGAGAGTGATTAGTGGTGTTCATGTAACTATTGCATCTTACTAGGGCATATCTTACTAGGGCATATCTTACTAGGGCATATCTTACTAGGGCATATCTTACTAGGGCATATCTTACTAGGGCATATCTT
>NC_034592.1:54775083-54778817 GCF_900095145.1 Mus pahari
CTAGGGCATATCTTACTAGGGCATATCTTACTAGGGCATATCTTACTAGGGCATATCTTACTAGGGCATATCTTACTAGGGCATATCTTACTAGGCCAGGTTTAGCTGGCAGGATTCACAGATGGGTAAGATTACTTTTCTCCTGTGGAAACAAGCATGGTACCTTCTAGCACGGTGAAGGTTAGTCAGTAGGGATTAATCTTCCAGCCAGTAATAACATAATTTCTCCATGCTCTGTGACTCAGCAAAGGATTTTACTGTCAAATACTGCAGGACAACCATAGCATTGGCAATAACTTGTAATGTTTTGTGGTCTATGGGACTTCACTGGCCAGCAATTCCAAAATTGTTACTCAATTTGGAGCACCGAGCTTCTTTATATTTATTAACCTGCAGTGTCTGTCTAGTAGGGGCACAGTTGTTCTGATAAACAGGAACTACATTTAACACAAACTAACTCTCTCTCTCTCTCTCTCTCTCTCTCTCTCTCTCTCTCTCTCATGTGTGTGTGTGTGTGTGTGTGTGTGTGTGTAAGCTTGTACAGAAGTAAATATTTCTATAGGAAGTTTTAATAATGTCTATAGTGTTTTTATTAGCTTCCTGTATTACCCCCTCTACCCTGGCCTACCACTCACCAACCCAATTTAAACTTTCCTCTTTAATTAGTCCTCTTTAAATCTTGATACCTTCGCTTTCTCTCTGCCCACCTTAAAGGCCTCTCTACCTACAATGGCTCTTCCATAATTTCCTGACTTTGGGCACTGCAAATGATACACATATATTTAAGATTTAAAGCCATATTCACAAGTGGGAGAAAACAAGTGGTATTTGTAAGCCTGGGTTACCTCACTCGAGCAATTATTTCCAACTCTTTCCATTGTCCTGTGAATTGTATGGTTTCGTTTTTCTTAATAGTTGAGCAATATTCCATTTACCTCATTTTGATTATCCATTAATTAATTGATGGGCATCTTGGTTGTTTTTATTTCCTAGCTATTGTGAATAAAACAATGTTCATTGTTGACACTCTATCTATATAGTAGGATATACTATTATGATATATGGTATATGATATATAGTAGATATATGCTACAGCTGAATCGTGTGGGAGCGCTACTTTTAAGATTTTGAGGAACTTCCACACTGATTTCCACAGTGGCTACACCAGTTTGCATTCATCCCAGGAGTAAATAAGTGTTCTCTTCCCCCACATTCATGCCAGTATTTATTATTATTATTATTATTATTATTATTATTATTATTATTATTGCCATTCTAAGTGAAGTAAGAGGAAATCTCCAAGTTGCACTTCCCTGATGGCTAATTATGTTAAGCACTTTAAAATGTTTACTGGTCTTCTGTATTTCATCTTTTGAGAACTCATTTCTATTAAACTTTTATTTTATGTGTGCCAGTGTCCTTCCTGCCTATGTATCTGTGCCCCATATTCATACAAGGCCATAAAAAGTCACTGGGTGTCCTGGAACAAGAGTTACACATGGTTTTTAGCTGCTATGGGGGTTCTGGAACTCAAACTTGAGAGCCGTGAAAGAGCAGCACATGTCATAACCACTGATCCATCTCCCCAGTCCCATGTCCCGTTTTTCACTTGTGTTGTTTTCTTGATTTTTTTTTAGTTCTTTGTATATTCTAGGTATTAATCATATGTCATATATAATATGACATATTATGATAATATGATATATCATATACCTAGTTAATAATTTTTCTCATTCTGTAAGCACTCTCTTTGCTGAAGTGACAGTGTTTTTTGCTGTACAAAATTTTTTTAGTTTTATTGTATCCTACTTATCAATTTTTGGCTTTAACTCCTGAGAAAATTTCCTTGCAGAAATTCCTTTCCTATGCCACTAAGCTCAAGCATGGGCCCTGCTTTCACCTGTATTTGATTCGGAGTGTCAGATCTTATGTTGAGGTCTCTGATTCATTTGGAGTTAAATGTTGTGCAGGATGAGAGATGATCAAGTTTCAATGGTCTATGAGCAATTATGCTGTTTGACCTGCACCAGTTTTTTTCTCATGTATTGGCCTTAATAACCTCTCATACCAGGGAACCTAGACATTAGCAGGGAAGACTTGTTTACTTATCAAAGATAAGTATTCTCCGTGCCTGAAGCATAGCATCTCATCACTTACTTGGCATATATTAGTTTTCACTTTTTCAATATTTTTATTTCTTCTCTATTTTTTGCATGTATGTAATGTATTTTGATTTTGTTCACCTTCTTCAGTCCTCCTTTATGACCTTCCCACTTTCTCTCCATCTCTTCTCCCCAGCATGTTTCCTTTCTATGTTCCTTTCTATAAGACCTACTACATTTTAATTAGGTTTGCTTGAGGAAACACAGAAGTGGGGTTGTTTACTGGAGCACAGGGCAATGTTCTAGTTACTATACCCTTGCAGAAAAAAATGGTCCCTCCCTTCTTCCAGTGACCATTAACTGCCAGGATCTCCTCAGAAAACATTGGGGCACTTATGCCTCTTCTTCATCCCTGATAGAATGCTACCTGGCTCAGTCTCTGCAGGGAACCGCAGCTGCTGCGAGTTACTGACTGCAATGTGCATATCATGCCCCTGCCCTGCTCCTCATCAGCCAGCTCTTACATTCTTTGTAGTGTTTTATGTTTGCATGTAATAGTATCAGAGTCTATTCTTCCTTCTTACCTAGAAAGGGATTGCAGCAAAGTCCCAGTGCACTGTCTAGATTGGCTAGGATGTTCTTCACCTTCTGACCAGATGTTAACTCTCCATCCTCTCGATTCCTAGTAGGACAGTCTCTTCCTGTGGAAAATCTTTCTGTGTCCAGTAGAAAAAGATATTCTGTGGAACCCCAGGACTCTACTTTGGCATATATCTAAATTCACAATGGTCATTTTATTTTGTCTTCTCTACCAGATTTAAGCTTAATAAAAGCAGTTAATTCAAAGCAAAATAAAAATCGTAGTATAATGCACTCCCCACTGTAGGCACTCGGTTTGCAGTTGTTTACCATGTATGACAGACTATGAAAAGGTACAAGCCTGTGTATACAAAAAGTGTCCATGTGTTTAATTTCTACCCACTCTTTCTTGATGCAGATTCTGGAAAACCATTGGAATTCCAGGATGCAGTTCTATTATATAAAATGATGCTCGAACATAATCAAAGTCACTCAGAATTGCTTATCAAAAAACATAATAACAAGAGAAACCAAGGTCACAGAGTGATGAAGAAACCACGAGAAACAGAAAAAGCAAAACTGCAGCTCAGTTTCAGAAGTGAAGAGCAGCAACTCAACCTCATGGATGTGGGGTACAGCTGCAACCTCATGGATGTGGGGTACGGCCGCAACCTCATGGATGTGGGGTACGGCAGCAACCTCATGGATGTGGGGTATGGCCACTCGCACTGCAGAAGTGTGAATGGGCAGTCGGGGCAGACCAGAGTCTTTCAGGAAATATTTTAGAGCTGCATTACCTTATGGAATTCTTCCATGTTTCCCATCTTGAAAAATGTCTATTAGCTTCATTAGCCCGTTTGTTGGTTGAATGATTTCAGGATTGGTAGTTAATCTTAGAATTACACTGGAGTATAGGATTATGTCCTTTGAAAAAGAGTGAGTATATTCACATCTTCCTTTCCTACTGTCAACCATTAATCTTATTTCTCTCTCTCTCTCTCTCTCTCTCTCTCTCTCTCTCTCTCTCTCTCTCTCTCTCTCTCTCTGTGTGTG
>NC_034592.1:54778912-54780584 GCF_900095145.1 Mus pahari
CTCTCTCTCTCTCTCTCTCTCTGTGTGTGTGTGTGTGTGTGTGTGTGTGTGTGTGTGTGTGTGTGATTTTAATTTGTATAGCACATGGTGTCTTTGAAGAAGCAAGGGGTCATTTGTACAGACCGTTTTCCTCCAAAGCAGCAATGATAAGTTTCATTTTTCTGTTAATTCTAATAGCACATTGTTAGGATTTTTAAAAAGCTAATAATTTAGCAGCAGCAACAAAAATGTGTGCAATTTTCAACTTTTCTGAATAATTTAAAAGATCCTTTTCTTTACTAGAATTGCTAGTAACAGGGACTGGTCAATTCCCTGAACACTCCTTAATTACGACCCTTCTAGTCCACGTGTGCTTTTTAGAGATTGAATTTCGAAAGCAGGGATGACATTGTAAAAGAAAAGTACAATATAAAGTACTGGATGATAATAAAATGAACTTACCCTTTACCAAAATGAAATTTTAATGTCCGCATGTTTGATTTGCAGATCGCCGGAAAAACAAGAAGTGCAGCAAAGAAATGCTGATGGTTGGTATGAAAACATGAAGAAACAATTAACTGAAAAGGACCAACAATACGAAAGAGAAAAGCAACAACTTGAACTGCGCCTTAGAGCACAGGATATGGAGTTGCAGCATCTCAGAAATGATATAAATAAGGTAAATTTACTGGTTAAAAAAAAAAGTCCTACTTCTGCATCTGTTTAAATAATGTGACTTACAATCACTACTCAGTTTAGTGCAGGGAGTCCTTACGGATAAGAACATGACAAACAGGCAACTTGGAATTCTCAGCACTGTACAAACGGTGCAACCCTGTGCGCCCACGAACTTGAGGTGTGTACTCTACCATTAAACCAGGCTATGTCACATGGCCTCTACTGTGCATGCAGGCCATTTTGGAGCAGAAAGATTGAATTGTGGCATATAAGTGCACTGTGTCAGTTTAATTTTGTTCCCTGTGGAACCGCGGATTCTTCCCACCCAATCCCCGCCAACACCAGTTCCCGAATAAGTACTCAGAGGCTTATAATTATTTATGAGCAAATGCCTAAGCCATAAGCTAGGTTTGTTCCTCAACTTGCTCATAACTTTTATTAACAGGTTTATACTAGTCTGTGTCTGTCATGTGGTTAGTTGCCTCTCCTCTGTTCCATACATCTGACTTCCTCCTAGTCCAGATGAGGAAACTTCCTGTTCCTGACTATTTCCCAGAGTCCCTTTCTCTATCTGCTGGATGTCCCACCCTCTAATCCTGCCTCAGATTTTTATTGACAGTACACAGACTCTATCCCCACACCTCTGGAAATTAAATTCTCAGATTTTTATTTGTATATTACCTATTGTAAATCTTGGCTGTGGATTCCTGCTTAATACCTTAGAAGGTTCCTGAAAAGACAAAGTTGTTACAAATGCATTTTTACCTACACTGAAGAACTTGGAGAACTCTTGTTTGTTCGTTTTTATAATATGTTCTTTTTAATCTTCAGAATCGTATACATGTATGCAATATGCTTTGATTATATCTATCCTCACTCATGTCTCCGACTCTCCCTAAATATGTCTCCCTCCAAACATCATGTGCTTTTTTGCATTTAAAGATTTGTTTTATCATTTCTCTCTCTCTCTCTCTCTCTCTCTCTCTCTCTCTCTCTCTCTCTCTCTCTCTCTCTC
>NC_034592.1:54780839-54782840 GCF_900095145.1 Mus pahari
TTTTTTTTTTTTTTTTAATAATCTAAATGTTGCTGCCCACATACGTGCAGGGGTGGGGCTATCCACAGAAGCATGAGCAGTCTACTACTGAGTACTTCGATGAAAGTTATTGGGAGTGAAATGGAGTTTGGGAGAATGGAGCCACTGAGTGTTTGGTGACGTTCTGGGATGTGCGCATGGTCTTACGTTCTCATCCCTGAAGCATGATACAGTGCACCTGGGCTGGTTCCACTCCCTGTTAGCAGCATTCTTCAGGAGATAGCCTACAGTTCTGACATCTCAAAGATCTTGGGGTCTCCAAAGCAGCTCCAATGTTACAGTTTCTTGTTTCAGTGTCTAGGATCCACACATGATCTTCTGGGCTCCTCCAAAGGGCTGGCATTGTTTTTCCAGCTCTGCCCTCGATAGCACTCTAAGCTCCGGTTGATCCACTCCGCTGCTGCTGCTGTTCTTGGTGATCATCCCATGGTACTGGCATCTCCAATATACTGCTGTCATCTGCTGCAACTATGCTTCATCAATAGGCTCTCTTCATGGTGCCAAGCCTTAACTCTTTTGCATGATCTCTGGGCCATCAACTGCAATTGAGGCTGCACCTTCACCAATGGCCTTCCATGGTCTCTCATAGTGCCAAGCCTCAGCTGCTCTTCATGGCCCCTTCATGCCTTGAAAACCAGTACCACCTGGGTAACTCTTACACATTACCGAGTTCAGCTGCAGTGGGAGGTACAACCTTGGCTATCTCTGAATCTTTGTGCTCTCAGAAAACACCTTGAAGAAGATTTCACCTCAATGATGCTGGTCTCTTGTTAATTACCACTCATTTCTTAGCTCCAGCTAACCAGCATCAATTGCCCCAGTAGTCCCCTTCTTCTCTTGACAATAAAGCCAGAACCAAATGGCCAAAGTCGCTGAGTTCTGCTGTGTCCTGGGGTTGGAACTTGGTCCCAGCATATTGGAGATGCCAGTACCATGGGACAATCACCAAGAACAGCAGCAGCTATGGAGTGGATCAACCGGAGCTTAGAGTGCTACAGAGGGCAGAGCTGGAAAAGCAACGCCAGCCCTTTGGAGGAGCCCAGAAGATCATGTGTGGATCCTAGACATTGAAACAAGGAGCTGTAACATGGGAGCTGCTTTGGAGACCCCAAGATTTTTGAGAAGTCAGAGCCATAGGCTATGTCCTTTTTATATTACATTATCACCAGCTTTCTGTGTTCAAACTTCTCCACTGCCTAAGCTTAGCTGTCCTGGAACTTGCTCTGTAGACTGACTTTGTACTCAGAGATGTGCGTGCCTGTCTCCTGGGATTAAAGGTGTGTGCCACTGTGCCTGAATCTAAATTTAGCTGGGCCTACCAAATCCCACTCCCTTAATCTGCTGTCTTCTAGGAGACAGGGTTTGGCTCCATTTCATTTCCTGGTGCCCCTTTAATGCTCGGGCCATATATTTTATATTTTTCCTTTCTCAACTTGCTACGATTGTTTAAAATGCTCTTCATAAGACTTAGCCTATAAGAACAAAAGTCCATGATGAGCATTTCTGAGACTTCCTTTATCAGTGTAATTAATCTGAGTCTCTTCACCTTAGCCTCATTTAGACTCTTCAGACAAGGGCAAGTAGCCCATATTCTTCACCAAAATATCACAAAAACAGTCTCTAGGCCACATATTGGAATTCTCCACTGAAACCTCTTGGGCCAAGTCCGCACAATTCAAATCACTCTCAGTAACCAAGTCTTCCATGGTCCTACTAAGATGCACCATTAAACCCCATTTAAAGCATTCCACTGCTTTTCAAATCCAGAGTCCCCAAACCCACATTCTTGCAGACAAAAGCATGGTTAGGCCTATCTCAGCAATACCCCAATCCCTGGTACCAACTTCTGTCTTAGGGTTTTATTGCTTGAACACACACCATGACCAAGGCAACTCTTTTTTTTTTTTTTTTTTTTTTTTTTTAATTTTTTTTTTTTTTTTTTTAATAATCTAAATGTTGCTG
>NC_034592.1:54782900-54819861 GCF_900095145.1 Mus pahari
GCTGTCTTCAGACACTCCAGAAGAGGGCGTCAGATCTTGTTATGGATGGTTGTGAGCCACCATGTGGTTGCTGGGATTTGAACTCTGGACCTTCAGAAGAGCACCCAGGTGCTCTTACCCACTGAGCCATCTCACCAGCCCCAAAGGCAACTCTTGTAAGGAAAGCATTTAATTGGAGCTGGCTTACAGGATCAGAGGTTCGATCCATTATCATCAAGGCAGGAACATGGCAGCATCCAAGCAGGCATGGTGCAGGCAGAGTTGAGAGTTAAACGTCTTCAGCTGAAGACTGGTAGTAGAAGATTGACTTCCAGGCAGCTAGGAGTAGGGTATGAAAATCCATGCTCACAGTGACACACCTACTCCAACAAGGCCACACCTCCAAATAGTCCCACTCCCTGGGCCAAGGATATACAAACCATCACAGTTACCCAGCAAGAGATTGGTGTATTTCACTGGTTTAGCTCTGTCATTCCTATGTGTGACAGTTTCAAATTACAGTTAATGAAGGGGTGCTTTGACTATAAAAATAGAAATGCTCAACACAAGTACACCCTCTGGCTTTCCCTATAACACCAACTTTGTCAATCTGAATTTCTAAAAAGGTTTTATTTTGAGCACGAAGTTTGATGAGATACACAGCCTGACCTCAGTGTGTGAGATGTGGACACAAGGAAACCAATGAGTTAAGGTCAGAGCTTGGACTGACATAGGGAGATACTCAAAAAAAAAAAAAATTAAAATTGAAAAGCAAAGATAAAGATGAGGGTCAACTAGCTTTCCCTTGCAAGACTGACTTTGCAAGCCATAAGGTCCCTGTTGGACAAACAATTCATTCAACTCCGAGGGAGGAAGAGCATAAACACATAAGAATGACCCGGTGGGGTCTGGCTGTCCTCCTGTCAGATTTCAGCACATTGGAGAGCCTATGAGCAGATTAATGTGTTTTGTCTTTCTCTTTCTGTTAGTTGCAAGAAACACAGCATCCAGAGACAGAGGCTGGACACGGTGACAGCATGACAAAGGGACACCTGCAAAAGTATGATTTAAAGCAGTACATAGGAGTGTACTTGAATATTTATAATATAAATAAGCCACCACGCAATACTAGAAACACAATGATTTGTGTATCTGTTTAGAACTCTACAAATGTCTCCCATGAATTATTTGCAATGTGTATTTAGGATTTTGGAAGCAGCTTGGAGGTAGAGGATGTGAATTGCTTAAGGTTGACACCCTGGAGTCAGTCTCAAACAAAACCAAGGAAAAACTAATGTCTAGTTGTTCACACCCCATTCTTCACATTAACTACCATACTCAGATGTAAATGAGATGCATTTATCAAATCACCTACTTTCCAGACATTTCATCTGAAATACATATAATCAGATTCAGATTCAAATGTCTCTTTTTTTGTCTAATTTGATCATAACTCTCAGAGTAATTAATGGAAACATACCTACCTTTTAGGGTTGAACATGAAGTTTCCAAGTTAGTAGAAATCATCAAAAAGCAAAATGAGACCATAGAACAGCTTGAGCGAAAACTAACAAGTGAAGATAAGACATTGGCAGGAACTGACCATCTGGTAAGCCAGCCTTTTATTCATTCCTATCACACTGAAGTTGAGAGTTTCTTTATCTAGTCATTGAATGTAGGACTATTGTAGGCACCAACAGAATTCTTATGGATAAAGATGTTTATATTACAACCACTAGTGCCAGTCCTCTCCATTATAGAGAACTTGACAAAACCCATATAATTAACTATGCTGATAGTAATATGCTAACGGAAAAGACTGTAGTTGTTTTCAGCCAAAGTCTTAAGATATCCTGTGTTTCACTCTCTTCATTCAATGATAAACACTTTGATTTTTACATTTTTTTTTCCACTCTGACAAAAATGGGCTGGACCTTGCTGTGCAGAAACCTGTTTGAGTGTCATTATGTTTTACAAATCTTCCAAGAAATTTAACCCTCTGTTTAATTCTCAATTTATCATGGGATCTGAACTGTCAGTAAGTCTGGAGAATTAATTATATCAACTGTGGAGACTTAATGATAGTAATTACCATTCAGCATTGTTTCCAAAGAAATGTATTTTTCTTTTTGGAATCTTAAAAGAGTAATTAATAGTTGTTGGAATGGAGATACAGCTGCTATGCCAAGTGGGGCTATAACAGAAAACAGACTTCCTAGTACTACAGATTCAGGGAGCACTTTTGGTTTCTTTGTTTAAATTCACTTTGTTCATTAGCTTTCAAGGACCTTAGAGTCCAATCTTGTCAAGGATTGGTGTATATAATTCTTGGATGTTAATTCATAAATGTCTAATGAAAGGTACCCAACTGTTAATCAAAAGGAGCAGAATGCAGTCATTCATGTATTTGTTTATGGGAATGGACACCACAATACTCCACTACGGAGTCTTCAGTGCAGTAGGGTCACTGCATCCATGAGTTGGTTTCCTTACATGTGCTAGCTAGATTAAACAGCATCTCTGTTAAATAGTCTCCTCTCACATGAGGTAAGGCCTTTGCTGGCTGAGATTTCTTGTAGCTGCAGAAGCTCCATTAGTTGGAATACGGTCATTGGGACTTGCAAGTCTTACAGGCAAGCTGTGTGCTATGTAAAAGCATCGTGGCTTGACTTGCTGCTTTTCCCATATAACCACGTGTAAGACAAAGAGCTATGCTCAAGTTCCTCAGCCTTGTGGTTTAACCCTGACTGTACTGAAGATAATTTCATCATCCTGCTTTTTTCACTTATCATAGAAAGGAAAATATATAATTATATACTGATTAATAAATATTCAAATCTCTTTCAGACTTAGCAGCTAAAATCAATGCATACACACACACAATAATGAATCATTTTTTTTTATAATTTAGATTAAGTGCAGTAAACAAGAATGGTAAATTCTTTATAGTCTACTATTTTCCATACATTTAAACTTCCAGCTAAATTATTGGCTAGAACTACAGAAATATAATGCACTGTTATTTATATTATGACTATTTAATAGTATCTCTTCTCAAAACTTTGTAATTTTTTTCAGACACAAGCGGGACGAGATTTCTTCAGTGCTTTCAGAGAAATGTATACTACTTCAGTAATGAGCCAGTTGGAACTCAGAATTCAACATCTGGAAAGGGAATTCTCTGAAATGAAGACCCGAACATGTGAGAATGTTATGGTGCTGGAAAACTATGTCAAACTTCATCAGTCACATAAGTTGATGGAGTGAGTAAAGCCCAAGAGTCATATAGAATATTAATTCAGTTCCTTAATCATCTCTCAGAAAGTGTATTGTATCAAAAATAGTATCATGGATATAAACACTAACTAGAAAATATAATCATTGAAAACACTGATGACAAATGGACTGAGTTTCAGGAAGCAAACCCAGAAGGGCATGTTCCCTTTATTGGCATAATATGTACTCATGTGCTTGCTCTTAGTAGTCTCATATTTATCTTGGTTTCTTAGAATTTTTTTTCAATAAGTTTGTTGATGATTTCTCATTAATATACCTATACTGCTACAAATTTGCTTGTCCACACTCCCTAAAATATAAATATTGGGCACTTGAATATTTTCTATCATACAGTAGCGTAAAGTCAGAGTGTCAAGGACAACTGGCATGTTTCCTTTGGGTATCATATCGTGCTAGGCAACTTGCCTTGATTCTGATCCTGAGCATTTCCACTAGAGAAAAACCTAGACCCAAACAGTTGTTTTAAACATTTCTATTTTTCACAAAGGCACACTCAAATCATAGAAAAATATTAACATGACATGAAATATTTCACATGGTGCTTCCAAATAACTCCAAATAATTCCTTCTTTGATGTGTGATACTTTATAGGAGGCAAATAAACCAAGTTCTATGTCTAATGAGTTGATTGGGGGGATGGGGGCAATGAGATACTCCTTGCTTTCCCACTCTTTACAGGACTGAAGGGAAGATGAAGGAGGTCATGACCCAGTTTGCCGTGCTGACTCAGCACAACACAGCGTTACTGAACTTGCTGAGCTCCATATTTGCCTCTGAGTGTCCCTGCAAGGCAACTTTTCATAGAAGATCGGGAAGCCTCTTTACCCAAGAGAACATGTTGACTTCCACATCAGGTCCACAGCCTGCAAATCAGTCCGTCACAGCCCACCCAGATGTGGTTAGTTGTATTATTAAATTTTTCCCCCTCTGGGTAATATAATCTGTGCGATTGATGTGCAAAATAGTAAATTGTTTAGTTTTTAAAATATTTTAAAATTTTTCATTATTAATTATTTAGGGTTTTGTGGGGCGGTGGGCAGCAAGCATGTTGACGACAAAGGACAACTTGGGGAAGCCCCTTATCTCTGGGTTGGGAAGTCTTGGTCAAACATACCCTTATCTGCAGAGCCATAGCTCTGGCCGTGTTTAGTGTTTCTAGAGTAATGAAAAGGCACACTCCTGTGTAAATGCATGCTGTTAGTAATGGTGCTTTCATTTAGAGCCAGTTGCACATAAAACACAGTCAGGAGCAAGCATTGCCCAAAAGTGGAGTGTTTCTAGGACTAGCATGAAATGCAGCCACAACCAGAAAAATCATTATTAACAGGCATAAGTTAAAAAGAGTTGTATGTTGTTGTGTAAATTTCAGCAGTATAAAAGGAGGAATATGTCAACCAATGTGAGTTGTTTTAGGGAAAGCCCTCTATTGCATCTGTGTGCTTGATTACCAGCATTTAGAGAATCATTTACCATGATTTACAACATTTAGAGAATCTGCCTAGATTCCTTAAACCTGTGAGAAAGAGGTCACAGACAAAACAAGTTGTGTAATTTTAAAAGCTAACTTCCCACCTTTTCAAAGCCTGCGGATGACAAAGATGATTCCAATAAAGCACTCACCAAGTCGATTCTGTCTCCACAATCTGAGCCGCATCAAGAGAAGAAGAAATGTCTGGAATCAGCTAAGGAGAAAATGCTGTGAGACTTTAGCATTCCATATCTGTTTAAGCATTCATTCTTTGCTTTCCCTGTGCGTGTATAAAAAGCAAAATAAGAATCCATACATATACTCTTACTCATCCCTTGGCATCAGGAGGGCATGGATTTGAGGAAACCTGGCAGAAATATTTATGTTTCTCTTTTGTTAACCTGCCAAGTGTCTTCCCATACCAAAGACTCTAGAACAGGGGTGTGAAGTTTTGTACATGCACAAACTGTCAATCTCAGTCTCTTCAAGCTCAATTAGTTGGGTGGCTGTTATCTGCAGCAATTGGATCTTGCTGTCAGTCAGTGGAGAGAAACCATAGTACCATGTATAATAATTCAAGTTTTAGGCAGAATTCATAGTACTATATTGTTTAGTGCATAAAGAAAGGAAATAAGATCTGACACAGTACATATTTGGTATTTTCCAATATTTCAATGAAGACCTCGTTGATTCCTTGGATATAAATGAGCAGAGAAGGAAGGCTAACAATAGATAGTTATACAAATATATAGATAAGATAGATATAGATAAATAGAGATATAGATAAACAAATGTAGATATAGATACATATAAAGATGGACATATAGTAAGATATAGATAGATGACAGACAAATAGCTAGATGATAGATGACAGAGGATAGATAGATAGATAGACAGATAGATAGATAGATAGATAGAAGGCATATAGAGAATGATGATAAATAATGTGGATAAAGGCATTTGTATTTTCATGTGTGTGTGTGTGTGTGTGTGTGTGTGTGTTCATGGTAGGAAAACAATGCCATGATGTTAGTTTTCATCCTTCCCTTTCCCTTTTTGTGGATTCTGGGGACTGAATTCAGTTCATGAGACTTACACAAAAAGTTCCATATCTACTAATTCATCATTTGGCCCCAGTGTGAGCTATTTACATGCTGTGTGTCTTAAGAGATGCCTTTATATTACTTACTTGAAGTTTAATTTTAAATGCTTTCCAATAGTTAGTTTGAACAAGTAAGAATCATAATTTACTGATTTTTATGTGTTTGCACATAACTTTTTCTTTATGTTTACTCTGGAAAAGTTGTCACTAATATAATCTTTACATTCTTGTAGAAGGAAAAAATGTTTTAAACGAACAAAAACATCAACTGTGTATGAAAATAGAGAGCATAGTTTCTCTGAAGTTTCAAACACCAGGCAATTTGAAAAGAACATTCCAACTGATGAACCACAGCATGAGGTACTTTTCTATGAGTTAGGGGACCCAAAAGAGTCAGTTTGTAAATAAACCCCCCCAATGCTTGAACAATAAGTGAGATGTTTTTAAAGTACTACCAAATTGATATTAATGAAGAATTTGTCAGTTTTCTATAAAAATATATGTTCTATAAAAAAAGAACAAGCAATCGATTCTCTTTTGTCTCAAAACATAGTTGATATTTCAAAACCAAGCAACATCGTAGGCTTAGATTTTTCAAAACCTATTTTAATCATGATTCTTCAACCCCCCCTTTTATCCCCCCACTCACCAGAGGCAAGGGAAAAGAAAGGTTAATAGGAAATGGGGTTGTGGGCCTGTTTAGAAATAGTTTTGGGGGTGATTCCAATCTTCATTTTCAGCATTCCATTCCACAAGCATGGAAAACACCAAACATGAATTAGTACCAACAGTCCAGAACACTGTGCAAACACCAAACAAATCAGTAGCAGTGGTCAGATCCAGAAGAAACCACAAGGCTCTGCCCACTAGGCATGAGTCTGTTTGAGATTTTTTTCATATGACATTTGTAGAATGAATATTACAGAATCACAGGTTCTCAAATTATTGTTATATTAGGTCCTAAAAATGGTACTAACTCAACCATCGGAAATAAGTCTCATTTACATACATCTTTATCAAATAATCAGTTATTATGGATGCAGCAAACTATAATTTACAAGTTCCAAGACACTCCCTGTTCACTGTGAGGGCTGTGTGCAGGACAGAGAGGGCAGGTCCCACCTGTGGTGACTTGGTTAGGATGGAAGGAGCTCAGTCCCTAAGGAGATGCTTCTGTTCATTTTGATCCTAACTCAGTTAACAGTTCCTCTCAGAGGTGATCCTTCTCCATCCTCCCTCTGCTGGTTGTCTTGTAGCTGCTGTTTAACAACAATCACACACCCTCAGTTTTTGTGACAGCTTTTCTGTGGCCTTGATCTCCTTATGTTGTTGCTTTAAAGGCCACCAGATATTTGACAAGAGCCCCCTGAAGTACTTATAGTGTTATATTCTAAATCCATAGTATAATATACTCTGAAATTTGATTTTAATAAAAATTATTCATTATTAACACTTTAAATTCATCCCGTGACCTTTTCAAAATATCTAATTCCATGGGCACTGACATAGTGATTTAGGGCTGAGTAGATATATCAGCACTGGAGGACTTACCGCCAGTACACCAGGCTCACTTTGACAATTCCACACACAAACACAAATACACATTCACAAATGTACACATATTTAAACGTTCAGAGTGACTGCCCAAAACTAAAAGAATCAAACACATCGTATTTATTGTTATCACAATTAAAAATACGTATCTTTTAAATGTCTTTCAGATAATAAGAGAAGATCAAGAAACTCTTGATAACATTCCAGGGAACCACAATGCCTTGAGCATAAGTCCATGGGAATTCAGATGTACAGATCTGGAATCTGAACGCTCGGAAGAAAGAACTCATCCAGCCTTCTTCTGTATAGCTGAACGGGAAGAGTATAAGGATCCCTATCTAGAATGGGCAGCAATGACACATTCATCACCCCAGGGACAGCTAAGGCAAGTCAGTCATTTGTCTCTGAAAAAAATGGCTAGTGAAAGTCACTGATGAGATTCCATTGTGTGAAATCAAGCTAGAAAATATAATTTTGGAACAACATCTTACTAAGTGAACTTATTTTAAATATGCTCACTCAAAAATAGCTGCTATTATTTTCCAGGTTTGGGTTGCATGGTGCTTTTCCACACAATATCTCCATAATGTACATTTCGTTTAGTTATACTCTTGTAAAATTGCAGATCAGAATACCTATGAATTTATGAATTAAAAGTTTAACTGTTAACTGAGTATGATAACATAAGCACCAAGATATATAGTACTAGTTCTGCACAGGTGGTCACATTCTAGCATGGACTTTCAACTGTATTACTTGTTTGCTGTCTTTTTGAAAGAATCAGGATGCTGGGGGTCATGGGATGCTGATTTATGGGATAGTCACATGGGAACCTGGGGTAATGGCTAAATTGATATGTAAATGAGAGACTGGGATTTTGATCTGCAAGAGAGCAGCTACCCAGAGAGTTTCTGGAATTGCAAGAGAGGGCTGTCTCAGTAGAGTGTTATCTGGAAAACTGTCTCTAGCAGAACATAGACCATCAGCTTGAAACGCACAATTTGACTTTGAGTCATTCTTTCTCATGTCCCAGATACCCCTTCCTCAAAACCCCTCTCCAAGATGAGGCTGGTCCTTGGTAACAATAAAACCTATGTTTGCCTTTGGGAATCTTCATAGGTCTAAGGGCAGACAAGATGGGTCCATGAGGAGGAACTTTAATAAAATGGAAGCTTATACTTCTACATCAAACACGTGCATGATGAGCTCTGGTCCAGAGTTCAGACCTGGACGACTCTACAACAGTTTCGGGTATAGCAGAAATTTCCTGCAAAGAGAACCCTTGAGGACAACCTTGAGGCCACAGACCTTTGAGAATTCATTGAGCTTCCCAAGCAGGGTGAGTTGTGCTGTTTCCTTTAGTTTCAGGCGCCTTATACAATTGTGTTCTTAACTGGGTGGCATACTGAGTTGATTTAATTAACTCATTTATCTTAAATTAATCTCACAATTTTGTGCTAATAAAGAAACCAATTGTATACATTTTAAAATGCCTTGGAGACTGCATTTACAACAGTCTCTTGAGTCATGAGGTATTTATATTTATTATGATGCATATCTTTATAGGCATATGGAAATTAAATCTTAGAAAACTACCATTGTCTCATGTCATTACAGGTAAACTTTGTAAGGTATTGGCTCTGATTTTTAAGTGGTGGTGTTAGGGCTCAGGTTAATAGTAGTCTCAATATATTTCCCTAGCATCCCAAGGTTGACATCATATTGAGTATCTAATGCCTACAGATAAAGAAATCTGAAATACATTTTTTCCCTGGGAATACTTTTTATGAAATCTGTATATTTGCTGAACCAAAAAGAATAGAAAAATGTCTTTAATGGCTGTCTCATTTATCACATACTGATTTCAATTTTTTATTGTTTAATCCACTAAATTTACCCAAATTTAGTGGATTAAACAATAGTCATTACATTTCACAATCTCCAGTTTGAGAAAAATCTTGAAAAGGTCAGATCCTTCCTTCTCCACTGACATTTGATTAAATTAGTTAGATCGGGAGGCTAGAATTCCATGTAGTCTTATTTCCAACATGTCTGCTTTCTCTGTATGTTGCTATTGGATGCGAGGAATTTGATTTGCAGTAGGGTGGTAGGACACCCATGTAGGAACACCTCTATGTTCTTGTAGATTGAGGAAAGTGTTTATTCTGCTTACACTTCCTATCCAGTCTCATGACTCTATGCCGTTTATCACCAAAGGAAGTCAGGACAGGAACTCAAACAGGACAGAAAATTGGAGGCAGGAGCTGATGCAGAGGCCATGAAGGAGTGTTGCTTATTAAAATGTTCCTCATGGCTTGCTTGGCCTGCTTTCTTATAGAACTCAAGACCACTAGCCCAAGGATGGCTCCACCCACCCTGGTCTGGGCCTTCCCTGATTGATCACTAATTGAGAAAATGCTCTACAGCTGGATCTCATGGAGGCATTTCCTCAACTGAGATTCCTTCCTCTCTGATGACTCTAGCTTGTGTCAAGTTGACACACAAAACCAAACAATACAATTATTAAAGAGTGACAGGTTTTCAAACTACTGTTATGAAATGCCTTCTGGTCAAAATTTATATAATTCTCACCCTTGAAAATTATGCCCATTTCCACTCAACCCTATCAAATAATCAGTTATTATGGATACAACAAACTATAATTTACAAGTTCAAAGACAGTCCCTGTTCACTGTGAGGGCTGTGTGCAGGACAGAGAGGGCAGGTCACACTTGTGGTGACTTGGTTAGGATGGAAGGAGCTCAGTCCCTAAGGAGATGCTTCTGTTCATTTTGATCCCAGCTCAGTTAACAGTTGCTCCTGGAGGCGATCCTTCTCCATCCTCCCTCTGCCGACTGTCTTGTAGCTTACGTGTAACTGCCGTTCCCTTTCCCACGGCTTTTACACCATTTTCCTCCATTGGCCTTTATGACTTTCAGGTCAGTCTTTCTGAAGCACATATGGCTTTATATTATAGGTCCAGAGAGTATCATATTTTGAAAGTGACTTTGATTTAAATTATTCTTTCTTCATGTGTTTCACTCATTCTGTAATTTTTTTTCAAAAATATCTAATTCTATGGCAATAACATGAGAGTGATTTTAAGCTGTATTATTCACATATTTAAATGTTCAGAATCGTTGGCCTGAAATTATAGAAAGCAAGCACAGGCATGTATTGTTAGCACAATTTAAACATATATATTTTAAATCTTTTTCAGGTAAGAGAAGAAAATCAGCAAACTTCTTATGACAAAGTAGGACATCATAATGCCTCATGCGTAAAGCCACAGAAAGCCACACTTTCAACCCTGCAGTCCAAACACCCAGAAGTAACTCAGCAAGCCTCATATAAGGCAGAACCAAAACGCTGTGAGGAGCCACATCCTGAAAGGATAGAGATGACAAAGCCATTAACTTATGACCAACTAAAGTAAGCTATAGATATAGATAGAGATAGAGATAGATATAGATATGTGTGTATATACACATATATATGTAGATGTATGTGATGTATATGATATGTATATATATTTGTGTCTGAAAAATAATTATCAATGAAAGACATTCATAGGTTTTATGATGTGAAATCAAGCTAGAGAATATAATTATGGGAAACTAATGTTTATAAGTGAACTATTAAAAAAAAAAAGTTTGCCCAAAGTAGTTTCTCTTATTGTCCAGGTTCGGGTTGCATGGCACTTTTCCACCCAATTCCCTTAAACTATCTCTTATGTAGCATGAGTTTTTAAATGAATAGTTTAGCTACTGTTTGAGTTTGATACCCGAGCTCAGGGGTCTAGTAGTACTAGAGCTACACCAGGGCCACATTCCAATGCTTTGTTAATTGACTCTCAACTGGGTTACTTGGTGTCCCCACGAGAGGGTCTGTACAGACAGAGGGTTTTCCTATGATTTTCTGCGCTATGTGAAGTCTTGAGGAGAAGGATACCATGAAGGTAAAGATAAACCATAATTTAAAAGTGGTTAGAACAGTTCCATGCTCGTTGGGAAGGAGGCCACACCCATGGTGCCTTGTTGAGTGGGAGACGAGCCCTCTCAGAAGCCGCTTCAGTTTGCTTTAGCTTGGATTATAAGGAGGAGTTATCCTGGACATCATCTACACAGTCCCTTGGAAATTACAAGTATTTCTAATCACACCATCAAAAACCTTAGAGTAGGGCCATTCCAACAGAAACCTGCAACGCTACACATCAGCCACAGCCACTTCAACAGCCACTTCTTGCTTTGTTTGGTTTCCTTTTTAGTTTGGAATCCAGGCATATAATTCTTTCCTGTTCCACTTTAAATCCCAACCATACACAGTTACAATGTTTAGATGTTATTAGGTGAAAAAGTCATTTACTCCCCCCCCACCCCATTTTTATGGAGTCCTTCAAGGGGAAATGAGACACTTAGGTTTGACTTTGGCATCTTCACAGGTCTAAGGACAGGCAAGATGAGTCCGTGAGGAGGAACTTTGATAAAATGGAGGCTTATAGTTCTGTGCCAGACATGTACACACCGACAAGCCCTGCTCCAGGGTTTGGATCTGGACAACACTACATCAATTTGGAACACAGCAGAAGTCTCAGGCAAAAAGAAGCCGCGACGGCAAGCTCCAGGCCGTGGCGTTTTGTGGAGAGTCTGGATAGCTACCTATGGCGGGTCAGTGGCGCTACGTCTTTTAATTATGCTTTCATTTGTCTGTTATAACTCTTGCTTTTAATTTGGGGATGTAATTTATACATCTTAATATCACACTTGTGTGTCAAAATAGAAAGAAAATCAATTTTACACATTTATAAATCCTCAGAGCATTCACTTTCAGCAAACATCTTTTTCTTAATTTGAATCAATACATGTGACTACTAAAGCATGCCGAACTTTCTGTAAAGACTATAGGGAAACTAATTTTAATATTTTTTTCTGTGGTCACAGGAAGACTTTAAAAGGGATTGATTGGCTAAGCTCCTAATTAACTTTGGTTTAGCTCAAGTTCAGGGTATTCCCCCAACACCCCAAGCTTGACATCTAAACGATTACTCTTGTGTGAATGTTTCAAGTTTAAAGGAATCTGAGAGGAATGCATTTTATGAAGGGTCTATACCTACAAAGTCAAGGAAAGCTAAGAATATTCCCTTAATTTCTGACTTAATTACCACATGTTGACTTCAGGTTTGGTTCAATGTAATCACTACTGTACACTCTTTAATATCATGAAGGGGACTTTCTTAAGCCAGATATTATGTTTCCAAGTGCAGTTCGTCAACTTTGTGTACCTTGCCCTCAAATGGGGGATTTGGAGCTAAGATTATAGTTCTATAACTCCTTTTGATCGCTACTTCCTTAAAAACTCAAGTTGTATTTTTCCTATCCACAGTCTCATGTGTGATCCCATGCTATCTGCATTTCCTTTGTAGTTGAAATAGGAATGTTTTTTGTACCTAAACATATGGAAAGCTTTTTTTTTTAATTACAACTATTTCTTTTTAAAAATATTCATGCTGCAAACATTGATATAGTCATTTTAGGGGAATTTAACATTTCCTAGAATTTTTGTTTTGGTTTGTTTTGGCTTTCTCTGTGTAGCCCTGACTAGCTGTAGACCAGGCTGGCCTCAGAATCAGAGAGATCTGCCTGCCTCTGTCTCCCAAGTGCTAGGATTAAAGGCATGTGCCACAACTACTGGGCTGCTACAATTTTTATTTTTATTTTTTATTAAAGTTTCCATCACTGTCTGTGTATCAAAACCTGTTGCAATGGTCACACAGAAAGCAGAGAAGAAAACAGAGTGCTTGACCCAGTTTGAGATGAATATCTACTACTGGAACAACTTTTGATCTAGGGTGATTTATTAAAAAATAAATAGAGTTAGTTTTTTAATTCTGTATATACTGTTATTAAAATAGCCATTTTGATCAGTAAAAATTGATCCCTATTTTTCAGGATCTTCTTGATCCCAGAAAATACTGTAGACTCACATGAACTAGGGCCTCAACTCTCTCCCCTAACTGGCATCTTTAAAGTCTAAAATTTCCTAATAAGTTTTGTAACTGGATATCATAAAAGGGAAAAGTAAACAAACACACTAACACATGGATTAGATATCAGGCAGCTACATTTTCTTCCATTGTTTTGGTTGCAGCAGCAGGGGATGAAAGCAGATGGCTGCTAGGCAGCAAGAGGAAGCCCATGCTCCCTCCGACCAGTTCTTAATGCAATAGAAAAGAATTTCAGGAATAACCAGAAAGCCAGAGCAAAGCAAATGGACGTGTTTGTTAATTAAGCAGAAAGACCAACACACTTGACAAGAGTAGGGTGGAATGGAGAATAAGAGCGAACTTGAAGGTCTCGCCCTAACTCTGATTGGGACTTTGAGCCTACTGAATCTGCCACCAAGTTTAGTTCTTAGGGACAGGGTGTGTGCCAGACCCCTTCTCTTTCTCTTCTCCTTTAAAAGTGTGGTTCAAATAGCTCCTTAACACTTCACAGCTAAGTGGAACGGTGTGCTCAGTCAGCGGGAGGGGTCAATGCTCCTGGTAAAGCCTGCTTCGGGTTTTCCATGTGAGGGAGTCACAGAGCAACAAAATTCAAGTTTCGCTTGTGCCTCCAGCCTGTATTCCTGTTACTACTCATAGTAAACTTATTGCTGAAACCTTTGGTTAGAATCCAGGTGGCACAATATTTTAAATATTTTCCCAGAATTACAAATGACAGAGGTCATTTGTCATTATGACAATAATAGTTTCTTCTTTTGTGTATTTAATGTTTTGAAAATTGGTCACAGAACACATTAAATTATTAGTTTTCTAAAAGTAAAATTGAATTTTTTAATTCATTAAAGTAAAATATCAGATTATATTTTTAAGGGCATATTTTTGCTAAGAGTCATAAAGTGACACATTTGGAATAAAGAGTTGAGTTGACTAATCGTACTGGAATAATGAAGACACATCTACAATACGGTGTATAAAAAGTAGGCAAATGTTAATTGCAGTTGTTACTCAAAGCGATCTTAGCAACATTCCACGAATAATCTATGCCTCTAAGCATAATTGCATTTATCTGATCTGACTCAGGTGATGTCTTTCAAACTATTCTCCAAGTGGAGGTGGTCTCTAAAAGGATTTTTCAAAGGTCACATTTTCCTTTGCCAATTTTACATGCTTTTAATTAACATGGAAAATATTGGTATCAATATAGCATTTCCAAGCATACCTTATCTCTTGTGACAAACCCCCACCCCCGCTTCTACCGACCTCTTGACCCTACCTACCCACAATGAATAAAGGCCACATTGTCTGAGTATCACTCCTGTAATAATATTTCTTGTTTAACAGAAGTCTTACAAATATTATTTGAATTTTTGCAGACATGGCACCAATTATACGACCACTACTAGAGAAGACAAAGATGGTACATTTCTGAAATGCTCAAATTAAGCTTAATCAGTTCTGAAATAGGTTATCATAAATAATAAATGGCTTCCATTCCCTTCGATCTGCTGATATTATACATTAAATATTTTTGCCGCACACATAAAATAAAAGATGTGAAAATGTGAACGTTTCTAGTTATTCTCCATTTATTGATCCTTCTACACCTCTATTTGTGAGGAGCTGTGCTGCCATAGGGAAGGAAGAAGGGGGCGCAAAACAGGCCTGGATTACCCTGTTCTTCCCCGCCCCATCCCTGTGTCCATAGAAGAGCAGCTAGCTCTTCTCCGTTCTCCCTGAGCACTGTTCCCCCATACTGCTGGACACCTTGTCAGGCAAAGAAATACTGAAGAAAGGCTCCTAAAGAGGTGACCTGTATGTGACCAGTGGTGGAGACAGGGCCACTCCTGGTTGCTGCAGGTGCCAGGGAACAAACGGAACTGCTGAGCAGGCAAAGTCTGCAGAGGTGATAGCCCCAGAGGGACAGGCAACCATTTCCTCGACTTCTGCCTGCCTAGTCCCTTCCCTGTCCAGAAAGCCAACGTGAACGAAGGGCACCAGGCAAGGGAAGTGGTTGGCCAGGGCTCCTGTGCAGCCCTTGTACCTCCCGCAGGCTCTTGAGGGCAAGGTCATGGAGAAATCAGTACTAAAGGAGAAGCTGGATCAGGTGGGCGCTGCCTGTGCCCTCAGGGTTCTTCTGGAGAATAAAAGTTCTCTGCAAACCCTTGTGATGGCCATGCATGGAGCAAAGGGCCGGCATTCTGCAAATAAAATAGAAAAAGATAATTCTACCCCACCCAAGACCCAACCCAGTCCTCATAGAATGGAAGCTATTCAGTGTCACTTGGAAACAGTGGTTTTACTGCCTGAATAAATAAATACTATTATAGAAATTGTACCTGGTTTAAAGGCATTTTTAATTGAAGAGTTTAAGGATTGGGCTAATTGATGCTTTTGTATAGGCAAGTAAAAGAAATTGAAATAGAAAAAAAAAGACAAAATTTTGCTTGGGTTTAAATAATTGGGCAGTATAAAAGTAATTTTATTCTGGGTTGCTCCTACACCCCAGGGAAAAGTTACCGTCCTTCCACAGGTAAGAAGGTTCTTTTCTAGCATGGTTGCAAGGATGAGCAGGGTTTTTTGCCCTGCTTTCTCAGCAAACAACAAGCAGCAAACTTGCATCATCTGAGTCGCACTCATGTTTTGTTTCGTATTACAGTGCAAATCCCTATGACGAACTTAGATTTGAGACATCGTCAGAACAATGACGTACTAGAAATATCTCTTAGTCTCTTGTGGAAAGGAGGGGTTGATATTTATGAGCTGCGTATCCAGGATGTAAATGATAAAAGACTATAACGTCTATGTTAAGACTTGCTGATTGGCTTTTGATCATTTTCAAATTAAATATTGTATTTAATAACCATGCATGCATACCGTTCTTTCCCTACCCCTGCCCTCCCCCCCCCCAAAGACTTTTCCTCCACAACTTCATGTGCTTTTCCAATCTTTAGTTTGTAAGTGTATCCCACTGAGTACGCAGAGTGTTGCCTGTGCGTGCATGCATGTGGAACCATGATGGAGTACTGGTAGTCTTTCAGGGACTACATCCCTATGGAAATCTTATTCTTCCTAGCCCAGTAGCCATGAACTACCAATACCTCTTCAGACAGGGGTGGGTCTTCATGAGGCTCACCTGGGATTTGGGCTTGCTTGGGGTTTGTTTGTTTGTTTGTTTGCAGATCCTGTGAATGCTGTCAGCAGCAGCCACTGTGAGATCATGTTTGCATTTGCATAATGCACTTCTGTATCTTTCAAATGCTGTTTCACAGCAAGCATCCACTACATCTGGCCCCTTCCAGTCTTTTCCCCTCCTGGTCTATGATGCTTCCTGAGACTCAGTGATATAGATGTCCCATTGGGAGCTGAAGACTCCCCAGTCCCTTACTCTTTGTATGCTGACTAGTGACGAGCCACTATGTTTAATTGCTATCTACTACAAAAAGAACCTTTTCTGATAAGGATCGAGAGAGGCACTAATGTAAGGGTTTGAAGGTAAGTAAGTAATTAGAGGGACAGTTTGTGACTAAGCCCTGCTGGTCTACATACTGGTCTATGACTGTGGCTGCCTCAGAGTCAGTGGTAGTCCGGGCTAGATGCAGTGTGCAGCTAGGGGCCAAGGTCGGGGCTACCAAGCAGGAAGTGGCTGCAGTAGGCTTGAGCACCCAGCTGGTTGGGCCAGGTCCAACTGAAAGCTTCAGGGGAGAATCCTCTCCCCTGGAGTGTTACAGCTCAGTCAGAGAGGCCCTCTCAGACGAGCTTTGGTGAAATAACCCGGGCACTTTATTTCTTGTGGATAAGATCTTATAAACATTTTGGGGTGGCTTGGGATCTAAAGGCAGATGCTTTCTATTGGCTTGGTCTGAGATGTCAGGGATGCTTCATCTGCATGTGGAAGAGCTTTAGGTGTTGTCCCTACAGGACTGACTGTCACAGTCCTCTCCATGGGATGTTGTGGTCACATGTTCCAGGACAGGAACCTGGTCTGAAGTAGATTTAAACGCCCACCATTCTCAATTATGAGAATTGCCAGGGTTCCTGAATCCGCTTGACCTTACCAGATTTTCTGTCTGGTGGCACAGTTCACTGCCCCACAATGGGTAGATTTAGCAGAATAACAGTAGTAATTTCTTCTGTGACATTTGGGGAACCTAACCAGCCATGGTTCTGGCTCAATTAATTAGTACCAGGAACGGTGTCCATATTATGAACAGAAAGTGATTGGTTGCTCCCTTAACACTTTTGCCACTACTACACCAGTGGGCATAAGTTGCCAAGTCATTTGTTAGTGTGACTCAAAGGTTTCACCACTGGATTATACTGATGATGACCTTTCTCCTCCAGTAGTATACACAGAACCTCCCAGCACCATGAAAGCTGACCAATAGAGACAAAGCTTCCAGGTTAATATGAACCTGAGTTTTCTGTAGCCTGTGAGCGTATGTCAGATATATGGTGTCTTCAGCAACAAGGTACCATCAAGTTCTGGAAAATAACCAACGGCAATGACAACAGCCTGCAGTGCTTTGGGGAGGACCCTTGAAATTCACTGACTAAGGACTCAAAACCAAGGAATCCATACCTGGCAGTGGGTTTTTTATTTGATGACCAATTGTGTCTGATGAGGCTTTTCCCCCATCCCATTATAGGGTAACTCCATTCAAACCCCTTTTGTATATGTATATGTTTTTGAAAGCTCCCACAGTAGTAGGTTTCTATACGGCATTTCAAAGCCCTTTAGTGTTAGCTACCCCTCCTCATCCCTGCCTTCCCAACCCCTACCCCACTAACACTACCTGTTTCATTATCTCACTTCCTCTCTTCACCTCAGTTGTAACGCCTTTCCTTTAAATACTCCCCCACAGTCTCTCACCAGTCTCCTGCCTTCTATGGTGTACTCCGATCCAAACAGTCATCTCTAAAGAGCAGAGCTAGCCTGAAGAACATGGGCTGGAGAGATGATGAGTCATCTGTTGATGGCACTTAGTGTTCATGCAAAGGACTTGGAACCTGTAGGGTGGCTCAAAATCTTCTGTAACTCCAGTTCCAGGTTATCTGATAACTATTCTGGGCCTCCTGGGACTCCTACATATGATCAGTCATTCAGGCACACACATATCCACATAAAGTAAAAGAAATAAATACTAAGAAAAAAACATCACCCAAAGTACCAAGCCTTTAAGCACGAGACTTTGGGAACATTTAAGAGCTGATCCATCACACGCTACTGTAAGTACAACTACTATCTTTGCTATTTTTTTTTTCTGTGATGGTGTTTATTGGTGTATGCAGAAATGGAATTTTTTTTTCTTGACCTCATATATCTTGAAGTTTTGCAGGACTTATTTGTTAGTACCAGAAGTTACCATGAGTATCCTTTGGGAATCTTTTGGGTCCTAGGCTATCAAGTCCTCCATAAGTAGAGACATGCTGACTAGTTCTGTTCAATCTTGGAAGTATTTACTATGGTTCTTGTTTAATTTATCTAGCTAGAATTTCGAATACTATGCAAACCCCAGAGGTAAAAGTAGACATTTAGAAAGATGTGGATTTTGCAGAGAGCTTTGGGACTTTAGTGTCATAAAAAAATGTGCATATAAATGATGCAAATAATTAGTATTATGTGTATTTCACAATATTTTTTTTCAAAATCAAATGGAGTAAATGATAAATGATAAATACAACAATACCAGATAAAGACCCATTGAAGGCAAATACTTTTGCAGCATATTAAGGGAGAAGTGGGGAACTGGGTGTGCTTTGAATAACCAGAAAAGTGACAAGCCACTGTCATTGGGTTGGACACTACCTTACCCAAGACTCTGATTACATTCCTTCCTATTCCCTTCCCTTCCCCCTTTCTGTCCCTGAACTAAGACCCAGTCTGGGTTTATTAACCCAGTACTCACATCTAACCTAAACCATTATCCAGACCAAGAAAGCAACATTAGTATTCAACATCACCAGTGTGTTCACAGTTGTCCTACATTCTTCTAGATCCTCTGAGGATCCTCAGGAAGGAGCTCCGAAGAGATAAACCACATGAAGGGACTCAACCTATTGCTGAAGTAACATTACCTTTCTTTGAGATATATGTGTGGTGTTCTTGGGCTCTGTCCTCTTTAATCAATTTTAGGCATATCAATCTGAACATGTGTATTACATAGGACATACAAACAAGACTCTAATTTCAATTCCAGTACCACCTAATGTGCTTGAATTACAGTAAAAACCTCTCTCTCTCTCTCTCTCTCTCTCTCTCTCTCTCTCTCTGTGTGTGTGTGTGTGTGTGTGTGTGTGTGTGTGTGTGTGTGTGTGTGTGATTAGCATGCAGAGTTAACAGGACTTATGACTTTCAGCAATGAGATTGGGCTTTGGCCTGTGATTTACTACAAATGCCTGATGGATGACTGATTTTTACTAGCTCCTTTTCCTGTATTTGAAGAAATAGAATTAAATGTAATGGTAAAAGTTAGATACTTAGAGGTGACTTGCTTCACCTAGTGACGTAGCATTTGGCACAGTTAAGAGGCAAGCATGAATCTGTTTCTAGTGTCCATACTGAAGTGCCAAGAGTACTTTTACTGTCGGCTCTGAGCATACCAGATTCCAATCCAAGGTAAGATCAAGGTGTTCCCCATTGTTTAATACTAGACATGATGGTAGTAACGTTGTGACTTGCTAAGGCTTAGCAATTTTTTTTTTGTTCCATATACATGCATGTTTTAGCATTTACACCCATAAAAGTATATTCATCCAACGGGTGTCTAGCCACTGCTGTCCTAGATGAATTATTCTTGTGTCTCTGTCTGTCTGAGGCAGCTCTGTCCTTCTATCCAAAGAGTATTGCACCACAACTTATCAGAGAGCCTCTCCAAGCCTCTCACACCTTGATTTGGTTTAGACTGGGTTGAAGTTTAGAGCAGAATAAGAACAGTACTTTTTTATCAAAGCCTCACATCAAAATACAGGGACCACAGTTACCTGCTTCTTTATTATGGTTTATAAACGCCACAGAAATTTCATTTTTTAACTATAGACTTGAGTTTGCATATTGAAAAGGGTCCATCCCCCAGGAGGCTCCTGCCTGAGGTAGTGGTAATGCCCTAGTTCAGGTCTGAGAGCCCACTTGGGGCATTTGACCCTGGAGACAACCACAACAGAGTTTCACAGACACTGTGGCTCAGCCTAGCACTGGCTCTGGGGCCCAAGCAAGTACAGATCCACCCACACTCCAGAGAAGTCCCTACATGCCAGTGTCATGGCTGCTCTGTCCCCTAGACACCCCAGCTCCTAGGCTACTGCACAAACTGAGCCAGAAATTAGTGGTCACTGTGGCAGCTACAGTTCCTGGCATCCCTGTGTGGAGCATGCTAAGATGAAAGCCACACGCCCCTCTGACGCCCAGGTACATGTGGAATCTTGGAACTGCAGGAGCCCCTAACACAGAAGCTCTGGAATGCTTCAATAGGGTTTCCGGGGCAGAATCTGAGGGCACAGGAATCACTTGCCTGAGAACTGGGCTGGATCTCAGTTGTGCGCCTATCCTGGAGCTCCTAGGGCTCATGGGACATTTTTCAGGAATCTAAGGATCAACAACAGCCTTAGACCTCCCAGGGAAAGACCCCCCTCCCAGTTCTTACAAGCTGGGACTCAGCTAGGGACTGGGATCTTTTAGGAGTACACGGAGGATACAAACACTTCCTATCTTCCTCACTTCAAACCTACCATGAGGTCCTTCCAAGAAGACTCTAGCCTAAGGGGAAGGTGACTTACCCCTTTCTAGTCAGCTACAGTAAGATGGGAGAAACAGGACCAAAAGTATGCCTGTGCTGCCCTCTGCTGTTCTTTCTGAGATCTGCCACCGTGTAATTCTCAGTTGCCTGTCCTTGGTGAATCCTGCTTTGTGACAGATGGCTGACCTTTGAAGACAGAACTACATCCCCTTCACCCTCCCCCGCCCACTTAGTACCTTGTCCGCTTTAAAGATTTGGACTACTTTAAAGCTTTCTGGACTATGTGCAGAGAATAAATTCTTGAGAACTCTGTATGTGGTCTAGGTTTCCAGGCAGGCCCCGTGGGATGGGGTCAGGGCTGAGAGAGACCTGACGTTCGAGGAGTTCGAGAAAGGAACAAAGTTATTCCAGCAGAATGGAGAAAGGGTAAGAATGGGTTTTGAAAGATGGATTGCAAGAGGCTGGCACAGAGAGGCTATATCAGCTGGTGAATGACATGCAAAAGCCCCATAAAGTGAGCCACTGCCAGGGTGACAGGGGCAGAAGGAGCAGGCTATGGATATGAAGCAAGTTGAGCTCTATGGCAGGGAACCACAGACGGCTTTAGACCAGGGGTAACATGGAACGTAGAAGAACGAGGACCCAGCTTTCCATGTGACATCTACTTATCATCCTGACGGGATGGGGGATGTCACGGATGTGAAATATCACTAGCTCTAACCTTAGCCCCTTCCCCAGACCCCTATCTAGTCCCTTGGAGACACTGCTGGACTTGTTAGTGTCTGTTACAAGACCTTGACACTAAAATTTTTTCATGGTTAATATTTCAAACTCGGTTTATTGAGACAAAAGTTCAAAGCTCTATTATGCCCTTAAAAATGAGGCTTAAACCTTTCTTATGTTCTACCACCACCTCCTCCCTCAGTGTACCTCTCCCATAGGCATCTTTCCTGACGTCTGCAAGCACTCCAAGTCTAACACGAAACTCATGATTCAAAGCTGGGATCCACATATGCACATGCAGTATTTGCCTCATTTGGTATAAGTGCTGCAGAAGAAGAGGAGGAAGAAGAAGAAGGAAGAAGGAAGAAGAAGAAGAAGAAGAAGAAGAAGAAGAAGAAGAAGAAGAAGAAGAAGAAGAAGAAGAAGAAGAAGAAGAAGAAGGAAGAAGGAAGAAGAAGAAGAAGAAGAAGAAGAAGAAGAAGAAGAAGAAGAAGAAGAAGAAGAAGAAGAAGAAGAAGAAGAAGAAGAAGAAGAAGAAGAAGAAGAAGAAGAAGAAGAAGAAGAAGAAGGAAAGAAAGAAAGAAGAAGAAGAAGAAGAAGAAGAAGAAGAAGGAGGAGGAGGAGGAGGAGAGGAAGGGGAAGGGAGGGGAGGGGGATTGGGAGGGGAGGGGAAGGGGAGGAGGAGGGACAACAACAACATGAGGGAGGGCACAGGTAGAGTCAGGGCATCTGAACTTTGGACATGACCAGCAGACTGAGTTGGCCATGTGAAGAGAAAGTAAAGGGGAGAGGGACAGAAAGGATCCAGGAACAGTGGACAAGAGGCAAAAAGGCAAAAGATAAAAGGCAAAAAAAAAAAAAAGTGTTTAACCAAATTGGCTAGGTTATAGAGGGAAGAGCGGGGGGGGGGGGGAAGGGTGACCCAGAGAAGGGTAGGGAGGGAGGGAACAGGGTGTGCCAGCCAGGTGGAGCCAGAATCCACGGAGATGTGCTCACAGATGCCTCACTTAGTTCTCTGTCCTGGGTTTGAGAACTAATGCTTTTCTGTTTCGTCCATTTATCTTCGATTTTCATGATTTCATTTTTCTTTGCAGCTGAATGAAATTCCATAAATTCCATCGTATCTACATACACAGTGTTCTTATCCATCTGCCAGTCTGTCAGTGGACATCTATGTTAACTGCTTTTCCTAGTTTTAGTGAATAGAGGTAGAAGTGACATGATTATGCAAGTATCTCTGTGGTAGGATATAGAGTCTTTGGGGTATATGTCTAGGGTGCTATAGCTGGGTCACATGGTAGGACCCAGGAGAGGTTTTATTTTTGTGTGTTTAAAACATCTAGACTGATTTCCAAAATGACTCCACAGGTTTACATCCCACCAACAGTGTGTGAGAGTTCCCATTTCCCCACAGCCACACCAGGCATTTGTATTGCTGACGATGGTAATTCTCACTGGGTGAGATAAAATGTTAAAGCAATTTAACCTTCAATTTCTTGAAAGCTAACAATGTTGAATGCTTTTTAGAAGTGTTTATGAGCCATTTGTCATGCTTCTGAGAAATTTCTGTTCTATTCCATTGCCATATTTTTAATTAGGCATATTTTTCTTAAAATTTTTTATTATTTAAATGCATTTTTATATACCAAACATATTAATAATATTGAGTATTTTGAGAATCAAATAATACATAAAAAGTTTGGTCAACTTTTGTATTCATATCCGTTCATACTCTAAAAATATCGTTAATGAATATTTAATACTCTTCATAACTGAGGATCCTATAATGCTGAATACTAAATTGTTTCAAAACATAAAAAATAATTCTTTGAGAATCAAGCATAGTAAAAGAGCATGAAATATTAAAAATTAATCATCAAGAAATATACCCAAAGTCCTTATATAAAACCAACTGATTATCAGTATTTCTAGGAGAGAAATTATTTTATCACTAAGTATATTTTTAAAATTTCAAAATAGCAAAAACTCTTTGAAGTTAAACATTAAGAAAATGTAAATTTCAGTCATAGTGAGAAACATTATCAATAATATTTTCATGATGTTTGTAGAACATGATTTTAATATTTTCAATTGTTAATTTTCAACAAAAAGAATAATTATTTTAAGATATATTTTGTTGTTATGTCTCCCTTTTCATTTATGATTTTGTTAATTTGGGTACTGTCTCTGTGCCCTCTGGTTAGTCTGGCTAAGGGTTTATCTATTTTGTTGTTTTTCTCAAAGAACCAGCTCCTGGCTTTGTTGATTCTTTGTATAGTTCTTTTTGTTTCTATTTGGTTGATTTCAACCTGAGTTTGACTATTTCCTGCCATCTACTCCTCTTGGGTGTATTTCCTTCTTTTTGTTATAGAGTTTTCAGGTGTGCTGTCAAGCTGCTAGTGTATGCTCTCTCCAGTTTCTTTTTGGAGGCACTTAGAGCTATGAGTTTTTCTCTTAACCACTGCTTTCATTGTGTCCCATACGATTTGGAATGATGTGTCTTCATTGTCATTAAATTCTAAAAAGCCTTTAATTTCTTTCTTTCTTTCTTCCTTGACCAAGTTATCATTGAGTAGAGTGTTATTCAACTTCCATGTGTATGTGTGCTTTCTGTTATTTTTGTTGATATTTAAGACCAGCCTTAGTCCATGGTGATCTGATAGGGTGCGTGGGATTATTTCAACCTTCTTGTATCTGTTGATGCCTGTTTTGTGACCAATTCTATGGACGATTTGGAGAAGGTACTGTGATGTGCTGAGAAGGTATATTCTTTTGCTTTAGGATAAAATGTTCTATAAATATGTTAGTTCTATTTGGTTCATAACTTCTGTTAGTTTCACTGTGTCTCTGTTTAGTTTGTTTCTATGATCTGTCCATTCTGAAGGTGGGATGTTGAAGTCTCCTACGATTATTGTATGGGGTGGGATGTGTGCTTTGAGCTTTAGTATCGTTTCTTTTATGAATGCGGATGCCCTTGCATTTGGAGCATAGATGTTCAGAATTGAGAGTTCAGCTTGGTAGATTTTTCCTTTGACTAGTATGAAGTGTCCTTCCTTTTTTATTTTTTTGATAACTTTTTGTTGAAAGTTGATTTTATTTGAGATTAGAATGTCTACTCCAGCTTGTTTCTTGGGACCATTTGCTTGAAAAATCGTTTTCCAACCTTTTACTCTGAGGTAGTGTCTGTCTTTGTCACTGAGGTGCATTTCCTGTATGCAGCAAAATGTTGGGTCCTGTTTATGTGTCCAGTCTGTTAGTCTATGTCTTTTTTGGGGAATTGAGTTCATTGACGTTGAGAGATATTAAGGAAAGGTGGTTGTTCATGTTATTTTTGTTGCTAGAGGTGGAATTATGTTTGTGTGCCTATCTTCTTTTGGGTTTTTTAAAGATTATTTTCTTGCTTTTTCTAGGGTGTAGTTTCCCTCCTTGTGTTGGTGTTTTGCATCTATTATCCTTTGTAGGGCTGGATTTATGGAAAGATATTGTGTAAATTTGGTTTTGTCATGGAATATCTTGGTTTTTGTGTCCATGATAATTGAGAGTTTTGCAGGGAATAGTAGTCTGAGCTGGCAACTGTGTTCTCTTAGGGTCTGTATGACATCTGCCCAGGATCTTCTGGCTTTCATAGTCTCTGGTGAGAAGTATGGTGTGATTCTGATAGGTCTCCCTTTATATGGTACTTGATCTTTTTCCCTTACTGCTTTTAATATTCTTTCTTTGTTTTGTGAATTTGGTGTTTTGATTATTATGTGACAGGAAGAATTTCTTTCTAGTCCAGTCTATTTGGAGTTCTGTAGGCTTTTTGTATGTTCATGGGCATCTCTTTCTTTAGGTTAGGGAAGTTTTCTTCTATAATTTTGTTGAGGATATTTACTGTCCATTTAAGTTAGGAATCTATACTTTTCTATATCTATTATCCTTAGGTTTGGTCTTCTTATTGTGTCCTGGATTTCCTGGATGTTTTTGGTTATTAGCTTTTTGCTTTTTGCATTTTCTTTAACTGTTGTGTCATTGTTTTCTATGGTGTCTTCTGCACCTGACTTCTCTCTTCTATCCCTTGTACTCTGTTGGTGATGCTTGCATCTATGACTCCTGATCTCTTTCCTAGGTTTCTAACTCCAGGGTTGTCTCCCTTTGTGATTCCTTTATTGTTTCTACTTCCATTTTTAGATTATGGATGCTTTTGTTCATTCCCTTTGTCTGCTTGATTGTATTTTCCTGTAATTCTTTTTTCTTTTTTTTTCTTTGTTCTTTTTTTTCTTTTCTTTTTTTCCTGTAATTCTTTAAGGCATTTTTTGTGTTTCCTCTTTAAAGACTTCTAGCTGTTTACTTGTGTTCCCCAGTATTTCTTTAAGGGAGTTATTTATGTCCTTCTTAAAGTCCTCTATCACCATAAGAGATAATTTTAGATCTGAATCTTGCTTTTCCAGTGTGATGGTGTATCCAGGACTTGCTATGGTGGGAGAGTTGGGTTCTGATGATGCCAAGTAACCTTGGTTTCTGTTGCTTATGTTCTTACACTTGCCTCCTGCCATCTGATTATCTCTAGTGCTACCTGCCCTTGCTATATCTCACTGGAGCCTGACCTTCCTGTGATCCTTCTGTGTCAAAATTCCTCAGAGTTCAGCTGTCTGTAATCCTGTGATTCTGGGATCCTGTGATCCTGAGATCCTGAGATCCTGATTGTGTCATAGCTCCTGAGATTCAAGCTGCCTCTGGGACCCTGAGATCCTGGTGTGACCAAGCTCCTAGGGTCCTGGGAGCCTGTGATCCTGTGGTCCTAGGAGCATTAGAGCACCTGCAAGTGGAGCTTCTTCTGGGTGTTGTGGGACTGACTGTGGAGTTAGTGCCCAATCCTATGATTCTGGGCCTGTTAGAGCAACTGGGAGTGGATCTTTCTCTGCGTGTCCTGGGACTGGTTGCAGACTTTGTGCCCAACGTCTGCTCAGGGTACCAGCTCAGACCAAAAAGAACCTGTGCCAGGTGGAAGTGGGTGTGGCCATGGCTGCAGCCTTGTGGACCAAGACAGCACCCTGGTTCACTGCCAAGCCCTGTGATTTCCTGCTTGATTACCAAAAACCTGATTATGCGCACCTGAGTGATTACACGCTGCCCACCTGATGTGCTGAATGCTGATTGGATGATGAGCGATGAGAGATGAGTGCAGAGGGTGGAAGGGGATAAATTGGGCGATCCCAGAATAGAGAGCTGAGGTGAAGCTGAAGAGAGCTGAGGGGAAGCTGAGAAGCAGAGAAGAGAGAAGCTGAACTGCTGTAGAGAGCTGGGGTGAGCTGTAGAGAGAATAAAGGACGCTGCAGCGGGAAGCTGTGAAAGCTGCTCAAACCCTGCCTTGGCATAAGTGACGGCTTTGCCCCACCTCTGCGGGACGGAGGTCAGGGGCCTGCAGCAGGCAGAGTTCCTGGGTGCCTGGGTCCCACTGGTCCCAGTTACTCCTGGTATTGGGCCAGATGTTGAATCTTCCTCACCTCTGATCCTGATAGTGGGCGTGTTGGAGTGCTTGGAAGTGGAGCTTCCTCTGGGTGTTGTGAGACTGGCTGCAGAGTCCAAGGTCTGCTCAGGGCACTGACCTGAAGGAACCCGTGCTACAAGTCAGGCAGAGCTCCTGGTGTTTCTCTCTCTCTCTCTCTCTCTCTCTCTCTCTCTCTCTCTCTCTCTCTGTGTGTGTGTGTGTGTGTGTGTGTCCTTCATACATTCTAGACACTGACCCTCTGGTGAACATATAGATTCTAAAGATTTTCTCCTATTCTATTCTCTGGCTCTTTACTTGATTGATAGCTTCCTTTGCTATCAATAGAATGTTTTTCTATTGAGCAAAGAAAAAAGCTTGTGGGATCCTAAGATCATCCTGTCTTCCCTTGGATCTGCCCACCACCCAGTTCGTCTGCTTGGGACAACCTGCAGAGGTGAGTGACTTGAACAGTCCCTGGGCACCACTGTCTAGCTCTGGCCTTGTTCTGGGATCTGGAGAAGTCCTGCCTCCCTGAGATAACCTTCGGGAACCCCCAAACTAACTAGCTTAGAAACCTGCCCAACCACCCATCCTACTTGGATCTCCCCTCACCCCAACTGGTCCACCTGGGACAGCCTGCAGAGGTAACCTGGGACAGCAGAAGTGAGTTGTCCTTGAGGTCCCTTGAGCACCAGGGGCCCCAAAATTAGCCAGCTTTGAACACTGCCTGACCACCTGTCCTAACTGGATCTGCCAACCGCCCAGCTGAGTCTGACTGGGACATGGCCTGCAGAATGGGGTCCACCTGTGACACAGCCTGCAGAGTGGGGTCTGCCTGAGGCACAGCCAACAGAGTGGGATACGCTGACCTCGATTGTCTAGTCCACAGCTCTCCCCCACCTTCCTGAGAAGTTCTGCTGCCATCAGGATCATTCAGCTAACACCAGGGAAAACCAGATGCCCAAAGGATATCTTAAGAACACAATTAACAAGATACATGGCAATAAGGCACCACCAGAGCCCAGAAATCCTGCTACAACAAACACTGGATTTCTGAATGAAATTGAGGCACAAGAAGAGGATCTTAAATCCAATCTTAAAAAGATGATAGAGGTCTTTAAAGAGGACATGAATAAATCCCTTAAGGAAATACAGGAAAATACATTCAAACAGGTAGAAGTATTAAAAGGGGAAGCAAATAAATATAAAGAAATACAGGAAAATAAAATCAAACAGGTGAAGGCTATGAATAAAACTGTCCAAGACCTGAAAAAGGAAAGGAAAGCAATAAACACACACACACACACACACACACACACACACACACACAAACTGAGGCAATCCTGGAGATGGATAACCTAGGAAAGAAAACAGGCACCACAGACGTAAGCATCACTAACAGAATACGGGAGCTGGAAGAGAGAATCTCAGGTGTTGAAGAAGTCAATATATCAGTCAAAGAAAATGCAAAATCTAAAAAGCTCATGACACAAAATATCCTGGAAATTTGGGACACTATAAAAAGACCAAACCTAGAGCTAACAGGAAAAGAAGAGGAGGAGAAGGAGGAGGAATACAAGGAGGGGGAGGGGAAGGGAGAGAGGAAGGAGGAGGAAGAGGAGGAAAAGGTCATCTTAAATACACAGAAAACATCTTCAACAAAATTATAGAAGAAATTTTTCCTAACCTAAAGGAACAAATGCCTATAAAGGTACTAGCATTATATAGAATACCAAGTAGATAGGACCAGAAAAGAAATGTTCCCTCACTACATAATAATCAAAACACTAAAGATACTGAAAAAAAAGAAAGAAATTTAAAAGCAGCAAGGGAAAATGACCAAGTTTCATATAAAGGCAGACCTATCAGAATTATACATGATTTTTTATCTGAGACTCTAAAAGCTAGAAGGGCCTGGGAAGTGATCTAAGAGACTACAGATGTCAGCCCAGCAAAACCTTCAATCACTGTAGATGGAGAAACCAAAATATTCCATGACAAAGCCAAATTCAAACAATACTTTTCCACTGACCCATTCCTACAGAGGATGCTAGAAGCAAAACCCCATCCCAGTGAGGCTAGCTATACTCAAGAAAACACAAGAAATAAATAATTTCATACCATTAAAACCAAAAGAAGAGAAACTTATGTGCGAGTGCAAGCATGCACGCACACAGGCACACACAGACACACACACACAATCACTCAACCATGACCATCAAAATTACAGTAACAATCATTGGTCATTAATATCTTTCAACACCAATAGGCTTAATTTACCAGTAAAAAGGCACAGGTTAACAGAATGGACGTGTGACCACTTTTCAGCAGCAAGGATAGTCATTATCTCAGTATAAAGGACTAGAAAAAGATTTTCCAAGCAAATGGATCCAAGAAACAAGCTGGAGTAGTCATTCTAATATCCAACAAAATAGACTTTCAATTGAAGGCAACCTAAGGAGGAAGGGAAGGACATGTCATATGCATCAAATGAAAAATCTACCAAGATGGTATCTCAATTCTGAACATCTATGCCCCAAATGCAATGGCACCCATATCCATAAAAGAAACATTACTAAAGCCTAATCACACATTGACTGCCACATATTAATAGTGGGAGACTTTCCACTATTATTTTCACTATTATTATTAATTGGTGAGAGAGACCCCCACTCTCACCAATTGACATGCCATCCAGACAAAAAGGAAATACAGAAGTCATGAAACTAACAGGTTATAATTAAAATGGACCCAACCGATATCTATAGAGCTAAACCTTGAGTCTTCATTCTTCTGCATGCTGAAATCAAGGTTTCCCAGGGTTCCATTGCTGATGATGGTTTTTTTCCCTCCAATATATATTTTCGATCCCTCTGTCAAAAATGAGGAAGATGTATATAGACTTACTATGCCAGAGTCCTCTATTCTATTCCACTGATCTGTGCATTTGGTTCATGTCAGTTCCGTGCCATTTTTATTTTTTATGGAACTATAGTATAATTTGAAATGTGAATGTGAAATCTCCCACAGTATTCTCTTTCTTCAGAATTGACTTGAATACTTTTGATCTTTTGTGCTCCCATTGAAAACTTGAGATTGTGTTTTCAATGACTTTGAAGAATGGCCCTGGCATTTGTATTGTGTTTAAGCAAGGAAGGAGAGGCGGTGGTAGGACAGAGGAGGGGCAAGGAGGGACTTGGCGCAAAGAGGACATGTGACAAAGCGGCAAAGAAACCTACTATCCCACAATTGAGAAGTCAAAAACTGAAACACACAATTACAAATGTAATTGAGGGAAGCAGTAGAACACTTGTGGTGTGCAATAAGAGGGGTAGGAGGCTGGTAATTAAAGGTTGGGTATGTGCTACGTAATGCAAGGGGACAGGCTGTAGGGGATAGCAGGGAACAGGGATGAGTGAATCAAAACTAATAATGTATGGAAAAACTTTATGGAAACCCACTTGTTTGTAAGCTAATTTTATATATACATATTTTTAAAGGAACTTGACTGGGGGTACCATGCATGCATGGGTGGATAATGGTTCTCTGAGAAGATATGTTATTAAGTGGAAATCTCAGTGCCAGATATGGATACTTCCCTCTGAGTTGTTGGTCAAACTAGACCCAGAGATTCCTAAAACAACATGGGCTATTGCTGTGGCTCATGGTTACCTACCACAACTAGATACAAAGACAACATTGCTAAAGACAGCATATACTTGGGTTGCAGAGCATAGAGAAACGAAGTTGTAACTGAAAATATTCCTCCCGACTGGTTATCTTTCCTAGTGTCAGAAAGAAGGTGCTATGTGGTCACTAGGAAGAAACTCTATCAATAGTCTTATCTAGCACTGGACCTCACATCCTACACAATATGGACTTATCAGGCAAATCAAGCCCATTGGAGCAATAGTAGCATGAAGGAAGCCAACTAGCTTCTTATTGGATTCAAGATCTGCTCATAGGAGGGGAGTCATGTTTGGTACAGTAAACCTGATCTCGTAGCTCAGGAGACCTTGGGAGAGCATACCCATAGCTAAGAGCTATTGAGAATTGATGGGAGAGTCAGTTTTTTTCAGGGATACAGTCCCTGAGAGGCTAGTTGGCTTCCTTCATGCTATGGTTACTTGATCTTTGACAAGGAAGTTAAAACCATCCAGTGGAAAAACGACAGCATTTTCAACAAATGGTGCTGGCACAACTGGCAGTTAGCATGTAGAAGAATACGAATTGATCCATTCTTATCTCCTTGTACAAAGCTCAAGTCTAAGTGGATCAAAGAACTCCACATAAAACTAGATGTATCCTTATAAGGAGAGAGGACATTTAACCTACAATTTGGCTGCAGGGCTATATGACTTCCTCAAGGGTAGTGGAGATGGAGATCATAAAGTTTGTGTATGCTGGAACATGCAGGCCTAGAGCAAGGAGGAACATGTCTGAATCTTGCAGAAATCTCACAGAAAGAAAAGACTAGAGTTGGTGCCACACTCAGAGGCCGGATAAGCTTTGTTCCCAGCCACTGTCTGTTTCTTTGGTTGAATCACTTCTGCAGAAATCACTCACTGGTTTTCCAAAGTTCCCCACAGCCTTACCTTGCCACTAAAATATGAATAAGGTTTTTTGAGATTCGACATCTGACTACTGGTTTGAATTTCACATTCTGTGATTCCACTATGCCGATACACTAGTCTGCCGTTTCTGCCGCTCATCTTTCTACTGTCAGCTTGCTATTATAAACTCAAATGATTGAAACTTTGGAGGGTAGAACATCACACAAAACCATCAGAGGTTCCTCTCTAGAGACAACAGAATTTAGTTTGGGTCAACACAGTTTGTCACCCATGATAAATGTCATGGAGACTTTTTTGTACCACTTCATAGTTGGATTTGATTAGATTCTGCCCAGGAAGACTGTTCTCCCATGAACAGCAGGGAACTCATAGAACTCCCAAGTGGCATTGACTCAGAGTCCTATGATCACACAACTATAAAAGGGAAATAGATACAGTCAATAATAAACAAGTAGAAACTGGGAAGTGATCAGGACATTTGAATACACTGAGGTCTTTCCCTAGGAACTAGAAATGATCATGTCAGAACTTTCTAGAAGGATCTGAATAAGTACTGACTGATTTGGTCAAAGATGCAAATACTCTGGTCCAGGGCCTCTTGGGAAACAGACTTAAAACACTTTCTTCGTCAAGACTAAGGACTCATCCCCACCCCACCCTCAACTGCACTGAGATTTGAATTTGATTCAGTGGAAACAGCTTCCTTTGGTACATCAAACCGTATCGTAATTTTAAGTATGACTGTTTTTGTCATTGAGCCCATATCGCTGAAAGAGGCAAATGAAGAAAACAAGCATGTTCTTCCCTGTCGCTGCATGTGTCTTGTGAATCTTCAGCAACACTACAAACTCATTCCAAGAAGAGGACTCAGAAGATAAATGCCTCTTTCAGGAAGTATCATTCTCCTTTTAGTTAGATATTGCCCTTATAGTCTGTGACTGATGGCGACATTTTCCTCTTACAGCCTAAGGGATAAAACTCTCCAGAATCCTCCTTATCTTTCTCTCTTTTTCTTTCCCCTCAACGAAATTAATCGAAAGCTAGTACATTTATTATTCTCTTGAATATACTTGGCCACCAATTACATGAAAATGTATTATAAAAATGATTGCTTTCATCCTCATTAACCAACTATTAGGAGGAAAATGATCATAATCACTCATCATTCTCCTAATTCTCTAACAGCATTTCAGATAGGAAAGCATCCCCTCCCTGTTTTCTAGTGAATCAGGCACGGGAACACAGTGGAGTCTCCCATTATAACAGATCACAACATCCCCTCTCAAATAAGGAGCGGCTTCAGCATCTGGGAAGAAAATGAAATCTAGCCTTCCCACGGTTCCTGCACAGAGGCTTTGTAGGAGACTTAATTGAACCTGTCACTCCCTCCTGGCTTTCTGACAAATTTTAGTGTTTATTCCTTTTTGAGTAATTGCAAGGAAGTAATCAGATTAAAAATAAGCTTTTAGATTATGTGTCATAAGCTTGAAAGGAAAAAGAAATGCTTTCATATGTCTGCCTAAATTCATAGGACTGGACAGAGCCAATGAGAAGACTGGCACCTGGTCCTAGGCCCCTGATGAGTACAGAAGGAATCTGGCTCCCCAACTCCTCCTCATCCTCTGTTACTACAGCCCAGTCTCAGTATTACACTATTATATATACACACATATATAAGCATAAATACGTACATGTGCATATATACAGGGTTTACCTGGGAGCTTAACTGACTGTCACTCCTCTTCACATTACTGAATGCCCCTTGTCTTGGGGCTTCTAGAGCACGGTTGGGTTTCTGCCTCCACTGGGCTGCTGTCTTCATGTATGATTTGAGAGTGGACTAACAACATGGAGCAGGGATATAGTTTGCTAAGTTTCTCAGCTGCCTTTTGAATGCAGCAGCAGTGAACAAGATCTACCCAAACTAGTATGATCCAGTTACTGCCTTCTCTATGAGCACACAGGGCACTGACTCTGCAGACTGCCGTTCTTCCATCTCAGACCCATGCTGGGAGAAATATGTCTGATGTGAAAGAAAGAGTTAGAAAGAGGTGATACGAAGAAAGTCTCAACTAGGATGAGGTTTGGAAGTTGCTTAGGATATGAATAGGTTAATTGTGGACAGGTGGGTCTGTATGAGGACAAATTTAATGGGCAACATCAGACATGCTCTGAAAGGACTGTCACAAGTAAGTTGGGTACAGGAGTGGCTCCAAAGCTCAGAATCACCTGGAGTTCTTAGGTCTCCCAAGCGCCACCAAGATTTCTGGCAGAAAGTACTTGAGGAAGCTTGAGCAAAGCGCAACTGTGACAAGGTCTCAGCTAATATTGATGCTGGTGGACCAGGACTCAGGGAAATGGTTGCATTACTTAGACTGCAACTAGGTCTGATGGGGTAGGAAAGTTGGCTCAGCAGTGAGGGCCACTTACTAATTTTGATGAGGAATCTGGTTTAGTTCTCAGCACCCACATGATGGATGACAATGTCAGGGGACACAATACCCTCTTCTGTACTTCACAAGTAACAGGCATGCATATGGAGCACACACATCCATGCAGGCAAAATATTCATGCTCACAAAATAAAAATCATTTTTAAGAGAATATGTGATGGTGTGTATATGTTTAGTCCAGGGAGTGGCACTATTAGGAGGTGTAGTCTTGATGAAGTAGGTGTGTCACTGGGCTTTAATACTCTAGTTCTAGCTGCCTGGAAGCCAGTCTTCTGTTTGCCTTTGGAAAAGGATGTTGAACTCTCAGCTCCTCCTGCACCATGCCTGCCTGGATGTTGCATGCTCCCACTTTGATAATCATGGACTGGACCTCTGAACCTGTAAGCCAGCTCCAATTAAATATTGTCCTTTATAAGAGTTGCCTTGGTCATGGTGTCTGTTCATAGCAGTAAAGCCCTAACTAAGAATACAAGGTCTGAAAACATGAATGAAGCCTGATTTTAAATGGCTTTGATGGGAGTTTATGGTTTGTTGTTTAGGTTCTGAAAACTGTTTTAAGGTTTTCAATGAAACTGGGGTTGAGCTGTGCTGAAAATGCCTTGAAAAAGAAAGAGATTCATTGATTATTTTAATGGTATGGAGGCCAAGTCTTTGGTTCCTTTAAAAGGTTGTGAGAGCCACATTAATGAAGTGACACAATGCAATCACTCCATTACTTTGCCTTAAAGTAAAATACATTTTGAAATATGTGTGTGCAACTTCTTAGTATACACCCAAAGGGCTGCACATCCTGCTACTCAGATGCATGCTTAGGCAAGTTGACTACCACTCTATTCACAATAGCTAGAAAATGGAAACAACCTAATGCCCTTCAACTAATAAATGGATATGGTGCAAATGCACAATGGAATGCTATTGAACTCTGGAGAAAAATGAGATTGTGAAACTTCCAAGTAAACTTGGATGGAACTAGGAAATCACACTGAGTGAGGTAACCCAGACCCAGAAATACAAGGACTGCGTGTTCTCCCTTATTTGTAGATCCTAACTCTAAGTCTCCAGATGTGATTAGAGGACATGCAATAATCACAGGAACCAGGAAATTTTAAAAAAAGCCCATGTGTGGCAGGGAGAAGAAGATAATAGGAAACAGATGTGATGAAAAGGGAAAGAAAAACAAGGGAAGGTACCTTAAGTGAGAAAGTGTTCACAAGGAGGGTAATAAATACTGAGGAAGAGGGAGGGAGGGAAGAGGGATAAGGAACACTAAAAATGACTAAAAATCCATCAGGAAATATTATTTCACATTTTTATATTAAGTATGTGTGTATACATTTGTGACTAATTCAAGGGAAGTTAAGCCACTTGAGGTAGTGAGATCCATTGACTATCTAACAAAGAACCCAACGTCAGCCATGGGAAACTTAAAGTTAAGTTAAAATTAATACCTGATTGCTGAAGATTCCACACACTTTGTGGCTTTGGACTTGGAAGAATCTAGCTGGCCCGATCCACTCCAACAATGAGCTCTTAATGTTATCAGGAGATGCTGGGCAAGCTGCCAAGGGAGATAATTAAAAATTCTACCTTCTGAAAAGTCTATGAACCACAAACATGACCAGCATGACAAGATACTCCCAAGGGTAAATAGTGGTAATTATATCTTATGTTAGGGAATAACCAACAGCCATCTAATTGGATCTAAGGCCAATTTAATAAGAGGGAATTTATGTCTGATACTGTAAACTTGTCCAACACTCAGTGCTGGTAAGGTCATGGACCCTATAGAAGAATCTACTATTGTTTCTAAGTTAGTATATTTCCCAACTGCATTGTAAATACCTATCCTTATATCCACAGAAAAGTGAACAGGCCAAGAATGTCTGTCCCTAATTGATATGTAACCCCTACCACCTAACATTCAGGACCTATCACTGAAGACAGGATTGAAATATTGTAAGAGCCATGACATCTGCTATGAGATAATGTCTTTTATCTATCACAGGAGTAGCACCAATATTAATGAGGTTTCATAATCAAGACCTGAACAACGACACCACCAGTTGGCATCCCAACATGGTTAAGCCAAGTCTCATAATGCCCCACCCTTAGATGAAGAGCTCTCTCTCTCTCTCTCTCTCTCTCTCTCTCTCTCTCTCTCTCTCTCTCTCTCTCTCTCTCAGAAACACACACACATATGATAAACACTAAATGGAGCAGACTGTGTGAGTGTCCATGCACAAATGTGTGTGTGTGTGTGTGTGTGTGTGTACAAGTCCTTAAGAGGACAAAGTACTCTCTAAAAGAAGATAAGGTAAATTCTTTATTATCTAAAGTGTAGTTATATCAGAATTATCAGGAATTAATAAGATATCTTCGCATTTAACTCCAATATTCAAAATTGTTTTATAGTAAAAAACCTAGGATAGCAAAAACCATTCTCAACAATAAAAGAACCTCTGGTGGAATCACCATGCCTGACCTTAAGCTGTACTACAGAGAAATTGTGATTAAAAACTGCATGGTACTGGTACAGCAACAGACAAGTAGATCAATGGAATAGAATTGAAGATCCAGAAATGAACCCACACACCTATGGTCACTTGAT
>NC_034592.1:54821571-54860278 GCF_900095145.1 Mus pahari
AAAATTGTTTTATAGTATCTGTTACTGTAATGGATCATATGATCTATATTTTAAAGGTTAATATGGATTACCCAGTCTTATAAGTCTTCTAAATTAAGCCATGCTGTAAGATTTGCCTACTTGGAAGAACTAGGAAGTTCTGCAGAGTGGAAAAGTCCATCTACACAAGAATCCATACGAATGACCTGACTCTGCAGAGCCTTTGTACTGAACATGAAGGAAATCATTCCTGAAGTGATAGCAACCAGTTTCATTTCTTTTTTTTGAACAGCTTAAATCATTTAAACTCAGGCCCTTTCAGTATCTCCAATTTAGTAACAAAACAAATAATAGGAAGAAAAAATCAGTCTCTCACAGAACTGACACACTAGCCTTCACCTGGACTCCTATCTCATTTTAGATACCTAGGTGCTAGAAATATGTTTAAGTTTAATGAAAAGTGATGCAGTAGATTATTAAACCAAAGAATACAGGCTAGGTAAAACTGGTTTCTTAACATTACACTAGTCATTTCTCAGTCTACCTGTATAAATAACACAGTCCTGAGAGTTCTACCTCCCTGGAGGCCTCAGAACCTTCTCTTCTGTGTCATGTCTTATACACTCTTGTGGTGTGTAGAATCAGAGTGTACTCAGAGAAGACAAGAGAAAGTTGAAATCAAAATCACATTAATCTTCAGTGTATACAGACATACACTGTGAAGGGAAGGAGGGAGAGAGGGGGGAGAACAGTTGTATTTCATGAACGTACATTTTTAATAGTAATGTTAAATGGTATTGGTAACCATGGTAACATGTAAACACACCAAGTCTGACAAAGAGAATAATTTAATGAACTTATTAAGGCTTCTAAGCTTTTTCAAGGTCACATGTCATATTTTCTCTCTTATAGATAGGATCCAAAATGTTCCTGCAGTGCCATGTAATAAAGGCTTGAGGGGTATCAGGAGGTGATATAAGCTTTAGGAAGTAGAGCAGAGTCTAAAGAAGTAGGTCACTAGGAGAGTATCTTTGAAAAGTATATTCATTTGGCCCTGCCTGCCTCCTTTCCTCCACACCTCATCCTCCAAGTGACCATCTTGATTTGCTCAGCCCAGCATTTCATCAATCATTCATATACAGACAGGAAATGTGGCAGGTATCACAGCCCCATCTTGTGTTGGACCTGTGATAACTGTATCCAGTCTATAGACATTTGAATGCCATGGAATTTTGAATTATCCTCCTGCCCATTTTAAGTCTTAGTCCCATGACTAACCTAAATAGCCAGTCTCCTTTTAAATCTATAGTACTTCCTGAGAATTGCTTGTTTTGATAAAGCTTGGATTCCTGTTGACCTCTGTCAGCCAACCCCATCTCCATTTTCTTTGGTTGCACTACCAGCTTCCCTAATAATCAATGGTTTGACACTATTATAGCTTCTTCACTCACAGGTCTGATATCTCAGTGCCCCACCTCTCTATTTCCTTCCCTTGCTCCCTGATGCCTTGTTCCCTCTCTTAGGCCTTTCCTCTAGTGTGACTTGCATTTCTCAAGCATGCACATCTTTGGTAGGTGGGTTCCAGGCTTCTAAGGATGGAGCAGTCTAAGAGACAGATGCTACCAGCCTAGTAAGTCATGGGTCCTGAAGCTAGTACCTTCCCTACAGGAAGATTCTAACTAAGTGGTCATAAATCTGCCCAAATTCAACAGTAATAGATCTAGTCTCAACCTCTTAATCAGAACAGTGTCAAACAGTTTGAGGCTATCTTTAATCTATCATCTTCCCTTTCCCTCGATGTCTCCAGGGCTTTAAGCACTGATAAAAATCTTGCTGTATTTGACTGAAACATTAGGATTGACATCCCAGTACCAGTAGCATAGAGCTCTTAACCCTCTCTGTTTTGTTTTGTTCTCTGGCTATACCCTTTGGGGTACAGTGTTGAGCTACCCAGATATCTGTGTGAGGGGTAAACATTTACGCTTTGCTGTCCTTCTGATATAGACTCATTTGCACTATAAATTCTGCTTTGGAGAAGTATATAGTTTTCACAACAACAGAGTGCACAGTGATTGTTCTGCACAGTATCCATCTTCTCCATTATCATCCACTTATTTTCATCCCTTCTTTATTCCACAAATATATGTTGCGTGTAGATGTTGAAGGGGCATTGGCGAGAGAAAAAAAGATATGTATGTCCTCACGAAGCACAGTGGTCTATTGCTGGTCTAATTAAATAATCACACAGAACAATATAATCTTAGAACTGTGATTGGTGGCCTTACAGTAAAGAATTGGTACATTTATATATTATCATATGAAATGGACATTTGGCCTAGTCTTTGAGAGAGTGGCACCTGGTCAGATACAGAAGGAAGCACTTTGGCTAGGGTAAGGAAAGGATGACAGTGTGGTCCAGATATGGAAACTGCCCCAAAGAAGGTAGGGCAGTGGTCCAGATATGGAAACTGCCCCAAAGAAGGTAGAAGTGCTATGAATGCCTAGAAGAAAGCTGCTGTGTCTCCACCACTGGTCTGATGCTGTCAGTTCTGTTTATACCAACTCCAGTTTTGCAAATGAAGGAAATAAAGCCTAGAAAATAAAGCCTGCTAAGATAGCCAGTTAATAGCAAAGGCAGACCATGATCCTTCTCATCCCTCAGGTTCTGTTCCTCCCTAGAGAGCGTGAGACAAGTCCATTCCACTGTTTGTTTACTTTCAATTTCTATAAGGAGGATAAAAAAAAATGAAGCACGGACAGTCATAGGAAGAATATAGACCAACAAGAAGCTGAACCACTGTAACAGAAAGCCTGGAAGAGGCACAGAAAGTCATGAACTAAGAACTAAAGGCAAGGGAGCCGATCTCTTGCGGAAGACTTGGTGAAGGGGTCGCCAAAACTAAAGCGGCACACCGTGGTGGTGAATTCCAGTATTAGGGTTCTGGGTTTGAAACAGGTGTGGGTTTATCAGTTACTCTGTGTCCTCATGGTTGAATATGACCCAGCACCAGGGCATCTGGACGGCTGCACTTACTCTCTCATAGTCTTCAGGACTAGAATCAATGTTCTTCTCAGCAAAGGCGGCTCACTTTTACCAGCTCTGGATGGGGCTGCTGAATGGACTTGGAGCCTCCTTAAGTTCCCGATGACCCCCTAAAGTAGCAGTTCCTGTGAGTGTGTGGTAAAACACAGGGTTGGACAGAGAAAGACCAAGGCCTAAGAGACTTCTCTTCCCAGCAAAGAATATTCTATACCCAAAACAACCCCTTTCAAGAAGTCACTAGAGGTTAAAGAAAGGCTGAATTAGTGAAGGGGAAACAGTAGTATATGCACAATGATATGTAACAACATGGAGATATTAATATTTCAAGAAGAAATAATGTATTTGGGAATCAATTTTTAAGTCTTCATTATACAGAAGCTTCCAGCAGAAAGGACATGAAACTCAAGTCATGCCTACGAGCAGACAAAGCAAGAGGAACAAGCTGGATTCCAGGCAATCAGGCAGAAAGATCCAAGTGGATGCTCAGCCTGTGGATAAAGAAGATTGAGTGACCAAGAAGTCTATCACTGCTGAAGATTCAGACTAAGAACTCTGGCTCAGTGCACTAGAACCTTAGGATGTGGCAGAGAGTGTCGAAGAGAATTCTCCAAGGCCACCCTGGAGAATGTCATCAAAAAGAGGAGCAACATGGCTGTGGCTTCCGGAAGTGCCATCATTCTGACTTGACCAGTCAGGTTTGCAAAGAGACCGACTCCCCTGTGTGTAGCCAGGGAGTTAGAAAGTTCAAAGGACTGAGAAGAGAATTAAGCTCGGCAAACAGTGCTGTGTAAAATGTATGTCTCTAGGCGCTCTTCTAATCCACATGAATTTGCTTATCTATGGACACGGAGGGCCTCGGACATGAATTCTTTGTATGTTTGTCTGACTTGGAGGACAGGGGATAACCGCAGACGTTACTCAGATGTTTGCCACCGTGTTAGGACCTCACTAATCTCATTAAGTTGTCTGCCTGGCAGAACCAGTGGTCCTACTATCTCCGCATAGCCAACGCTGAGATACAAGAGTGTGCACGTGAGCTGAAGAATCAAACTCCGGCCCGCCAGCTTCTACAGGGAGCGCTTGGCCGATTAAGCCATCTTCTCCAGGCCCATGACTTCTAAATGTGTTTCTCAGGAGCTGTTAGAGGGCCGGGGCAGTGAATCAAGTTAAGAATTGAAAGAGATATGCTCACATCTGACTGCAAGTCTATATGAAGCAGCCCGAGTTAGACCCATCTGAGTCAGGCTACAGTACTGATACAGATGAAAACAAATTGTTTTGGCGCGCGGTTTGGAATCATTCTGCAGGAATAGAGAATTGAAATTTCACCCCGAGCTTCAAAATTCTTGTTCCTGATTGACTAGTAGCTCTTTTAAGTCCCTTATGGCCCATGTGTCGTCCTCCTTGTGTTATCACCATATCTGTGGGGAAATCATGAAGGATGATGGGGGGGGTGGGAGGGGGGGAGCGGAGGGAGTCTGGTCTGACCATATCTGGAAGTAAATATAACACTTCCACCTGTATTTCATCAGGCAGAGCTCACTTGCAGGATTGGGCCTGACCCAGGGACAGCTGGGAAATGTGGTCTAGCTGTGGGTTAACTGTGTAAAGGTCGATCTCTTTATCACACACTAGTGTTCCTCCCAGGAAGCTTCTGAGTGTGAGGTAGGAGCAACAGTATGACACAAATATATGAGTGTGTCCGTCTGTTCCATTCTAATGCCCCTTTATACTCTATTCCCTGGCCTTTGTAATTATTCACCACCGGAAGTGACACCAAAGTGTCTGGGGCTGGGAGGAAACAGTCTCGTAACTTGAGACTAAGGGTGTCTCAGATCAGGAAATGGGGGCTCTGGAGACACTTTCTGTCGATCTCCTGGTTCCTGGTTCATACTTCCTACATGGACTCTAGTTCCGTTAGGCATTTGTGGATGTCGTTGTCCTCCTGGCCATGCTGAAGTTGATGCTTCGGTTTGTCTCCGAAGCCCTGTTCTTGTCTGTCTTGGCAGCTTTTTGCTTCCACTCCAGGCAGTTCGATGTCTATTTTAGTACTTCTTCCTCGCATGTCCCTTTGCACATGTACAGACAAGACGTCCAAATGATCGCTAGCCATTTGGAGGAATCTGAACGAATTGCCTCCTTCCTTTTCTCCTTTCTCAGTGAGATGCAGCAGTCTGAGGGTTGCTGGAAGGAGCTGCTGAGGAGAGAGGGAAAATGATTCATTGTTTAAAAGCAGCCCTCATGTGCACAAGGCAGCTCTGAGACAGCAGCTCCCTCCCTGCCTCCTGCCATTTTCTTCCTGTTCTCACCCCCATCCTTTATTCTCCTAGGATGTTTAGTATTTATTTAACCCAGAGTTCTACAGAATGCCCAGAAGTTATTGTGCTGCTTCAGGGTAGGAACAGCCCCCATCCTCAGGTTCCCTTCAGTCCTCACGCTAGTTAATGGCCAGTGTCTGACCTTTAGCATCCGGAGACAGACACGCCAGTTTGTCATTATTTTCTCCAGTGCCGCTATGTGGCAAATAGTGATAAACACTGAACAACCCTTTCCATGCTGTGGTATTGTTCCTGAGCTGGAACCATAGCTGATTAGGGGATGGAGGGATGCCATTTTCAAAGATACAAGTCCAGCTTATGCGGTGCACTGGGATGCAAAGGCCCTGGTCTCAAAACTACGGTCAAAGTTTGTGGAAGAAGAAGTATTTCCAGTCTTTCAATTTTTCTTGCTTCCAGTCCTGGCTACTTTAAGTCACTCTAGACTGGAATCTCAGATCTTTGGTAACTGCTCAGATGTTCCTTAATGGTCTTTCCTCAGTGTAAGGAGCAGTGAGTTGATGCTAGACTCCAGCAACTCCAGGAACTGAAATCCGCGTGGGCACTGCCTACTCTAGCTGCCCACAAAGGGGTCTGTACAGAGGGCAACGTCAGGCAGCCTCACGTTGAGGTAAGGACGTGTCTCATCCCCAGGTCTCACACAGATGCTCACAGGTGAGATACCGTGGGCCACATGAAGAATGTTCTGGGAGCTTCAGCTCCAGATGCTCTGCGTTCTGTGGTTTCCCGGTCCTACACTAAGGAAGAGTTTCTAAAGGAGACACCTGCTCCCACCGCCGTCTCTGTGTTCCTCTTCTCTGGGGATGCAGACAGGGAGGAAGCAGAGCCAGGGAGTGTGGATGAGCAACGAAGGTGCTGGAGAAGTGGAGAGCACTTGATGCCTTTAAACCCAGGCTCCTTAAGATGAACTCCACCATAACTTGGTAAGATCTATAATGTGTCCTCCCCATGGTTTACACTGGAGTTGCTTTCTTGGCTTTGTTTCCAAAATACTTTTAGTCGTTTTCACTTACTGTTCCTTGTTTGAGCCTAATTGCAGTAGAATACAATAAAAATTCCACACCCCATTCAGTGTACCATATTAACTAGGACTTTATCCCTTTTAAACCAGATCCAGTTCATTTTTCCATGTCCTTGTTCATGTGCCTTGGCTTATATATACACTTTAACATGGAAATCCATTTTATAAACTAAATCAGAGTAGAGAGGCATAGGGAGGGATTGTGAATATGGACAAGAAATTTGAGGCTTGTCAGTATCTCTCAGTATCAGTATCCCCCTCTTTTTCTTCTGTTTGTCTTCTCCTTTCTCCCCACACACATGACAAGACGACCTTCTTGCCCGAGTCCTGTGCTTATGTGACCTCCATTCAAATATCAGTCAGGAACTGATGAGGTCATGTTTGTTATCAAAATAACCTAACTAATACATCTTAGCTGACGATTCCTGGTCCAATCAACTATAGCTCATTTGATAAGCAAAGCATTTTAGGGAAAGCTCATGGGGCTGAAGTTATGAGAAAGGATTATCCAATCTCTCTGAGCTTTTGTCATGTCACAGTGTGTCCCCTAAGACACAGTAATTACCATTATTGCTGTCACCCCTTTGAGCTCTCTAACTTTTTTGTTTTTTAATGATTTGTTTTCCTATTTTTGTAAGGCTTTGGGAATAGACACGATCAAAAAATATATAAAATTAACATAGAAACTTATACAAGAAAAATCCAAAAACATGGGGGAAATGAAAAAGTTTTGTCTACCCCAAAACTTAACAGTATCTACAGCCATGCCTGAGACCCAGGTTAGGCAAACTTTGAAAACTGGCCTGTAATATTTCATGATACCAGCAGAGGGCAGGGCCCCCCAAGCAAATGCCAATCCCGCAGCACCTCCTCTAGAGAAAGAAGGGAGTCCAGTGGCTGGTTCTGGCAAGGCTAAATACCATAAAAAGTGAAAAACCTGTTTTCAAGACTTAGAAGAATTATTGGCTGTGTACCTACAGTGGCTATTTGTGCAGGAGCACCCCAATTTTTGTCTTTCCTTTTGAAGCTCTGGCTTCTTCATAGGGATCTTATTTATTTATTTATTTATTTAGCCAGCAGCACACTTGAGAGCGACATTACTAACTGCACCCAAGTCTTCATGTGTCCTAGCAGAAGTCCTGAAACAGACGGTGTTGGTACTCAGAGAAATGACAGCACAGGTGAACAGGCCTGATACTTTGGGTGGGGACTTGATCTGCTGTGTGGCTCTCTAACACTAAGACCCTGTTGTCCTCACCCATGAAAGCAGGGATGACAAGAGGACCTTCCTTGGGTCTCCTGAGAATGAAGGGCCATCTCTGTGGAACTGCCCACCTTCTAGCAAGTAAAACACCTGCAATGTGGTTATCATAATAAATGTCTTATCCCAGTGGTATTACACCCATCCCTTATCACAGGGATATGAGCCATCATTGCTTTATTATTACCCCTTTCATAATGGCCCTACCCTCTTTCCCACATGACAGGCAGTCACTGGGGCATTACTGTAAGGTCTGAACTTTAGGTAGAGGGCATGTTTTCCACGGGACACTGATATGTTTGAGCAAGTACAGAAGAAAACGGCCAATGTGGGGTCTGGTCTGCTGACTGAGGGTCTAATTTTTTAAGGGTACTTATGCTCCTGAGCCTAGAAACGACACCAAAAGTTCTCATTCAAGCCTCCCTGCGCCAATGGCACCATTTCCTCTGATTTGTCCCCCTGAGCAGAGTGCTTCAAGAACTGGCTTTCTACACAAGGTAGCAGTTGTGGTACTTATGTACTGACGGCCTAACCCTCATTCTGCCTTGGCCTGAGCACAATAACACAAGCCTCGGGTTACTAAGCCTGGAACCCCTCGCCCTGAGTGACTACAGCATCTACATCTCTGCTCTCGGTGTTCTGTGTTGTCCTTGCTAAGGCATTTCTGGCACCAGGGGATTTGTTGACTTTCTTCTAACATCCAGCCCTACTGGAAAGGGCACCTATTTACTGACCACTGAAAGTTAGAAGGTTTGGAGGGAAGAGGCCTGACTTATCATATCCTCCCAGGTAAAGGTTAGTCTAAAAAATTAAATGATGAAAAATTTAAAGTTTATGTTCACATTTCAAGGGAACATGGGAGACTCTGAGAGGCAGAAATATGCCCTGCATCACAGATGCTGCTATGAAAAGGAAACAGTATCCAGACACTAATGCACATGCCAGCAAGATTCTGCTGAAGGGACCCTGATATAGCAGCCTCTTGTGAGGCTATGCCAGTGCCTGGCAAACACAGAAGTGGATGCTCATAGCCAGCTATTGGATGGAACACAGGCCCCCCAATGGAGGAGCTAGAGAAAGTACCCAAGGAGTTGAAGGGGTCTGCAACCCTATAGGTGGAACAACAATATGAACTAACCAGTACTCCCTGAGTTCATGTCTCTAGCTGCATATGTAACAGAAGATGGTCTAGTCAGCCATCATTGGGAAGAAAGGCCCCTTGATCTTGCAAACTTTATAAGCCCCAGTACAGGGGAATGCCAGGGCCAAGAAGTGGGAGTGGGTGGGTAGGGGAGCAGGGCAGGGGGAGGGTATAGGGAACTTTCGGGATAGCATTTGAAATGTAAATAAAGAAAATATCTAATAAAAAATTTTAAAAAAAAAAGGAAACAGTTTCCACTGGAGAGACAGGATGGGGACAAGCAGGCTGGGCCTGGGGGAAAATGCACAATCCTACTATCAAGGAGATTCTCATTCTCAACCTAGGGCTGGAAGAATTCAGGCATATGTGACTGTCCTCAAAAGGTCTTCACTTAGGATGAAGTTGTGGAGTCGTAAGGAAAATAGTCAAATACTCTCCACAACAGAGTTGGAGCTACACGGAGAGCGAGCCTTGCCTCAGTAGAGAATCACTGAAGTGCTTGCTGCACAGGCATGAGGACCTGAGTTCAAATCCCCAGGATGCACAGAAAAATCTGGATGCAGAAGTATGCTCCTGTATTCCTAGTGCCCGGAGGCCATGACAGGAGGGTCCTCAGAGATCACCATCAGCTAATGCGAGAGACCCAGGCTCAATGAGGGACTCTATCCCTAATCAAAAAATAAAGTGGAGCGTGAAATAGAAACTTGCTTCACACTGATCTGTGGTTTGCACATGTACCCTCACATACATGGACATACTTACACGTGCCTACACCACATGGGGAAGGGGTTCCCCTGGTTAGGGTTCCCTGATTCATCTTCTTTGGAGGGTGAGAATATACCCTTGGAATACAATGCTTAGAAGAGAGGCACAGTCACAGTATCATCCCCACCCCCTTCTGCACACACTGGTCATGAGGCTCATGAGAGCCTTCGAAGCTCTGCAACATGTCACAGTTCAGAGGGGTTTTCTTCCACATAAGTTTCGTCACAAGGGCGCTCTGAAATCAAGATCAATGTCCTCACTGCAATTCGTTCAAGAACACACAAAGCAATGATCAAGACAGGGTTTGACTTTGGCTTCAGGCCATATTCTGTGATGGCATTTCTTGTGCACAGCTTGCCCTCACTCTCTGGTCTACGGCGCACCCCTGGCAATAGCAGTATGTGACATTCCCTGGAGTGAGGCTACAGGTCTCTAATACAGTGTCCCTGCTCTTGATAGATATACACTGGAGGCCAATGGAGAGTCTTGTGACTCTGTGATTAGATAAGATGCCTTGGCACGAGCTCAAAACCACAGTTGGCCATTCAGGAATCACTGGGCTTCACTCACAAGAATATCATGAACGTATAGTTGCCAAAGAGACAACCTGGGGCTTGCACCCTTTGTTAGATTTTTGCTTGGGGGTATCTCACAGGTATCTACATGAGAGAGAAACAGTTGAAAGGAGTGGTTTGTTCTAGCTCATGGATCTATAGGTTCAGCCTGTGTTTGGCCAGCTCCACTGCTGTGGATCTGTGGGGAGACAAGGATCATGTCAGTGTGAGGGCCTGGCAAAACTGAAAAAGAAAGGAAGTTGGAAGAGGGAGGAAGGGGGGTCTGAAAGAAGGGGAAGAGAAAAGAGAAAAGAAAGGGGAGAGAGAAAGAGAAAAAGGCAGCCTGGAGAAGTGGCTCAGGTAAAATGCTTGACTTGAAAACATTAGGACATTAGTTCAACCACTACAAGTCATGTTTAAAAAAAAAAAAAAAAAAAGCCAGACATGGTGGCAGATGCTTATAATCCTGGGGCAGGGGAAGTGGGGACAGGAGCATGCTGGACGCTCACTGGCAAGGCAGCCTAGCCTGAGTGATGAGTTCTAGGCCGGTATGAAAGCCTGTCTCCAAAAAAACGAAGTCGCTGACTCCTGAGAAACGGCACCCAAGGTTGTCTCCAATGTGGCCTCCATATGTATCTGGGGGACATGAACATGCACATACTCCATTTTTGGAAAGAGAGAAGAGTAACATAGTTTCCTATTAGAAAGGAAAATGTAAATTCTCTAGTTCCAGATGGTCTCCCAGCGCACATAAGAAATCTGAAAGAATCTTGAAAAGCAATATAAGGAGGACATTGCTGGAAAGTTGCTAGGTCCCTGACATTTAAAAATCAACTGTATTCCTATAGTCTGGCAACAAGTCATCAGAGATGGGCAAGAAAACCAAGCGGACCTTCAGGGTAATGTGTATACAAGGTTGTCAAAAGAAATGTAAAACGTCTATGTTGAAAGTTATAAAGCATTCATTTCCAAAGGAGATTGAAGAAAACCTAAGTCCAGATGAGCCATTACCATGAATGTGAAGAATTTATTTTGATAAGTTAAAAAACAAAAAAAAACCCAAAACTGATCTACAATTGAAATGCTAGCATCAAAATGTCCATAGGTTTGTTTTGTTTTGTTTTGTTTTTGTTTTTTAAGGCATTGCTAAGATGAATCTTAAATGCAGATGAGGAGTTGTGAGAAAAGAGAGGTTCTGCAGAGTCAACAAACCTGATTTTCTAGTTGATAAAGCAGGAGAGTCAGAGAGCATGGTACCAGAGTCAAGACAAAGGCAAACCAGTTGGTGGGAACGAATGTGGAGTCCCAAAATAGCCTCCAGCTTAGATGGATCACGTGCTCTTGGCAAAAGAAAAAGAGCATTACTTGGAGACATCGGAACTCAACAACTAGTTCTGGAAAACTGAATAAGTGAACTTTGATCCACTCTGCATTCCATATGCAAAATCTCAGCGCAGACTGGATAATAGATGTATGTGTGAGACCTTTTAAAAGACAACGTAGATACAGTTGGTCTTCCGATGGGGTTGCCATCCCCTTCAGTTCCTTCAGCCCTTCTCCTAACTCTTCCATAGGTGTGCGTGACCTCAGTCCAATGCTTGGCTCTAAGTATCTGCATCTGCCTCAGTCAGCTGCTGGTAGAGCCCCTCAGGGGACAGCCATGCTAGGCCCCTGTCTGCAAGCACAACATGGCATCAGTAATAGTGTCAGAGTTTGGTGCCCGCCCATGCATGGGATGGATCCCAAGTTGGGCTGGTCACTGGATGACTTTCTCAGACCCCTCAGAACTCCCAGAAACTAAACCACCAACCAAAGAGCATACATGAGCTGGTCCAAGCCCCCGCCCCACCCCCTACCACCACCACATGCGTAGCAGAGGACTGCCTTGTGTAGCCTCAGTGGAAGAGGATGTACCTAATCCTATAGAGACTTCATGCCCCAGGGAAGAAGGATGCTAGGGGGTGTTAGATGGGGGTGGGGGTCAGAGGAGTGGGGGGAAGCACCCTCTCAGAGGCAAAGGGAAGGGGGAAGGGGTAAAGAACTCTGGGAGGGAGGACTAGGAGTGGAAGGAACATTTGGAAACTAAATAAAATAATTTATTAAAAAAGAAAAGAAAACAAGGCAAACTTGTATGGTTTCAGGATGGGCTTCCAGAACATATTTGCAAACATTGTATCTTATAGGTGACTCACATCATAAATATTTGAATTAATTTTGTACCCAATCACTTTGCTGAAGTTGTTTATCAGCTGTAGGAGTTCTCTCCTGAATTTTTTTTTTTGGGGGGGGGTCACATATATACTATCATATCATCCACAAGTAGTGATATCTTGACTTCCTCTTTTCCATTTTGTATCCCTTTGATCTCCTTTTGTTGCCTAATTGCTCTGGCTAGGACTTCAAGTACTATACTGAATAGGTAGGGGGAGACTGGGCAGCCTTGCCTTGCCCCTGATTTTAGTGGGATAGCTTCAAGTTTCTCCTCATTTAGTTTGATGCTGGCTACTGGTTTGCTCTTACTATATTTAAGTATGCACCTTGAATTCCTTTTTTTTTTCTTTTTTTTTTTGGAAATATTTACTAATTTTATTTATGAGTACATTGTAGCTGTCTTCAGACATACCAAAAGAAGGCATTGGATCCCATTACAGATGTTTGTGAGCCATCATGTGGATTCTGGAATTGTGGAAGAGCAGCCAGTGCTCTTAACCAGTGAGCCAACTCTCCAGCTAGACCTTGAATTCCTATTCTCTCTGTCAATAGGACAAAATGTCAATCCACAGATTGGGAAAAGATCTTTACCAATCCTACATTTGATAGAGGGCTAATCCAATATATACAAAGAACTCAAGAAGTTAGAATCCAGAGAACCAAATAACTCTATTTAAAATGGGGTACACGCCAGCCTTTAATCCCAGCACTCGGGAGGCAGAGGCAGGTGAATTTCTGAGTTCGAGNCCAGCCTGGTCTACAGAGTGAGTCCCAGGACAGCCAGGACTATACAGAGAAACACTGTCTTGAAAAAACAAAAAACAAAAAACAAAAAACAAAAAACAAAAAAAATGGAGTACAGAGCTAAACAGAGAATTCTCAACTGAGGAAACTTGAATGGCTGAGAAGCACTTAAAGAAATGTTTAACATCCTTAGTCATCAGGGAAATGCAAATCAAAACAACCCTGAGATTCTACCTCACACCAATCAGAATGGCAAGATCAAAAACTCAGGTGACAGCAGATGCTGGTGAGGATGTGGAGAGAAAGGGACACTCCTCCATTGCTGTTGGGATTGCAAGCTGGTACAGTCACTCTGGAAATCAGTATGGTGAGTCCTCAGAAAATTGGACATAGTATTACCTGATGACCCAGTTATACCACTCCTGGGCATATACCAAAAAGATACTCCAACATACAACAAGGACACATGTTCCACTATGCTCATAGCAGTCTTATTTATAACAGCCAGAAGCTGGAAACAATCAAGATGTCCTTCCACAGAGGAATGGATACAGAAAATGTAGTACATTTACACTGTGGAGTACTAATCAGCTATTAAAAACAATGACCTCATGAAATTCCCAGGCAAATGGATGGAACTTGAAAATATCATCCCGAGTGAAGTAACCCAGTCACAAAAGAATGAACACAGTATGTACTCATTGAAAAGTGGATATTAGGCAAAAAGCTCAGAATACCCACAATACAACTCATAGATCATATGAAACCCAAGAAGAAAGAAGATCACACCAAAGTGTGATCCTACTCAGTTCTACTCAGAAGGGGGAAGAAAATAATCTTGGGAAGAGGGAGAGAGGGACCTGGGAGGGGGAAAGGACGGAGAGGGAAAAGTGGGGGCCAGTTCAGATATGTAGAGATGGGAGGGGGAAGTACAGAGGGCCAGGAATTTGAATGTAGGTATGTAGCAGTCGGTGAGGGGGAACTGGGGTAGCCACTAGAAAGTCTCAGACACTAGGAACCCAAGAGGTTCCTAGGACCCAGTAGGGATGACATTAGCTGGAATATCCAACAAAGGGGAGAGAGAACCTATAGAGACCATATCCAGTGGAAAGGCATAGCCCCCAATTGAGGATTGGGGCCACCTACCCACCTCAAAAGTATTAATCCAGCATTCCTCCTGTCAAAAGGAAATGCACTGACTAACAGTGGAACAGAGACTGAAGGAAAGGCCATCCAGAGACTACCCCAACTAGGGATCCATTCCATCTGCAGACATCAAACCCAGACACTATTGCTGATGCCAAGAAGTACAGGATCCTGGTCTAGCTGTCCCCTGAAAGGCTCTGGCAGAGCCTGACCAATACAGATGCAGGTGTACACAGCTAAACATTGGACTGAGTGTGGGTACCCCAGTGGAGAAGTTAGGGCAAGGACTGTAGGAGCTGAAGGGCTTTGCAACCTTATAGGAAAAATAATATCAACCAGCCAGATCCCTCTGTGTTCCCAGTGACTAAACCACCAACTGAAAAGTACACATGGGGGGAACCCATGGCTCCAGCTGGATATGTATAGCAGAGGATGTCCTTAGTGGGTATCAAAGTGAGGGGAGCCCCTTGGTCTTGAGGAGGCTCAATGACCCAGGGTAGGGGAATGCTAGGGTACTGAGGCAGGAGTAGGTGGGCAGGGGGAGGAGAACCCTCATAGAGGCAGGGGGAGGGAAGAGGGGATGGGGGCTTGTGGAAGGGAAACTGGGTAGGGGGATAACATTTGAAATGTAAATAAATAAAATAACTGATAAAAAGTGAATATATATATATGAAAAAATATTTAAAAACCTCTCAAAATTCAATAGGAAAAGAAAAAATAGGCAATCAAAGATGTAAACACACATTTATCAGATAAGATACATTGATGGCAAATAGGCATATAAAGAGGTACTTAAACTATTTAACTTGCCTTCTAGGAAATAGCAACTCAAATCAGAATGAGGTGCATTTAAACCTATTCAAAGGCTAAAATAACTGACCTTGTTAGAGTCTAAATATGAGAGTGCCCCACTGCCTCTTGTGCTCCAGCCTTGTCCCCAGCTGACGGATGGTGCTATCAGGAAAGTTCTGGAAACCTGAGGAGGCGGGACCTAGCTGGAAGAAGTAGGTCATGGTGTGTGGGGGCTGCGCTGGGGGAGGTGCATCTTTGGCATCTACATTCACCCTGGCCCTTTCTTATCTCTTTCTGTCTCTGCTTCCTTGCCACTGTGAGGTGAGCCCATGTAGCCCCTCCAACAGTCTCCCCTGTGATTTCTCTGTCCCTGCTCAAGCCTCAAAACAATGGAACCAGCAGTTCATGACCGAGACTCTTCCTGGAAGTAGTTTCTGTCAAGTGTGTGTCACAGCGGTAAAAGCAACACCCCTAACTGACACAGAAACAAAACATCTCTGTATTTGAACTACACTTCCTTAAAATGTAAAATATAAAAGACCATGCATTCTCCTGAAACCCAACAGCAATAAATACAGTAGAAACTCACAGCCCCCAAGTGTCCTCAGGTCCCTTTGTAATTGTTTTCTCCTATCGTTTCTTGCTTCCTGCCCCTTGGTACCCAGAAAGTGTGCTTTCATCATTAGTGGGATTCGTTTGCTGTTTTAGACCTTTATATAAGCTGAATCATATGGCGTGCATGGGTTTCTTCTGGTTTATTTGTCTGCCATATTTGTTTAGCTTCATCCTTCTTATTCTGTATGTGAGTAGCTCATTCTTTTGTATTGCTGAGTAGAATTCCATTTTATGGATATGATACCACTGGTCTATCTGTTTATCAGTTGAGGGATGGTTGAGTGTTTGCCATTTCTGGCTGCTACAGACTGGGTTGGTTGTCACTGTCAGCTTGACTGGATTCTGGGTCACCCAGGAGAGACAACTCTGGGTGTGTTGCTGAGGAAGTCTTAAGAGCTGTCAATCTGATAGGGGATGATAGACCATCCCATGGGTTATAACAGCTAAGGAGAAAGTCAGGTGAACATCTCTCTCTTTTTGCTTCCTGAGTGGCTCAGATACAAGAAAATGCCCTTTACTGTAGCTGTGAGTCCTACCTTCCACTAGTTTTCCCTGCCATGATGAATTGTATCTTCAATCCACGAGTCAAAATAAGCTCTCCTCTGTTGTTTCTTCCTAGGTCACATCAGCAAGAAAAGTATTACCCAAACCAAGCTACCATGAACATTCTTGCATGATATAAGCCTTGCTTCGAGCAAATAATTCGATTAGAAGGGTCATATCGGGTGCATATTTAATGCTTTGTAAGACTGACAAGTCACTATTGAAACTTGAAACTATTATCAACAATGAGATCAGAGTCCTTGCTCTTCTCCCCTTCAGAAATGAGGAAACTTAACTCAGAAATCATTGTCAAGTTGCTCAACATTGCAGAGTCAGCAATAATATACCAAAAGTAAACTTAGTTCTCTAGACTCTACACTCAGAGAAGTTTCAAGAAGCCCATGGACATTCCTAAAGTCTTTTTTTCTTACCATTAGGTTGAGACTAAACTGTATTGACAGTATCATTGCTAAACAATGGGAATTCAGAGAATTGCTTTTAAAAATGTATTTCCTGAAACGTTCCCGTGTTGGTTTGTTTTCTGTTAGTATGAAAAACACCATGACCAAAGCAACTTAGGGAGACAGGGGCTTAATTTATCTTGAAGTTTGCACTCCATCATGAAAGGAAGTCAGGACAGAAATTCAGGGCAGGAACCTAGAGGTGGGAGCTGTTGCAGAGGCCATAGAGGGATGCTCTTTACTTACTGGCTTGATCCTCATGGCTTGCTCAACCTGCTTTCTTGTACCACTCAGGTACCACCTTCCCTGGGGTGAAGTCACCCAAAGGAGCCACATCAATCAACAATCAAGAAAATAACTCACTGGCTTGCACAGGGCAATCTCATAGAGACAATTCCCCAGGTGATGTTCCTTCTCTTATGACTCTGGCTTGTGTCAGATTGACAAAGCAGCAGCAGCAGCAGCAGCAGCAACAACAACAACAACCACAACCACAACCACAACCCCCTAAAGAGCCCATTAGTCTTCCGTGTAGCATATCTGGCATAAGGATATGCCATGGCATGGGAGCTTCACGCCTTGCTACTTACTGGCATCTTTGCATCAATAACTCACATTAACACAAAAAGGATGGAAGGTTCTATAATAGGAAAAACCCTTTCTATTTCTATTTGTTTTATCTAGTCTTCCTTTAAGCATGTTTGAAGGCAGAACTGTTTCTCTCCGTACCAATAGTATCCAAATCAACATTGTGACTTCAAAAACATGCGTTCACTGTGTAATAAACATTACCATAATTTGAATGAGGGCTGCCAGAGCAGGGGGAGAGCAACCTGCAGAGTCCTAGGCTCCCGTGGGCATCGTGAATAACACAAGGAGAGCCACAAGCCCTGGAGAAGTAAAATTCCTGCTCCCAGGCGTCTCCCTGAGGCATCTGTACAGGTTGTCAAAATGCCAGAATAAATCATTTACTCTTACAGCGAGACAAAACCTTTGGGGACTTGTTAATTTCAAGCTGCTATTCTTTGCCATTTGGAGCCTTGCTTCAAGCCTCTTCAGAACTGATGAGCAAAGACTGCCAGCCCTGTGTAAGCGGGAAGCACACAGCTCTTGAGTCCGGCAGATTATGGGTCCTCATGCAATTAAAGTGGAGTGGAAGCAGGGGACCAATTTGTTAATCTCCGTGGCCTTTTGTCTGTAGAAACCAACTTATGTCCTGATCATATCTGCAGTCAGAGAAGGATTCAATTTTTATTCAGACTTTATTGCCTCTTATGGCTACCAACAGCCTGGGACATGATCTGCTTACCCACCCATAAAGGAAGTCACCCCAAATCAAAACGGTGAGCATTGCAATGTGTGGAAAGTGTAGCTTTCCAATTCTCCATTTTTTTACCTGTTGTCAATGATCGCAGAGGGATGAAGGAAGGGGCAAGAGGCTGGGGCGAGCTCAGTGGAATTACTCCGGGCAGGTCATTCTCCAGTTATCCTGTTTCATCTGTACTCTGCCCTCCAAAACCTCCACTCTCCTTTTCCTGTTTATGGATGGAATCTTAAAAGTTCCTCCAGCCATCTCCTGCAACTTCCTGGCCTAGCTGTGCTTGCCTGGTGTCCGCTTTTCTCTACCTTCAGCCCCAGCTCCCAACATTCACCACGCTCCAAACGCCATGGCTTCCTACTGATGTTGTGTAGCTATTTACTCGGAATAGAAACATTTCCTCCTGGAGGGAGGAGGGAGAATCACAAGACTGAAGAATTTCAGAACATTAAAGGACTCACAAGGTCTAGGGTTATAAAAGCAGGGGCAGAGGGGGGCGGGGAGTGTGTGTGGGGGGGTAATGCATCCGTGTGGATCTGCTGCAAATCAACCGGAGAGTTCTTGGAGTACAGCTTTCCTGGGTTGTCACTCATGCTAGCTGGGTGGACTTTCCAGTGATACCTCTGCCCTTAAGTCATTCATCCCTCCATACCCTCTCCTGCATCCTTCTATAAGGAACCCCAATAAACTCTGCTTCACCAAGCTGAATTTGGACGGAACTGTTTGGTCTGTCCCTGGTGTCTTATATGGAATGAATAAAGGTTTGCTCACGTCCCCTTAGGAGGGGTCACATAGTACGTCACCCTGACCCCTGCAGAACCAGGAAGTGAGAGGCTACCCAGCAGAGCTAATACCAGGAGCTGTGTCACCTGCTTCTTTTGATCCTACTCTTATGTCAATAAGGAGTCTCCTCACTAATCTGCCACGGTCGAGTCCATGAATGTGCTGTTTCCTCTCATAATTGTGACAGACAGCCTTTTCCTAATGTTGAAATTCCTGCAGAATTACTTAATAGTTTGTGCTGTTACAGATTGCGATATGAAAGTCTTTCGAAACGGATGCTCTCCTTTGAAATAGTGAACTTTTAGGAAATGGAGATGTTTACATGAGAAACTATTTGGTAATCAGTAAGTGAGAATTTTTTCTCAGTGAGTCTAGGAAACTGGTTTTTTTTTGTTTTGTTTTTTTGTTTTGTTTTGTTTTTCGAGACAGGGTTTCTCTGTGTAGCCCTGGCTGTCCTGGAACTCACTCTGTAGACCAGGCTGGCCTTGAACTCAGAAATCCGCCTGCCTCTGCCTCCTAAGTGCTGGGATTAAAGGCTTTCGCCACCACGCCCGGCAGGAAACTGTTTTAGTGGCTTAGACTGGCTGTCAAAAGTGCCTGGAGCCCCGGACACGAGGGACTGGGGTGGGGGTTGGGGCGCCATAAAGGAGAGGCCAGCCTGGATTACAAAGTAATCCTAATCTCATAAAAGGAAGGTGACCTTTTTTCTGGCTTCTTCATATCCATAAGAAGTCCTGGGATCTGCTGCTCCATCCCCTGGCTTTGCACCCCAGACCTGGGACTCTGAACAAAGAATTAAGTCAGTTGCTTCCCTTGTCTCCCAACTGCAGCCGCTAGAATGAGGAAGCCAAGAGGCGCTGTAACGGGACACATTGCTTTCAGATTCTTCTCCTTTCTTTCTTGTTTTGCTTCCCAGTATCTGTTTCCTATAAAACACCCCTCTCTTCTTTCCCCTTCCTTCCTACAAGTCAATGACATAGCTGATGGGAATAAGAATTCCCACTGTCATTATTATTATTATTATTTGCTTTGTGTTTTTTGGGTTTGTTGTTGTCTTGAGACAGTTTCTCTGTGTAGCCCTGACTGTCCTGGAACTCACTCTAGACCAGGCTGGCCTTGAACTCTGAGAGATCTGCCTAACTCTGTCTTCGAGTAATGGAATCAAAGGCGTGTGGCACCACTTCCCAGCAAAGGCAAATGTTTTAGTTAATAAGAAGAATAAAAGAATGGATTCAAAGTCTTCTTCCCCAAACTTTTCTGTCTCACTCCATAGCCTTCCTGGATGGAAAAGAAGACATGGCAAAGCTGAATGTGTTGGGAATGGCAGTCTAACCTGTCTTCCTCTGAATTACCCTCAGCTCCTCTCACCATTACAAATCACCACAGTGCCTCATTTCTGCACACGTGAAATATTTTGAACTTGTTGACATCTGGACATTCCTGTGGGAAGGATGCATATTTAAATGTCATCCACAAAGAGCTGTGGTCCAAAAAGACTGAGTGCGGCTGCTCCAGCGAGCAACTAATAGGCACCCATTACTGCACAGAAGTCCCCAGTGAAGCTTTGCTACAAGTTGAGAGAGGAGATCTTTACTGTAATAATTACACTATTATATTCCTATATTTCAAGTGGGTCTTATCTGTGGAACATCACTTCTCCATTTTCCCCTATATCATATGACACAGTTTTCAAAAGCCTCAGGTTCTTAACTGGTCCCATTTGCTTCACCTCCCACTCTCTCTCAAGTAGAATAAAGAAAATTAGCCTACTTTCTGATGTTTGAATTCATCAGTCTAGGCTTTTTTGATGTTAGCAAGTAGGGCTATTTTAATGATTCCATTATTACAGTGTGCTCACATGAGTTGTTTCGCTGAAAGCAAAAAGAAGAATGTGGTTTAATATGATCCCATACTAAGAGGATGGCAGTGTGTACACTCTATTAACAAGACAAGAGACAGACACCATTCTTGACTTATGGATTTGTAAACAGAAAGGTTATTATTATTTATTATTAATTACTATTATTACTAGTGTCTGAAATTTAGGTTAATCTCTCCATCTCTCATTTTAGTGGTTTCTTTCACAAAAAGAAGAAAAAAAAAAGAAATAGCTGGAGTGGAAGATAATGGATGGAAGAGAGCGATTACAATTTAGCAACTGGACACCATCTTTGTAAAATTTACTACTTTATATCAGCTCTGCATAGGATTAATTTTTTTAAATGTATTTTTGACTTTTTTTGAGACAGGGTCTCACTATTTGTCCTTGGCTATTCTGGGAACACTCTACATTGAGCAGGCTAGCCTCAAAGTCATAAAGATCTGCCAACCTCTGCTTCTTGAGTGCTGGGATTAAAGGTGTGCACCATTAGACCTGGTTCTAGTGGATGTTTTTAATGACAAGTTTGAAAAAGACTGAAGTTTTCATATTTATGGATGAAACTCTTCATCTCCGTTCACACAAGTCCTGAGGTAAAAACAGTCACATGGTTGGTTCTCAAACTGCAGCATATGGTTTTGTGTTCTACAAGAGAACACACAGGCCGTAAGGTAATTCTGAGAAGGGTCTTTCCAAGGTCTGTTGCAGGAAATTTTTTAAAAAACAAACTGGCATGTTCCTACCCTAGTGCCAGCACCTCTCGGCCTCTGCAGCCTGGCTGGCCATGCACTGGTGAGCAATGGTCGACCTGTTTTTATCTTGTGGAGGCTCTGACATAGAACACCACAGTCTCTCTGCCCAGCTCACTAGGTTCCCTAAGGCAGGTCGCTACCACACTAGCCCCGTGCTTCAAATTCCCCATGGTCTTTGTGGTGCACATCTGGCAAGCCCACACTTTGCCTTTCTCTCTTGAACACAGATGAACCACGATGAACCACTGCATGAAGGAAAACGCAATACAAACTTGGTTCAGAAACAATAGTAACTCAATCTCTGGGCACAACAACTAAAACCTAATCTTGTAAGCCTTATTAAAACCTGATTCTTCCCTTGCGGATCTTCCATGATACTGGGAAACTCTAGCAACTACATCTTATCCATATGCTGCTGCCCCTGCTCCAAAAGAGCTTAACTCTCTCCTGCTTCCTCTTTTTCTCCTTCCAACCCAGAAGTACCGCCTACTCATCCAGTGATTGGCTCCTTTATCCATTAGGAGATTGGTCCACAACAGGGCTGACCTGGTTAGCTGCAGCAGAGGTCTGGGAGGCATCAACTGCATGAGGCAGCCCTGGCTGGGTAGGGTCTGATGAGCTCCACTGTGCAGCAGACTACAGAATACTGTATTAATGAACCACCTTACAGACAGGAGAAGTTCCTGAAGAAACTTTCATGAAAAGGGGCTGGCTTCACAAAGAAGCTTATTGGTAGCCAGTTGCATAGGGACTATATCTGTGTCTATATCTGGGCCTTGGGGACAGAAATGTCTATAGCATTTGCTAAGCAAAATTCAAGGCTAGTCCAGTGCCCCTCTCCCAGGCAGGTGTGGCCTGTGCATACACCAAAGAGAGCAGTGTGCAGAATAGAATGGAAAATGGAATCGGGGCTCAGAAACAGACTCAGCTGTAGAAGTGAGGTCTGAGGATAGAGATCCATGAGCAGAAAGACAGCAAGGCAAGATGCAGGGACTGAGAATACACTTGACACACTCTTCCCATTAACTTCTGATCCAATCCGAGAAACGTGAGCAACATCTTCAGACCTTCTGACACATCTTTCCCCTTACTCAGAACCAGGAAGAATTAAAAAAAAAAAAAAAAAAGCTGCTTCCCTGAACTTGTCTGTAACACGCTGCTTCAAGACACACAGATGTCTGTGTCCTTGCTTGGAGGCAGCTGGCAGCAATCCCAGTAAAATTAACTTGAAGCCGCCATAGTGAAAGGATCTGCTTGCTCCTTCACGAGCGCTGCTGGCTGCAAGGTCTCAAACACTGCCCCTTAGGCTCTCTCTCCGCCTGTGCTCTGGTCCCTGCCTAATGGTCCCTTGGTAAGTGATTAACAACTGGTTCTCAGGGAGGGGAGGAACAACGTCACTAAGCCCACACGCGTTCAATGCAAATCTTACTTGTAGAGAGGTGAACAGCACATTTTATTGGTTTCATGTGGGATTTGTTACTTTATGAAGTAGTTGAAGTGATTTAAGTGTTTTTTTTTAATCTTATTTTATTATTTTTAATTACATGTCTGTGTCTGTGGGTGGGTGTGTGCACATGAGCGCAGGTGCCCACAGAGTCCAGAGAGCATCAGACCCCCCCCCCCAGCTGAAATCATGAGAGGCTATGAGCCACGCGACGTGAGTCCTCTGAAAAGACAGCACACACACTTAACCACTGAGCTCCAGCCCTGTTTGAAGGCCTTTAATCTGCTACCGGCCACATGGTCTGTTTCCATGGACTTTATTTGGCTTATCGATTACAATTGTTTATAGTCTGTTTTTGAGAAAAGGCCTTGCTATGTGATCATGCTTGGTCTGAAATATACACCATAAGCTCATCTTCCTCACACAGTTCTTCTGCCTCTGCTTCCTGCATGCTAGGATCTCAGATGCATGCCACTATGTTTGACAAAGGTTTGTTGTTGTTGTTATTATTATTATTATTTAGACACTTGATGTGTATGCTTGTGTTACTGTGTGTGTGGCGTCTATACTTGTTAGTGTAGGTGTGGAGACCAGAGGTTAATGGCACATTTTTTTTCTTTGATCATCTTCACTTTTATTTCTTAAAACAGGGTCACTAAGTGGACGTGGAGCTTCTGACTCAGCTAGACTGCCCGGCCATGAGCATCAAGGAGTTATGTATCTCCCTCACCTGATCACAGCCCTGGAGTTATGGCCAAACATCACTGTACCATGTGCCTGGTTCTCTGTGTTTTTTGAGTCTCCATTGTGGGGTAGGGGTGGGGGGAGAAAATCTTCCTTGAAATAGGCTAGATTCCTGTGACAGGCTGCTGGAGTTCTTTCCCCATTGTATTTTGCACACTGATCTCCTTCAAAACCACTGTTCAACTGATTACCCATTGTTATAGACAAAAGACCTTCTGCATAAAGGAGGAACCAGTGTCTTGGGCCAATATGAATTATTCTTTGAACAAATCTCTAAGAATGGTCATGAATTAATAGAATCATGATCTTGTTTCTTATGAGATGAAGTAGAATTAGCAACTTATGATTTTTGACAATAGTTTTCAAATAATTTCCCAGACGTTCTGTAAGTGCCTTTTTCAGAAGATAAAAATCTGTGTGTTCCAAAACTGGAAGAGATTAGGACTAATTTCTCTGAGAAATTTCCTTTGTTTAGAATTTAGACTGACATTTACATTAGAACTGCCTAAAATAAATTGATAACAGCTATCAAACACTGGCTTTCGTGTGTAGACACAAAACTATGATGTTGTTTGTGTGTGACTGGAGGAAGACTGGGGAATGGGTTTACCATGCAGATGAGCACTCCTTACTGCTTCCCATAACATGAAAATGTATATTAGACATAAGGCAGGTATTATAGAGCCCTGAGGGTATCTTTCATCTTGAAAATGTCCTCAAAGTAGAGCCTGGATTTCAACTAGTTTTTCTGCTTTGATCGCATAACTGTTCTCTACTGAGTTCACAGGTACCTTGCTCTTGAGGGAGCTCCATATAGAAAGAATAAGGAAAGTTAATCTTTCCCAGCTAGTATATTGCCTCATCTCGTTGTAGCCTGAATATCCCCAGGGCAGATCATTTGCCCACTGCCTTTCCTACCCTAGTAAGGGAGAGATTAGTACAAGCCAAGCCTTGGACCCATTGGATATTCCTCTAAAGGGGAAGCTGCCTTTCTTGCATTAATGTGACTTTCCTTCCATCCCTCCACTGCCACTGTCCTGAGCTTCACAGCTTTGAGCCTGATGAACTTATGCTTCCATTATGTTTTACCCAGATTGCCCTTCAGTACCACGCTGGTGGACCACTCTTTTCCTTTGAGATGCTGTAACACCCTGATGACATGTCTACAATCTCATGAAAAGCTCATACTCATTGTATCCAGGCCCCATGTGCTAAGAAACTTCTTTATCCGACATTGTTCAAAGCATCTAGTACATGACAACTAGACACAATGTATACTAAACAGAGGCAATTACACACACACAGAGAGAGAGAGAGAGAGAGAGAGAGAGAGAGAGAGAGAGAGAGAGAACCTTAAATATGTGTAGAGATTCTCCATCTAACCATTCTTGAGACTACTTGGGCTTCTTCTGTGGCGTCGCTCCTCCCTGTCTCACAGGCATAGATTTTCAGATTTATGGATCCAGCAGAGGTTACAAGACTAATATGTTCTTACAGTATTACTAAGACTTAGAATTACCTTCTTGCTCTCCCTCAAAGAACAATATAACCTTATGATTTGGTGTGCCTCGAATATAGAGCTAAGGGTGATATTTCTTCATAAAATCACCAAAGAGCCAGGATTCCCATTATTCTTTTAGGCCAAAGGCTCACTTCTCGCCTTATTGAAGCTGTCATGTAAAAGATTTAAGCCTGTGTTCAGAAGTGACTCTTGAATATTTTCAGATGATGGAAATACAGAAGTCCAAGAATTCAAAGGTTTTATTCTAGCATTAAAATGTTGCTGTAGATACCTAATAGTGATTAATCTCAAACACAAATGCTGTCTCCAGCTATATTGGTTTTTTTTCCCTGTATTTGGTTGTATCAATAAAATACCAACCCAACAGCTTTAGGTATCTAAAACATCAGTGCTTTCCGTCATTGTACAATATCCAAGAAAAGATAGATTATTTGTAAATGTATTTGAAAGTTAATAAATAAAGTTATTCTGTGACCTTTAAAAAAATGTTGCTGTAGATAACATCTCTAAGAGAGACTCACAAAAGCCTATGCCTAAGTTAGAGAACCTTAGGATCTTTCCCACCCAGACAAACTCAAATGGCATCACAGTAGAGAATAGAAGACTGCCATTTTAGGTTTGGAAAGAATAGTTATGTCAGAAAAACTATATATGCATATAAACATATGTATTTATGTGCTCATTTATGTAGTATATGCATTTGCAACTGTGTATACGTGTGTGTGTGTGTGTGTGTGTGTGTGTGTGTAGGTCAGAGGTCACCATCTAGCATCTTCCTCTATCACTTTACACCTTGTTTTTTGTTGGTTGTTTGGTTGGTTTGGTTTGGTTTTGGTTTTGGTTTGTAGGGAGGGACAGGGTCTTCGCTGAACCAGAAGTTTACCATTTAGGCTAGACTGGCTGGCCATCGAGCCCATGAGATTAGCCTATCTCTGCCTACCAGCTTTGGGGGTACAGACCCACAAGGTCACCCCCAGCTTTCATGGGACTGCTCTAGTCCACATGGTGAAGCAGACAGCTCTTCACCCACTGGACTGTCTCTCCAGCCCTGAAAAGGAATTTTTTTTTTTTTCAGACAGAATGAAGTAGAAAAGAAAGACCAAAAGGAATGATAGCAATATGGCAAGTGTCCTGTCAGTCAAATGTGCTGAGAATGTAGCTGTGCCTCACTCTCCACAGAGGACTGCTTACATCACACCACTGATACCAAATCTGTATGTACACGGGTCTCTTTTTGAAAATGGCAGAGTATTTACATATAACCTATACAAAGCCTCATGTACACTTGAATTTAACTCTTAAAGACTTGTGACCCCTGCCTAATATAAAAATTGCCATCTGCTGTAACAGTGAACATGGCATGGAGGGTAGTGATACATGCTTAATAAAGGTACAAGCTTAAAACAAAAACAAAAACAAACAAACAAACAAAAAACCCACCTCTTATCCATGGTTATTTCAGTCCACAGATGAGAACCACTGATTCAGAAAGCCACAGTTTTAGAGACAATTGTTATAGGAAAGAATTAGGCTTCGCAGCAAATAAATTTCTGAAAAGACTGACAGAGAACCACTGCCATGCATACTGCCTGTCCTAACGTCCACGTGTCAATGATAGAGATGGTTACTATTTAACAACCTCCTCATCCCGTGTGTTTATGGCCATCCACAGAGCATGCTGTTTGAGAGCTGGCTGCTCTGTCTTCTGATTCTGAGCCTTCCATCTCCCTTACTTGACCAGTTGGGTAGCTCTTTTGCTCTGAGTTAAGTAACTCTGATCTGTGTGCCTAAAACCAGCCCCATGGGTCTGACTGTGTCTCTTTGGAGACATCTGTCCCCACTATTCACTAAGGAGAAACAAGAAAGAAGCAGTGTGCCCCTGTGATACGCAGAATAGGTTGCTTTCTGAGTCCACTGGTTCTGCTTCTGTGGGTTGAACTAACTGCAGATAGAACTTATTCCTACACGAAATGTGTACTGTTTCTCTTCTGCAAGCACCATGGTCACTGAAACACAGAGGATAGCAACTATTTGTACAGTGTTGGTATCAGGCAGGGATCACAAGTCTTTGAGAGATAATGTCAAGTGTACACTTGTTTGATTGCTTATTTTCCATCAAGAACTAACCTGCCAAGGATTCCCAAGACATATTCTCTATCAGGACATCATGAATGGTAATGAGCTAATAATAATAAGTTTATCTGCCTGATCAGCTTCCCTTTGGTCATAAATCAGGAGCACAAGAAAAAAAAAATAGGACACACAAGAAATGAATCACAACTTTTGTTCCTAGAAAGAGAAATTAGGCATCTGAGGGTAAGGGGGGAAGATGTAAAGCCTTTGTGTTTGTTGATTTTTTCTTTTGCCATATACATTTAGTTTTTTATAACTATACTTATTATTGGGTGTGTATGTGTGTGAACTTGCAGACTTCTTATCCCACGCATTTTCTCGGCTTCAGAAAGAAAAGTTTAATCCAGGCCCCAACATTTTAAACCTTCAGTGATCATGCTAGTTGAAGTAAGCAAGTCACAAGAAGATAAAGACTGCTGCATCGTTCCACTTACATACGACAATGTAGTATTCAAATTCATAAAGTCAGACAGTTTGGTGGTTTCCTGTGGCTGAGAGCAGGGGAAAATCATGTTTTGAAAACATTTGGGCATGAAAAGTAAAAATGTAAGACACTACTGCTCTAGATGGCTGAAATCCAATGATGGTCCTGACCTACAAGCATGCAAATCACTAATACAAAACTCTGAGGGAACACTGTGTGTGTGTGTGTGTGTGTGTGTGTGTGCATGTTTGTGCATGAGTGTGTGTGTGAGTGTGTGTGTGTATGTGTGTATGAGTGTATATAAGTATATATGTGTGAGAGTGTGCATGAGTATGTGTGTGTGTATGAGTGTATGTATGTGAGAGTGTGTTTGTGCATGAGTGTGTGTGTATATATGTGTGTATGAGTGTATGTGTGTGAGTGTGTTTGTGCATGAGTGTGTGTGTGTGTGTGTGTGTAAAATTGTGCAATGTCCCTATAGTGTTCTTGTCTTTCCTTTCCTTTAAAGAATATTAAACCACTAACTCCCTGCTTGCACGGTGCCCTCCCCCACTCTCCTCTGGACTTTGCTCAGCTGCTTGTCCTAATCAGTCATTTGTTTGTTTCTTTTCCATCCAGGACTAATCTGTCATGAATTCCCTTAGGGCATTCTCTCTGTCAGGACATCATGAATGGTAATAAGTAAAGCCTGTCCCACGTCGTTCTGGAAACAACATCTTTACCAGAGAGTCCCTGAGAAATTTCTGGAGCTGAGTAACTTTGCAGAGCTCAGAAATCATCCCACTTGGTTAGCTGCCCAGAATGCCTCAGGAAAGCATCAGCTAGAGGGAATAGTCACTGAGGAATTGTACATTCCTCCACGCCTGACCTCTCTAGCGTCTCTTCATTGGAAGAGAAATATTCCTATCAGGAAACTTCCACACAATCATAGTATTTCCTGCGTGTGTGTGTGTGTGTGTGTGTGTGTGTCTTACTTTTTTTTTTCCTAAAATAAGCAAACCCATCTTTATGCCAAGATAATATGGTTTGGAAAGGTATCTTCAGAAAGTTTCCCAGGCAACTAAAATGTTGGCAGGATATCACTGAGAATAATATGAAAATAACAAGCAGAGAGAGGAGGTGGAGAGAGTGTGTCAGTGGGAGAGTGCAGTCCGTAATGTCTGAGGTTCTATGAGGGCTGCAAAAAGGCTGTGCCAGAGAAGTGGTTATAAACACACAGGGAGATGGTGAACGAAATCCTCTGCCAACCTCAGGAGGCCGGCTGAGGAAAGAGAACAGCAGCACATAGGACGGAGACAAGACTGGAGGAGCTTCACAGTAATTAGTGGCTGCAGATTCTACAAAGACTTCATTAATATTCCCAAGTTACAAAGGGGCAATTGCAAGGCACCGCACATCAGCCTACTAATGAGCACGTATGTGTATTGGGCTCGTAAATGAGTGAGAAAAATTGTTCCTGTCATTTGCTTTTAAAGCAGGTTGTCAAGCAAATTTCGTATTGTCCTTTTCTTCCGTGTCTGGATCACCTCCCAGGCCTGTAAATCACATCCATCCTTTGCAATGGTATCTCTGGCTCTATGGGTTATCACCAATGGGCATTTCATTCTCCATCATGTGTTCTATAAACTAGGGCATGGAGACTTGATATAGTTTGAAAGAACATGAACAACAACAACAAAAAAAATAAACAAAGGTTCCTTTTACAGGGGATGGGGTTAGAACCTTTTTCATGACAAGTAGCATTTATAAGTAAAGCTATTTTATATTTTTATAAGTATATCAAAAGTCTAATGATCACAGCCTTCTGCTTTTGAACAGTTAAACTAGGAATGATTCCCTTTTCTTCCATTTGCACCATATTTTAAAATATCAAGCGCAGTCCATCTTTAATGGAAGCAATGCTTGATGAATTATCATTTAAATGTATCATCCTTGAGACTTATTCTATTTCTAATGAGCTTATTTAAGCATATGTTTATATTCAGTGGCAGCCAATACAATGCATATCTCTAAGATCTGAGAGAATTACTGTATTTTAATATCTGCTCAAGGCATTTCAGATTATAAACAACTGCGGCAGGAAAAAAAAAAGTAGTGAGAAAAGGAAGTGGAATACAATCAGTCTCAGAATAATCTTGCCTTTTAAGTAAACAATGAATAATATTGGTGTGAGTGTGTGTGTGTGTGTGTGTGTGTGTGTGTATTGTAATGTACTGGCTTAAACATTGCAGTCTGAGTTTTGGTAGGGATTTTGTACTTGTACCACAAACAAATTAGTAAATTATCAAGGCAAAGGCTTCTAGGAGAAAGAAAATGAGATCTTTATAGCATGAAGCTGTTTTGAGGTGGTGTGACAATCAGAATAACAGCCCTCCCAACAGCTGCAATGAGACCTTAGGACCCGGGAATGTCACCTTTTGTGGCAAAGGAGGTCATGTAGTTGTGACTCACCTGGGATCATCAGAGAGCATCCTGGTTTATCCTGGTAAGTCCAGGGCTTTCACCAGGAGGGGTTTTGAAGGAGGAAGACAAGATCAAATCCTGAAGGAGTAAAAAGGAGTGACCATGGAGTCAGAGGAAGAAAGGGGGTCAAAATCTGAGACCCAGAAGGTGACCTCTTAAGTTCAAAGAACACAAGGGGAGCAAATTGTCCTCCCCAGCCTGCAGGGTGAGCAGAGCTCCACATACTCCTTGGTCCAGACGCAGAAAGACTCACAACAGACACCAGAGTTTCCGAGTCATGAGGGAATACACACACACACACACACACACATACACACACACACATATATTCATATTATATACATATATGCATACATACATATACACATATATACGCATATATATGTATATATCTCAGAGTGTGTGAGAATTTCACACATCTGTATAAACTAGTGCATAAACCCGATAAAAAGCAAGTAGCACTCATCTGTCCATCTCACTGACACTCACAGGGAAGAGCCTGTGCTCACATTTTCAAACAAGAAACATGCAGAAGGTAATCTTGGAGTTATGTTCTAATTTAAAAAAAAATTAACAGTTTACTTTTATTATTTCCCTGCCTATATACAAAGTTTCATTACCTATGTCAGGGATAAGGCAGATGCTATAATTCACTCAGTGATCTTTAAAGTGCCTTTTGAAGTCAGTGGTGGTTGGTAATGGTGGTGGCAAAGAACTGATATAGAATCTCACTTATGAAGCCCAGGCTAATATCAAACTGGTTATCCTCCTGCCTCCGCCCTTGGATTATTAATGTGTACCACTGTGTGTGGCTTAAGGAAATCTCTCCTTTGTTTCTTCTTTAGACTATAGACTGTATTGAACCTTTACACATTCGTGGCACTCCAAACTAGTAAGTTCTGTTGGAAAATGCAGTCAAAGAAATTCAAACTGCTACTGTGATGTGTTTAATGCAGACTTTCTTTATCTTCAAAATCTTTGAGTAATGTTTGCTCTCTATTTCTCTTTTCATCCATCCATCCCTTTTTCCCTTCTTCATTTATTCATGTTTCCCTTGGGAATGTGTCCCATATGTCTCAAATACCTGAACTCAAATTATTCCTCTGCCCTAGTCTCTAAGTAGCTGGAACTACAGACACACACACACGCACACACACACACACACCCTATTCCTTCTTTGGTATAGCTTATGTTTTAGGATCCCTCTGAGAAGACTGATATAAACAATGAACTCCAGCTGGATCAGTTAGATTTGTCAGTAAAGAAAACAGGATAACCCAGACCCTTGTTCCACTGATACCCACCTTTGTTTCCAATCTCCTCTCCCCTTGGAGAAACAGCTGCTCTTACCAGAGCCACTGCCTCCTCAGTGGGTGTCTCTTCCTATTTCTTTGGTCACTTACTTCTTTTAGAGGATTCATAGCAGGAATAGCTCAGTGGGTAAATGTCAGCTATGGCCATGGCTCTTGACATGAAGGAACTGAAAACGTGAGAATTTGACATTTTCATCTTAAATATTAGAAAGTAGAATCTGCATTCCACTAAGCTCCAATGGAACAAAGTCGCTGAACACAGAAAACAATTCTCAGACGTTAGGCAAACCAAGCAGTTACTTACATCCACTGTGGGTCTTCAGATTCCTGACTTTTTCTTCCATGGACCAACTCCCAGGTGTGGTTGCTCTTATCTTTTATGAAGTAGAAGAGCCAGTAAGAGTTTTAAGAAGAGGAGACAGATGAAACAAGATTGTCTGTGTGGGCACTACAGCTGAAGTTAGGTAAAAGGAACTAAAGATAAATAATTCTACTCATGTATTTTATTTTTTACTTACATAAAAGAATGAAGAAGACATTCTGTAGAGTCATATTTACTTGGGTAGATATTGCTTCCATCCCTTTAGAAAGCTAAAGCAATCTCAAGTGTTTACAATGGAGATTTGAAGGGGTTGCCTCCACAGGTGTCAATCATGCTATTAGGCATGAGCCAAGAGAATGCGTTTCTACTGGGTAAATGTTAATATGAGCTTGGTGACTCCTTGTATCTGTATTTTTTTTCATATTATTTTAAAAGCAGAAGTAGCTTTAGCTTCTCAAGAAGTAGTTAACATATATTGGCCTTCTGCCATTTAAATAGACACCATCAATCTCTAACATTCATTTAACATGTTTGTCTATTCATAGTAAAGCAAACAAACTAGAATGTCCTTTGGTAAAAGAATATAAAAAGCCAGAGATTTTTCTTCTTTTAATTATTTTAACCTGCATTTCAAGAATACTAACAATTGGGAAACAAATTTAGATATTCTTCAGGGGGAAATGTTTATGATTTCAAACACTGAATATCTGTGTGCAAACACTGGTACGAGATTTCTTCTTTGTCATGCTCATTGTCTTGTCTACTGTGAGGGTCTTCTGTCTTTCCAAGCCTACCTTGAAATGGGATAGCTTTTCCTGAAGAAACATGTTCAGTGAGGTAGGTAATAAGACTCAGGAATCAGCCAGTCTGCTTCTCCAGCAATCGCCACAACTAAGTAATTGCTTTCTGATTGGATTTCAGGCCTGTTGTTGTGTAAATACGCACATAATTCTTGAAGGGAAAGCTCATAGTGCTAGCAAAGACTGGTGTTATTTCTTCAAAACTGTATTTGTGAAAGAATTGGAAGAAAGAATGTATCCAAATAAATTGCATATATAATGTCTTCTTGAAGAATTGTCAACAATCTGAGTCACAAATTAGTTAAGTATGTGTGTGCGCGCACACATATAAAACCAACAACCTTCCCCCCTCCATCCTAAAGTTCTTGAGGGAGAAAGTTGTTATGGATGAGGCTCCTCCTATGAGGATTTTCCTGGAGGTTCACCTGGCTTGTGCACATTGGCAGAACTGGTACAATAATGGAAGACAGGATGTGAAAAGAAGAGAGGAGAAGCCAGTGTCGCAAAGGTTTTAAGAGACGAGGGGAAACTGCTGATATTTTCAGCTCTAAATTTAGTTTTAAAAGAATCTAAAGGCAAGATGACCAATAAACAAGGTCACAAAAAGAAATCCCCACTCCCAAGAATATGTGAACATCTCAAAGTCATTCAAATTGGTGGCTTATTTAAAGGTAGAGAAGAAAAAGGGAGAGAATAAGGGAGAGAGAGAGTGAATAATGGAGAGAGAAGGAGAGGGAGGAAGAGAAAGGACATGAAGTTGCAGATAATAGAAAGGGAAAATGGATCTGGAAGAACTTGATGGGAAAAGTTGGGATGACTGTGATGAAATACATTGTATAACATTTTAAAGTCTTTATAAAATGCTTTTTGAGCAAGAAATCTGTAGTTCATGCAAACAGGAAGAACAAAGTTGAATCCATTCCATTGAAAACAGGCAAGGGCTGAGTGGCAAAGATCATGAATACTCAACATCAGACTCCAGTGTCTTCTTGCTGTGTATATCCATGAAACTGACCCAACCTTATAAATGTTATATAAATATTAGTGTTAGTATCAGTGTGTGCATATACAATGTGTATATGTGGATGCATGTGCAGCAGCATACGTGTGGAAGTCAGAGCATAATTTTTGGAATGAGTTCTTTCCTTCCACATTGACATGAACTCCAGGACTCAAGTCACCAAGGTTTTAAGACTACTGCCTTTTTCTGCTGAGCCATTTTTTGGGTTCTTACCCAGCATTTTCAAACTCTTGTTTTCCTTACCTATGTATTTATAAAATGAAAGGGAAAATGGTGCTTTCAATATGTGACTTCTAAGACACACACACACACACACACACAATGATTTCAAGTTGTGTTATCTTGCTTAGAAAACAGGAAGGACTCAAGAAAGGATATCTGCTTCATTATATTATCATGCTTTCTGTCAGATGTACAAGTTTTTCTTGTCCCTTTAGTACAGACACATATCTCTACCTCTACCCTGCGACATTTGCATAGCATGTTTTCTCTGCTTGCAATTTTCCTTCCTGGGTTGTTCCTGTGGGCCATCCTCTTGGAACCCTCCCATTGTTTTTTCAAAACAACATCTAGCTATGCTGTCTAAGAATGTCCCATCTTCTTTTCATTTTGATGTGTCTTTTCTAACATTTTCACCTCCAGCAATTTTCTACTTTCTGATGATCTGTGTAGCTATCTACATTACCTTCTCCCCCTCGAGAATGAAAATCCACAAAGACAAAGATTTCAATCTGATTATTATAGTTGATATTTGCCTAATATTTCACACGGAGCCTGGTGTATAGAAGGTGATTAAGGTGATTAATACAGTATTATTGAGGCAGGATTTGCCTCTATCAGACAACACTGTTAAAGTGAGTAAATGTTCCACTCACTTTCATATTCTCTTGGTTTGTTGGTGGGGACTAATTTCTTCAAATTTTCTCCTAACATTTGTTTGAACTTCTTTGTTTCAATATTTTCTCTGTATTGCAGCACAAGATATGGTATTTGTTCTCTTCATAACGACAACCCATACACTCCCATAATAGGTTACCAGTTTTCAGGAATCACTCATTCTCTTCATTGACCTGAACTGATTACTGAGAAAGAATTGATGCTTTTTTGTGGCAAGATAATGAAGTCAGACCAAGTGACCATGGATCCACAGACCTGTTGCCATTTTCCCTTTACTATCAAAAGAACCCCAACTTTCTAATCATAAAACTCAAAGCCAAAGAATGCACTGATCATAAAGGAAATTGTATTAAGTACAAAAAGAACAGTACACAGTCACCTTGGGGACAACATCAGTTGTCATCAATTTTTGGATTGTTTTCTATGTCTCTGGAACCTCATCTAGTACTTAAAATATATTATTTTAAAGAACCCACAAGAATCTTGTTTTGATATATTGTTGCTATCACTGTTTCAAGGATGAGAGAGGGGGAAACCTAAAATCTTCAGAAACTCATTAGACCGCATACCAGCAACAGAGAAGGCTCTCTGGCCTCTCAGCCTGAGCCATTTTCCAAAGGTCTCAAACCATAGATAAAATGGAAATCAATGACAATGACTGCAGCCCAGTAAAACTTTATTTATTAAAGAAAAACCAAAAAGCTGATGGGTTGCAATGGTGTGATTTGTTAATGACGTTGTTGCTAAAACCTTTGGATTGATTGTTTTTGGGAAAGCTGTTCTGGAAAGTTCAGAGAAAGGAGAAGAAAGTATAGATCAAGACGTCAAGAGGACAGAGCAGTGTCACAGAAGCCCAGTGTGTGTATGGGTGTGTGTGTGTGTGTGTTTGAGAGACAGAAAGGGAGAGAAAGAAAAATGCTGGTACAAAAAAGGCTTTTCAAGGTTATGTGGTCTAATGTATTTGTCACATTAAAAATCTAAATGAGACTTGAAAGGTGAGTAATATCTGCTATGAAGATGATTTGTGCTCCAAAAGAGATTGTGGCCGGCCGTGGTTATACAACCCGTGAATAGATGAATGACCTTGGATTGTGCACTCAGGATGAGTGAGTTCTATGATATGTGAATTGAATCAATAGAGTTGTTTATAAAGCATTAACCATAGCAGTCTGATAATGAAAATTGAAAAATAAGTTACAAAGAAAATGAAGAGGTTGTTTAAAGGTCCACAATTGTCATCACTTGGGGTAGTTTCCCTTTAAAAAAAAAAAAAACTTTTCTCTGTAAACATGCACTTGTAGGCTTAAATAAAGCAAAAGTGAGAATAGTACCTGATGGACTAAATGAACATCAATTCAAAAAATAAAAGTAAATTTGGATCCATTCCAAACCTCCTTCCTGGGACAGCTACAGACTTTTTCTTTTTATTGTAGTTAAAAATGCATGACATGAAATTTACCATCTTAGCCATGGAGAAGTGTACAGTGATGTGGTACCTAGTATAGTCACATATGGTACAACCTCCCCTAACCACGTACACCATGCATCTCCAGAACTCCTCATCCTCCCAAGTGAAAACTTCACAGCCACTAAATAATAACTTTGAGAATATTCTTGATTAAGAGTTGAGGAGAGGGGCTGGTGAGATGGCTCAGCGGTTAAGAGCACTGACTGCTCTTCTGAAGGTCCTGACTTCAAATCCCAGCAACAACATGGTGGCTCACAGCCATCTGTAATGAGATCTGACGCCCTCTTCTGGTGTGTCTGAAGACAGCTACAGTGTATTTACATATAATAATAAATAAATTTAAAAAAAAAACGAGTTGAGGAGAGAATTTGAAGAGGGATAGATAATATCAAAGGCCCTTTGTAAAAGTCAGATGCAGAAGAATATATATATATACATATGTATATGAATATATATATGTGTGTGTGTGTGTGTGTGTGTGTAACTAATGCAATGGGTAATGACTTTTATGTGAAAAACAAACCAAAAGTGCATTCAAGTATCTAGGAAAATACCAGTTCAATCTGGCTCATTTTAGGAGCTCTGTGGACTCAGGGCCCTTGCTATCAAACATACCACTGTCTAAAGCTTCCTTTCTGGGCTCTGATCTTGGGAGTCTTCATTAATTGATCTGAACAAGCTCCAGGAGAAGAAACTATGTAGGAAAGATTACAATGCAGCCTCAGTTTTTCAGTCTTTTATTGCTTTGAGTGGAGTGATGGGACGTTCACAGTGTCCACATCTGGAAGTTTCTCATCACAAATAATAATTGCCCCCCCTTTCCAGTTGTACAAATAATGCAATATTTTCTCCCACTGACTCTGAGTCGTCTGTGCACAGAGAAAGGCCAAGACGGGTTAATGGCAATTCCAGGAGGAACCATAGAAAAGCTCACTCAAGCTGAGACTCGTGAAGCCACTCAGAGACTGCCAGAAGAGGCAGCAGGCCATCAGCCAATCATCTAACCCCACCTTCTCCCACCCAGTACATGCTCTTTATCATATCAGATCAGATTAGTGAGAGGATCCATATGCACCTCGGTGTTGTCATGCTACTTACATATATGTGTTGGTATCTAAATGTGTAAGTATGTAAGACATTGAGACACCAATCATGTCATTAGCATGACAAATCCTCTCTGAAAAAAAATTTTTCTCTGTCTAATTAACCCAAGGGCACAAATTTAACAAAAATAATTAAAGATTCAAGGCAACTCAAGTCTACTTCCATTCTGCTTTGAGGGCTTCTGTCCCCGGTTTATGTTACTATGAAAAATAAAGTTTTAATTATTCCTTCTCAGACATCACGGGCTCTGGATGAATTTGTTCAGGCTCTGGATGAATTTGTCTATCTATAACTGAAGAAAAGAGAAATTAAATCCTAAAATGTGCATCAGTCCGTCTATTGATTGGAAAGCCCCCTAGTTACCACCTTCATTTCTGAAATAAAAAGGTCTCCCGAAAGACCCTTGATTCCAACCTCTGAAGCATGCTCCCTTTACTTCAGAAGACGACTATGTCTGCTGTCTGCTTTATTCGTGCTGCCCCAATGCTGGCTCATCTGACTCTTGGCCATTACCTGCTGCTTCTCAACTCTTTACTCTTCCGTGCTGAACACCAAGTTGTGTTTTTTTTTGAAAAAGCCTTTCCACCTTCAAAAGTTATTCTGTCCGTTGGCTTTCTCTTGCATCCTCCAGATTCCATCCTTATTAGCATTGCTAATATTATAGTAGTATTTATCTTTCTTTAGGTAATTCAATTTTGCTGTCCAAGCTCGTGTTGAGAAATCCTGTGCTCTGGCAGGACAGGTCTATAACCAGACTGAAATCAGAACAGGCATGACTTACTGGCAGGAGACTCTCACACTCTCTGGCCTGTTTTGATTTCCTGGAATGAGGAGGGAGTTCTCATCAGATCCTCCCTCAGTAGACAGTACAGACATCGCCATGCCTTTTCTCCTCTACTTTCAGCCAGATGGCTAAATGAAAAGGGGACCCCAACTATGAAGAGGTCACTACCAATGTTGGGTGGGACTGTATGTTTACGCAGCTGCAGGAGTCATGCAAGTTCCTGTAAATAAACCCAATAAACTTAGTGGTTCATCAATATAGAGGTAGGTGGAATTGTTTCTAATTGTCATTGCTTCCTGTGTTTGGTAACTAGAAATAGACCCTGAAGATAAAGTAACACAATTAGCAAGGATTGACTATGGAATATAATTTTCAAACTTGATCCTGACAAGGAATCAGATTTCTTAATATATGACAAATCTGGGTGGTGGTGGTGCACTCCTTTAATCCCAGCAGCTCAGGAGGCAGAGACAGGTAGTGTTCTGTGAGTTCAAGGCCATCCTGTGTGGGAAGCCACATTCACCATTACAAGATGGCACCTGAGCCCGAAGGGGCTTGTTGTCAGTTAGGCCAACTAACTGACAACTGTTGTGCACATGCTCAAACAGCACAGATGATGAGTCACAGCTCAAGCCCAGAGCATGCAACTGAGGGTATATAGTGAGCACCAATCATGGAGTGACACATCCCTCTTAGGCCTATTTAAGCAGCATCAGTTTTGGGGCTCAGGGTCTTTTCGCTTCAGCAATCAAACCCGCTATAAACGTCTACAAAAGAATCCTGTTGTGGCGCGTCTTTCTTGCTGGCGAGTCAGGCAATCGCGACAATCCTGGTCTACAGGCAGAGTTCCAAGACAACTAAAGCTACACAGAAAAAAAGAAGGAAAGAAGGAAGGAAGGAAGGAAGGAAGGGAGGGTGGGAGGG
>NC_034592.1:54860448-54882291 GCF_900095145.1 Mus pahari
GGAGGAAGGAAGGAAGGAAGGAAGGAAGGAAGGAAGGAAGGAAGGAAGGAATTACAAATATCTGACATGCAATAGACATGGTAGAAACACGTGTGTGGTGAGAACAGGTTATTTTTGGAAGCACAGTTATCAGTATGTGGCTAAAGAAGAAGCCCACAGCAAAGTTTGGTACCATCTAAAAAGAGTTCAGTGTCAAAGTGGGACTTCCACTCTGTTGGACTTGGCTTCAGTTAATCTAAGGATATTGTGTTTTCTTTCCTTGTTTCAAAGTCTCATCAATGTAAAGGCAAAGGCATCTAAAACATCCCAGTATGTTCTGCTAAATCACCACCCTTTACACAGTCTATAAGCAAAGAGTGAGAACCCTGGGGCGGGGTCTTTATTTGTGTACTGCGAGTTTTGAACAAGTAATTTTAATTTTGAGAGACAAACAAGGGCTTAATTTTCAATCCCGTTATAGAAAATTTTCAAAATATATTTTGTAAGTTCTTGGTCACCAAATGTAAATATACAGATCAAATTGCCAAAGTTTTGTTTTTTTTTTGAAATTTCTTTTCCCTGAAATCTCTACTTACAACAGCAAGTCATTTTCTGAACAGGAACGGTTGGGTATGGGGTAAAACAAAAAACAAACAAAAACAGGAGGTTCCTAAAGCCAAACACACTGTGGGGAAATTCTGAGTTCCTTTAGAACTCCAGTGGAGGAGTGGGCCAGCTCAACAGAGGATGGGGAGAGGCCATCCTTAGAGAACTCCCCATTCCATACTCCCTCTGTCAGAGTGCAGGACGGGACACCTTAGTGATCAGAATGAATGAGACAGTGGTACAGGCTCCCCTGAAGCTTACAGAAGACATAAGAGGCAAGGGATTACAGCATCCTCTTTGTGTAAGAGGACAGAAAGGCAAGTGCTGTGGTGATGCACAATAAAGGTAGAAGATGAAAAGATTAAAATCTGTCCCAGAACTTACTATGTGTAGTGAGTTTGCTCTGACTTCAATCTCTGGGCACCATTTCTAGAAGACTGAACAGAGATGAACCCCGAAAGCACTTTAGTATGCTTGTATCTTTCTTAGGGCTTTAGCCTATTTAAAAGAAAAGGAGAGAAAGAGAAAGCAAAGAATGACATATGGTGGCATATGGTTGCAATCCCAGAACTCAGCATAATGAGGCAGGAGGATCATGAGTTTTATAAATAAAGTACAGGGAAATAACAGAATAATGGTGTTCAAATAATTTAATGGTATACCAGTTACCATTAACATGTATTTTAATTTAAATTATAATTAAGCAGAAATATGCTAGCTACCCTAACCACAAATCATGAAAAATATGAATCCATTCTCTACATGGGCTTCCCTTCCAATGACAGAATGAACAATAAAGTTCTGTAATTAATTTATCTTTGAAGCCTATCGATACCTCTATACGATACTATAACTCTATGTAATTCTGCAGTCAAACTTCACAAATGAGTCCCTTTATGAAGGACATATCTAGGCTGATTATTTTTCTTGGCCACCCCTTCCTTCTCTCCTTGCTTTACGGCCATCTTTCAGAAGCCTAGACTAGGATGTAGACCACTTAAGAGGAAAGACCGTGATATGTCAGTTGTGGGGCAAGAGGGATGAGGAGATGAGGCCAGGTGTTGACGGGCACTGTGGCAGCATGGCACGTGGTCCAGGTCAATGGGATGGAAGGAACAGGTTAGAGAGAGTGGCATAAAGCAGGTCATGAAGGGAGATGCCACCTAGAGAGGAGACGCTTAGAGTAGGGTTTGGCCTGGTCCCAGTCCTCAGGACACGTCTGGCAATTTCTGTAATGCTGATGGGATATAGAATGATTGGGTGGCCCAAACTCTTACTTAGTTTCCTGTCTTAGTTAGGGATCTACTGCTTGAACAGACACCATGACCAAGGCAAGTCTTGTAAAGGACAGCCTTTAATTGGGACCGGCTTACAGATTCAGAGGTTCAGTCCATTGTCATCAATGCAGGAGTATGGCAGCATCCAGTCAAGCATGGTGCAGGAGGAGCTGAGAGTTCTACATCTTCATCTGAAGGCTGCTATCAGAATACTGACTTCCAGGCAGCTAGGATGAGGGTCTTGGAGCCCACACCTACTCCAACAGGGCCCCACCCGCTCCAACAAGGCCACACCTATCCCAACAGGGCCACACTTTCTAATAGTGCCACTCCCTGGGCCAAGCATATACAAACCACCACAGTTCTCTATGAAGTTCCTGGTCTGTTCATTGTGCTTTATTCTCACTGTTTACTTGCTTTTGTTTTCATTCTCAATGACTGTCATGGTAACAGTTTCAGAAATTGTTGAAGTAAACACTATTTGGGGGATGCACACCCAAAGAGAATGACCTTTATCTCCTTTGATTCCTTTGATTCTTTTGATCCCCATCATCAGAAGTTTTCGGCCTAATGTCTGGGACCAGGTGCTTGAATTAGCCAATTCTCATGAGGGGCATGAGAAGTGGAAGAAGGGAGGAATTCTGAGCAGACCAGGATGGAGGGCCAGCCTGACACTCAGCCAGGATTCACTGCACCCCCATAGTTCAATGGAGAGGTGGCTTGAATGTGAATGGCCTCTAGCAGAGGTGGAGGAGTCATACAGGCTCACCATGCATATGCATAGAGCCCCTTATCAACACACTTCAAGTAGGAAAATGTGCAGCCGACCTAAGAGGCACGCTCATTAGGAAAACCAAGTGCAAGGAAAAGTACAGTTGCCGTGGGCTAATGTTTGGGTGTCCTGTTGACAAGGGGTTAAGTTATGATGGCTAACTTCCATTGTGAAAGTAACTCAGTGTTGAAAACCTAGGGTGTCCACAAGGTACAGTTTACAGAGAGGTTAACTGAGGGGGCGGGGGGACAAACTCTGAACATAGGTGACTTCATCCTGAATGCTGAGGTCACTAAATGAATAGAACTGGAGAGAGAGAGAGAGAGAGAGAGAGAGAGAGAGAGAGAGAGAGAGAGAGAGAGAGCCAGCAGACCACAGCATTGCTTTTCCCCTGCTCACTGTGTGGCATCAGGGACCAGACTGCTCCCAATCTCATGCCACGCCTCCCCATTTTCTGAGCTGTGAGCCAGAACACACTTCTCTGCCTTTGGGTTGCATTTGGTTACAGCAAGGAGAATAAAGCAACTTAATACAATATAAGGCAGAAACGTCAGCACCTACAGGCATGGTGTGAAAGAAGGCTGTTAGGCAATCTAGCCGAGGCATCTTCATGGCCATTTGACAATATTTCTTTTATCTGGGTTCCCAGAATGGTGCACTCTTTTGGAGAGAGACTAGAACACTGAGACCTTGGCATTCCGTTCCCAAGAGATGATGCATGTAAGTTATAAGAAAAAGAAAAGGCACACACTGTATTGTTCAGTGCCCACCGCCTGCCTTGCCCGCAGAGTTGTTTTGTGCTTGCTTCTTTGCTCTCATCCCCACCCTAAAGAGGAGAGGAAAATCTGTACCTGGCTGATGTGACTGCGAGAGGCCAGAGACATGTCACATCCACACTAGCCCGTGAAGGGTCTCTTTAGTCAGCCTCACTTCACTGGGAGACAATTGGACAGTGGTGGATAAACGAGTTGGTGGAAGATTCCAGAAGAAAGTTTATTCATAAACTCAGAGTCAGTATAGATCGTAATCCAGGATAACCTAAAGCAGAAGTTGAAGAGATAGGTCAAATCAATACCAAATGCAAGTGCAAATGATGTGAATGAATCTGCACCCTGTTTAAAAAGAAATTAAAGTTTGGCTTAAAGGTCCTCCGAGTACATACTGTCTGGACAACAGCAAGGTTATTATTTATTTATTTTTTAATTGGATATTTCTTTATTTACATTTCAAATGTTATCCCCTTTCCTAGTTTCCCCTCCGAAAAATGCCCTCCCCTTACCCCTTTCCCCCTCCCCCTGCTCACCAACCCACCCACTCCTGGCCCTGACGTTCCCCTACACAGCGGGTGCATAGAGCCTTCACAGGACCAAGGGCCTCTTCTCCCATTGATGACGGACTAGGTCATCCTCTGCTACATATGCAGCTGGAGCCATGGGTCCCTCCATGTGTATTCTTTTGGTTGGTGGTTTAGTCCCTGGGAGCTCTGGGGGTACTGATTGGTTCATATTGTTGCTCCTCCTATGGAGCTGCAAACCCCTTCAGCTCCCTAGGTCCTTTCTCTAGCTCCTTCATTGGGGATCCTATGCTCAGTCCAATGGATGGCTGTGAGCATCCACTTCTGTATTTGTCAGGCACTAGCAGAGCCTCTCAGGGGACAGCTATATCAGGCTGAAAGGTTATTTTTGCAGAGAACATCACAGAAGAGTTGGTTCCAGTGTTTCCCAGGGAATTCCCAACACTGACGTTTCTCCTTCTGTGTCATTTCAGGATGCTGACATCTGTGCCTGACCCCATGCAGCATTGTGTGTGTGTGTGGGGGGGGGCTTTCAGGGGGCTTCTGCTCGTGGGTCTAGTTATGTCTAACTAAAATGAAAGCCAAGTTCAATGCTAGTAAAGTCTTTAATTCTTCTCTAGAATAGTGTTTTGTTTCATAAGAAAACACTCTTAAAGACCTTTGTTTCGTATTAACCAATCTTCTACCAAGTCATGGATTTATCTCTGTCAAGCCACCAAAGGCTTTCCACTATTTCTAAATCACCGGATTCCAAAGACCATTGTAGAACCTCCACTCTTTAACACTCCCTCCAAAAAGGACTGTGATTCCCCAAACCAAGCTTAGGAAGGAAGCCTTCTCACTGTGCTCTCATTGCTACGGATAGCCAAGTTTGCGCCTCCTATTTCCCTAAAAATATTTTTCAATAGCTATTTTATGATTTTTTCTCCTAGTGTCTCTATTGGATGCCTTTTGGAGGAGCACATGTGTGCCTGTGAGACTTTACCAAGGAATCCCTCCACCCAGTAGCACCCTAGGATGGAGTCCGAGTCCTGGCTTCAGCTAGGGTGACTCTCTACTCCACCGTCACATGTCCAGCCCACAGTCCCTATTTTTGGAGACTGCAAAATGAGGATCCTATTAACTCCTACTGCACAGCATTGTGTCAGTTAAAGACGGTGCAGAAGGAAGGGTGGAGACTGACTGACTGCCTAGAAGAGTTCTGTAGTTCACCTGGACTGAAGCCCAACCCAGCGATAACCTGTGAAGCGTACTAATCGTGTCAAATATCCCACCCGTTTCCCAAATATCCTCACACTGTTGGGAAAATGAGTCATGAGCAAGTCATTTTCTGAGCATGCTCTGTCCCTGGGTGTATGCAAAGCAGAACAAAACAAGTCAAAACAGAGCAAAACGAAAACCAACCAAATCAACCAGCCAATCCTGAAGGTCAGAATATAAAAACTGTGGCCTTCAGGGGGCATGTTTGTCACATGTATTGCCCATTTTGCTAGGGGGTGAATGCACTTAAGTAACTGAAGGTAGGTGAACACCAACTGAGGCCAGTACAGTCACATTTGAGAGCAGATCACAGCTTAAGTGTCCTCCACACACTGCCAGAACTTTCAGGCCTTTATTGTCACCTGGGTTTAAGTTAATTTTTCTGTGACTTAGGACCCAATAGAGATGTATTATTTTTTTAAATTTCTCCCAGGCTAGCACCTGTTAAGTCACTTCAATTGCCACAGGGTTGGTGTTCAAAGGACAAACTTGAATTGGCCAATAGGGGGTGGGGGAGGGGGAGGTAACATGATAAAAGCAGAGAGAGACCTATGTAGATTGCACAATTTCTTTTTTTTTTTTCTTTTGGTTTTTCGAGACAGGGTTTCTCTGTATAGCTCTGGCTGTCCTGAACTCACTTTGTAGACCAGGCTGGCCTCGAACTCAGAAATCTGCCTGCCTCTGCCTCCCGAGTGCTGTGATTAAAGGTGTGTGCCACCATGCCCGGCTTGCACAATTTCTTTCAAAGTCCTTTACTCCCGATGTATCTTTCTCCAGCCCTTCCTTTTGGTGCATTGGATACCCTTGCTGTGTAGTGTGCTGGTTAGTAAAGAGTTAAAAATAGAGGGCAGGGTTTTCTTCTTCTCTCTTGCTGACAGCTGAGCCAAGGAGTGTGGTGGCTGCTCCAGGTCCTAGAACACGGTGCCTGGGTTCATTTCGCAGATTTGGTCCTAAGCGTGTCAAATCTCCTGCCAGCTCCTGTAAGTCTGGACCTCTGTTTGAGCTCTGCTTATCCTGTGTTCCAAACACAGTTTTCCTACTGCATCTCTGTAGCTGCTCAACAGCACGCTTGCTTTATTTTTAAATGCCACCAGGTGGTGCCTAAGCAGACACCAGAGCCCAAAGTTGACCCACATTATTCATTTTGGGTAAATTATAGTGAGTTTACTGAATATGCTTGCTTTCATTATAAATACAAAAACTATACCCTCGGAATATGAGTGTTTAACTACATTGTGGTCATTACAGTACCACAGCTAATATTTGCACTTGGCTGTACCGTGTGCCAGATGTATTCACATTGTTTCTTTCTTCAAAACTGACGTGGGGGTGGGGGTGGGGTGGGGGTAGGGTGAAGGGTCACATGCGTGGAGGTCAGAGGACAGCTTGTGGACTCAGGTTCTTTCCTTCCATGGTGCAGATCCCAGGGATTTAAGTCAGGTCACCAGGCTTGGTGGCAAGTGTTGTACCATCTCATTGGCCTCACATCATTACGCATTGGTGGATGCTTCTGAGTGCCTTGAAGTCCAGTCCGTAGGGTAAGTGATTTCATGTATTCCTCTTCATAGGTGACAGAAGGACTAGACAAGATGGCTGAGGTCACACGAGTGCTGGGAAATGAATAAGGGCTGCAAGCTGCTCCTCTGATTTTAAAGTCAATTTGCCTAGCACTGTGCTGCTGTAACCAGGTGAAGGGAAGAAACACCTCACTTCACATCCTGTAAACCCTGGTCTAAAGCCACAGGACCGCTGCCTCTGCCCACTGTCTATGTGGATCCCACAGTGCTGTGCAGGCTCTGTCCTAAGTGTGACATCCACATTTTCCCTGTTCTGTGGCTGAGGCTGACACAGCATTCACCTGCCTACTTGGAGCTTCTGTCTGCATTAGTTGCTCTTTCTGAGTTGTTTTGTTTTGTAATGAGAGGCTGGTCTGACCTTTGCTTTATCCCCCTTGAACAAAAGCCCTTAAAACATGACAGACATCTAAATTGACGTGTAAATACATGATTGCTTCTTTCTCGGTATAGAAAAGAAAAACAAAACATTTCCCTGGCAACCAGGTTGCTATACTCTCACAGGAAGCTCTGCTGTTATTATTAAAAAGCTAAAATCTGTCTTTTTCTTCTTAAAGGAGCCAGACAATGACCTTCCCCGGAGCAATTAAAAGATGTTTTCAAATTAGTTTTTTTTAACCGTTCAAATGTGGTTTATCTCATGCCTGTCTTTACATGGACGAACACGTGCCAAGCCAGTGACATTGTAAGCGTATACAGAAGGGGAAAGCGTTTACAGTTGTTAAGGGCCTCCTGCAATAGACATTCTTTTAATGTTTTAAAATGTTATGACCTCTCATTTTAAGCTTTACCCGAACCTCACACGGTGAGTACCTTTATTATCTGTATGTTCTACATGAAGACGCCAAGGCTTAAAGATGGGAAGGAGCCTGAGAAGAAACTGAGCAATGGGACAAAGATTCAAACCTGAAGGAGCTGGGACGTGGGCTTGGGTCTGTGTGGCTTTGTGTTCCATTCACCTTAAGGCTGCCTATTGTTTTAGGGAAAGTCTGTGTGTCTTGTGTCCTGTGGAAGTAGATTCTAATGGACACGTGCTAATCGTGTTGGCGTGGTTTGAAAGGAAGTTTGAATGTCAGGAATGTATCTTGCATGTGCCTCTAATGTTAAGACGTAGATAAAAGAAAGAGGCCTTGAGGAGCAGGGACATTTAAGTTCATTGGACTCTCTAACGCATACCTTTGGGGTTGTATGTTAAAGCCTTGGAAAGGTCATTGTAACTATCTTAGCTGCTTCTCTGGTGTAAGTTCCATCCGATAGTCACTGACAACTGACTGTGAGCCAGAATTCTGTGCTGGGAGCAATGGCCAGGAAATAGTACCGGAAACAAGGACACGGCCTCCAACATTTATTCAATGCACATGCATTGCATGGGCTATTTATGGGCTAGTTATTGTATGTGGTACTGGGACTTTACAATTACACTGGGTCTTTCTTATTTTAAAATATTTTCCAGACGGGAGCGGAAGAGAACACACGTCTCAATAAAATATGGTAGTACTGAAACAGAAGTGTATTTTAGGTGTTATAGCTTTAGAGGGTGCCTTAGGGCAGCGCCTCTCAACCTGTGGGTCATGACCTCTTTCACAGGGTTTATGCTACCTCAGGGATATGTTGATATCCCTGAGAGATCTCTCTTTCCTGAAGAGAACCAGAGGGAGGGTGTGGGGGAGGGGACACTGGGAGGAGGGAAGGGAGGGGAGCTTGTGGTCAGGATGTTTTGTACGAGAGAAGAATAAATCTTTTAAAAAGACCCAAGACCATAGGAAAACAGATATTTACATTGATTTATAACTGTAGTAAAATTAGAAACAAAATAATTTCATGGTTGGGGGAGGGGTCACCACAACATGAAGAACTGGATTAAAGGGTGACAGCATTAGGGAGGTTGAGAAAGGTAGGGTAAAAAAATGTCCTCAGTCTTGAATAAGGAAGACAGGTCTCAGTGTTTAAATGAAGATCAGGTGAAAAGGACTTTAGTGATGCCCGGGCTGGAATATTTCCTCGGTTGGTGATGAATTGGTCTGTGGTGACATTCACCCCTGCCTTTAGTTTTTGGCCTCCCAAGGATCTCCACACTGGCAAACCTGGACCCCCCCCCCCAGCCCTGCACTGGTCCCTCCTGTCAACAGTCTAGCTCTCCTTACTTGTTCTTTCCAGTTCCGGTTACTTCCCCTCCTGCCTATTCCTCTACAAACTGCTGCTCCCACGGCACTGGTCTTCTCGTCCCTCAAGGCCCGATCACATCTAACTTCACGTCTGAAGCCTCCAAGGCCACGCCTCCTCGGAGTGAGGACGCTGCTCCCTGACCCCACCATGCTTCACTTCTGTGGGATGATTTAGCCAGGTCCTCTCTGCGCCTATCTTTCCATTCAGGCTGATCAAGATCAGGGACTTAACCTAGGCTGGAATGAGGCAGAGCCTGCCTCCCTCCTGCTGTGGAAGCTGAAGGTGTCTGGCTTTTCTCTGCTTCCCTGAGAACAGAGGCTGGGAAAGACATGAGCAGGGCTGTACCAATCATGTGTGTTTACGAACGGCCATCTTTATATTTCTCCTTTCCAATACAATTAGGGACTGGTATTCCATTAAAAAAGGGGTGGGGGGAATTACTTGAATTTCATCTCAGGAGAGTCCTGGTGGCAGTCTAAACTAATTGGCATCTAGAGACCCACAGTTAAACATTAGAAGGAGCTTGGGGAATCCTGCGCAGGGGTGGGGGTGAGGATTGAGGAGCCAGTGGGATAAAAGACACCAGGAAAACAGGGCCGACAGAATTAACTATGTAGGGCTCATAGGGGCTCACAGAGACTGATGTAGCTATCACAGGGCACATATGCTGTGGTTATTTAGCTTGGAGTGTTTTGTCGGACTTCTAACAATGGGAGAGTGTCTCGATTTCTAACAACGGGAGAGTGTCTCAATTCCATTGCCCGCTCTTAGGACTCTTCTCCTACTAGTTTGCCTAGCACAGGCTTGATAGGAGAGTTTGTGCCTGGTCTTATTGCATCTTGTTATGTCATGTCCTGTTGATATTCCTAAGAGGTTCTCTTTTCTGAAGAGAAATGAAGTAGTGTGTGTGTGTGTGTGTGTGTGTGTGTGTGTGTGATGCACTGGGAGGAGGAGAGGAAGAGGAGTCCATGGTCAGGATACATTGTCACTTTCAATAAATACACAATGATTGTGTATTTGTGGGGTACAGCGTGACAGTTGAATTCACTCATCTTGGGTGCCAATAAAACTATGGGCTCAGCACATTCATCGCCCTTAGCATTCTGTTGGTATACGGATATTCAGGTCTCAGTTCTGTGCTCTCGAACTATACACTGCACTGTTGTCGCCCGTGGAACTCACAGGAAAAAACACGCATGCTGTGTGTTGTATTTCACTCGTGGCTTTGGATGGTGGCTGCCTTAGCACTAGGAGTTTCTGCTGGAGGCTCAACAGGGCTGAGGGGAATATGCCTTCCAAACTGTAGAACCACCAGCTGAAGGTATTTGGTACACAAAGGGAGAGCTATGGTTTTAAGGGAGATTTAATTTTTTTTTAAAGATTATTTATTTTTATGTGGATGAGTGTCCTGCCTACATGTACAACAGGTGTGCCTGGTGCCTGCAGAGACCAGAAGAGGACATCTAATCTCCTGGAACTGGGGTTACAGGTGGTTATGGGCTGCCTTGTGGGTGCTAGGGACTGAAACCCCATTCTCTGCAAGATTAGCAAATGCTCTTAACCACTGAGCCAACCTCTATCCCTAGAAGCCTCACTTTTTTTTTTAATTTAAAAATTGGATATTTTCTTTATTTACATCTCAAGTGTTATCCCCTTTCCAACTTTCCCCTCTGCAAATCTCCTATCCCATCCCCCCTTACCCTGCTTCTATGAGGGTGCTCCCCCACCCAGCCACCCATTCCTGCCTCACTAACCTAGCATTCCTCTACACTGGCGCATCAAGACTTCAGAGGACTGTCGAAAACCCCCTGAACTCCGACCAGCAGAGATGGGGGGAGGGGAGGGGGAATGACACAAACACCAAGGAAGGTTCCAAACAGATTTCTTCTTTATCTCTCTGAGCAGCTTTTTCCTCTCCCTCTCACAAACAGCTTTCTCTAACCCTCTCCCGGCTCCAACTAACTCCAACTGCTTTCTTCAACTGCTTTCTCCAACTGCCTTCTCCAACTGAACTGTTTACAGCTTTTTCCCACAGCATTCTCCTTCCCCACGGGTCACATCCTGTTTTCAGTCCTCTGACCTAATCCCTCCCCCCTCTCCTGGATCTAGTCAGAGTTCAGCCAGGGTGCTCAGTGATAGTTCAGTGACTCAGCAGGCAGGCAGTACAGGATCATCCAAGTGCACAGACTCAGGTTAAACAGGGATTAAGGTGGTCTCACTCGCTTCCCACAACAGGACCAAGTGCCTCCCCTCCCATTGATGCCAGATAAGGCCTCTTCAGCTCCTTCAGTCCTTCCCCTAGCTCCTCCATTGGGATCCCTGTGCTCAGTCAGATGGTTGACTGCGAGCATCTGCATTTGTATTGGTCAGGATCTGGCAGAGCCTCTAAGGAGACAGCTGTATCAGGCTCCTGTCAGCAAGCACTTCTTAGCATCTGGGGTTTGGTGTATATAAATGGGATGGACCCCTAGGTGGGGCAGTCTCTGAATGGCCTTTCCTTCAGTCTCTTCTCCACTCTTTGTCCCTGTATTTCCTTTAGACAGGAGCAATTCTGTGTTAAAATTTTGAAGATAGGTGGGTGGCCCCATTCCTCAACCAGGGGACTATACCATCCTCTGGATATGGTCTCTACAGGTTCTCTCTCCCCTTTGTGGGGTATTTCAGCTGTCATCCCTGTGGGGACCTGGGAGCCTCTTGCTTTCCTGGCACCTGAAACTTTCTGGTTGCTACCCCCAGTACCCCATCCCCCATTGCTACACACCTCTGTTCAATTTCCTGACCTTCTGTACATTTCCTCCATCTCCTTCCATACCTGATTCTTCCCCCTCTTTTTCTCCTCTTCTCTTCCAAGTCCCTCCCACCCTCTACTTCCCTTGATTATTTTGCTCCCCCTTCTAAGTAGTACTGAAGCATGCATTCTTTGTTCTTCCTTCCTCTTGGGCTTCATGTGGTCTGTGAGTTATATCATAGGTATTCCATGCTCTTTTCTTAATATCCACTTATCAGTGAGTACATACCATCCAGATGTGTTCTTTTGTGACTGAGTTACCTCATAAGGATGATATTTTCTAGATCCATCCATTTACCTGTGAATTTCATAAAGCCATTGTTTTTAATAGCTGAGTAGTATTCCATTATGTAAATGTACCATATTTTCTGTATCCATGCCTCTGTTGAGGAACGTCTGGGTTGTTTCCAGATTCTGGCTATTATAAATATGGCTGCTATGAACATAGTGGAGCATGTGTCCTTATTACAAGTTAGAGCATCTTCTGGGTATGTACAGGAGTAATATGGCTGGGTCCTCAGGTAATATTATGTCCAATTTTCTGAGGAACCACCAGACTGATTTCCAGAATGGCTGTACCAGCTTGCAGTCCCACCAGCAACGGAGGAGTGTTCCTCTTTCTTTACATCCTTGCCAGCATCTGCTGTCACCTGAGTTTTTGATCTTAGCCATTCTGACTGGTGTGTGGTAGAATCTCAGGGTCATTTTGATTTGCATTTCCCTGATGACTAAGGATGTTGAACATTTCTTTAGGTGCTTCTCAGACACTCAAATTTCCTTGGTTGAGAATTCTCTGTTTAGCTCTGTTCCCTATTTTTTAATAGGGTTATTTGGTTCTCTGGAGTCTAACTTCTTGAGTTCTTTGTATATATTTGGATATTAGCCCTCTATCAGATGTAGGATTGGTAAAGATCTTTTCCTAGTCTATTGGTTGCCATTTTTTCCTATTGACAATATCCTTTGCCTTACAGAAGCTTTGCAATTTTATAAGATCCCATTTGTTGATTCTTGGTCTTTGAGCATAAGCCCTTAGTGTTCTGTTCAGGATCTTTTCCCCTGTGCTCATGTGTTCAAGGCTTTCCCCCCACTTTCTCTTCTATTAGATTCAGTGTATCTGGTTTTATTTGGGGGTCCTTGATCAAGCTTGGAATTGAACTTTGTACAGGGAGATAAGCTTGCATTCTTCTACGTGTTGACAGCCAGTTGAACCAGCTCCATTTATTGAAAATAGAAGCCTCAGGGGCTGGAGAGATGGCTCAGTGGTTAAGAGCACTGACTGCTCTTCCAGAGGTTCTGAGTTCAATTCCCAGCAGCCACATGGTGGCTTACAACCATCTGTAATGGGATCTGATGCCCTCTTCTGGTGTGTCTGAAGACAGCTACAATGTAGCAACATAAATAAATAAATAAATAAATAAATAAATAAATAAATAAATAAATCTTTTATAAAAAGAAAATAGAAGCCTCACTTTTAATCACTTTTAAATTGTATGGATAACATAATTTTTAATTGTTGGCATTGTGAGATTTTGACTTTATCAAGTTGGGAATCTTTGGCAAAAGATCTGTGAAATGACACAAAACATCCTGGAAATTTTAATTGAGATGAAATAACATAGATGAGAGTCAAGTATAAATATTTTATGTGTTTAAAAATGCCAGTAAATAATTATTATACATTTTCAAACCAACAAACACTATATATAAGTGAAACTAATATATATACATAATATATTATATATATATATATATATTATATATATATATATATATATATATATATATGTGTGTGTATAATGAAGCTGTAGTTTCATATGTTACTAATTATACATCCTGGAAAGAAAAAAGGAAAAAAAGCAGGCAGCTTATCAGAATGTTAGTTAGGAACTGTCCAATTACCTATCTATAATTGTTAGGTGGTGTGTGTTCAGTGTATAAGTAACGGGTTTTGTTGTGACTATTTGTACATGTGTGTAGTGTGCTTTCCTCGAATTCATCACTAGCAGTCCCCTCCCCCTGATTTTTTTAAATGAAATTTCATCTGTTTGATTCTGAGTCAAGTAGCTGCTACAACCTGAACAACCGGAGAGAAGACTGTTGTTCAAATCTGCCTCCTGTATCGTGTTAGAGATACTTGTTCAAGGTGTGAATCAGGTATGCGAGACACCAAGGAGCTCTAAAGAGTCCTTCTAGGACTCAAGTGTCCGTTATTATTCTTTTTCTCAGACAATTGAGTCACTTGGTACTCTATCTAAGTCATCCCTCTCACTTCTTAACATCCCGTCCAGAAAACTCCCTGGTGCTTGCGCTCCCTCCCTCCCTCCCTCCCTCCCTCCCTTCTTGTTTAGGCAGGTTCCTGTCACTTGGTACTCTCTTTTTCTCCTCTTTTTTTGTCTTTGTTGGTTTCATGACTTTGACCCCAGGATTTTTCTCAGCATTTAAAGCAACTCCCAGCTTTTATGACTGCTGTTATGCTGAGGTCGATTCACATCCCCTGAGAACCACAGTGCCTTGACGCGGTACCAACTCCTTCCTTCTAGGAATGGGTCTGAGTGTGCTAACTTGGTCTTTCTTTTCTTTTTTTTTCTCCCTTCCTTTCTTTTGCTTTTCTTCCTTTCTTCCTTCCTTTCTTTTTTCTATCTGCCTTCCTTCCTTCCTTCCTTCCTTCCTTCCTTCCTTCCTTCCTTCCTTCGTTCCTTCCTTCCTTCCTTCCTTCACTCACTGACTCAAACAAGTATTATGCATGGTATTCTGGGAATGCTGGAAAACACCAAGACAGTCTGCCCAGCTCTCTGACCTTAAGAAGCACATACTGTGTGACATAGGAGAGTGGGTTGGTTACCTTCTGGACACTGTCATAAAGCATCTGATGTGAGCAACTTAAGGAACGAGTTTATTGTGTGGCTCACAGTTTTAGGGAGAATATTCCACTCTGGTCTAGAGAGTGTGACAGGGTGTTCTTTCTGCGCATCTTGGTGAATCAGAAAGAGACATAGATACTAGCCTCAAAGCTCATCCCCAGAAACCTACTTCTGCTAGCCAGTAGGGACCATTGAAGTGTTCAAATCCACAAGCTCATGTAGTGCCATGCAGTGAGCAAGGTGTTTAGATGTCAGGTCATTTTTTTCTTAAATCAGTACAGTATTTAAAACAAAATAAAGCACCTTGTATGTGGTATCTGAGTTTGACTGTGTATGGAATATGATGCAAGTTGACCTAAAGGAGCAGCATTGAACAGACAATTCCCCTTGTTGCTATGCTTGGCAATGTCACCTTTAAGTCGTATGCCTCTACACTCATGCTTACAAAGTAATTGCTTAAAATATCAGCAAGTGCCAAGCTCTATACCACATCCATTCAGAATCAGAAAACACGAGTGTCTCTTGTCTTTCACCATCCTTATTCTTCAACTGACTTTACCAGGTTTTATGACAAGAAAAATACTTGGCTATAAAAATGATTCTTTCCTTTCCCTGTTGTAGGGTTTTTTATTATTATGATTATTACTGAAATCCCTAAAAACATTCCATGGCCCATGTCTCTCCACATTAAAATTCTGGACGCTTCTGGTAACTGAAGATAATGGAGTTGCAATTTCTCTATGGTACAGTGCAGGCTTGGCATTCCACCAAGTTCCCATTAAGCAGTTTGGCTTCCCAAAAGGTCTCTTTGACTTCTGATACTCAATTGAAATATTCCCCCAAACCAATATTAGATCAGCATGTGATTGATTACCTGGCAGGTAACTCACTGGAGAAGCAATGTGATTTCATACTGAAGCTAGCTTCTGACAGAGATGGTAGGTTAAAGGTTGTGAGGGTCCAGTTATGGCTGAAATCCCAACAAGTATCTTATATCTCGCCTGGTACACTTCTGCCTTCAGAATTTTGGATAGAACTTGTATTAGAGGAGAAAAAAATGAAATCTACTTATGAAAGCTAATTCAAGCACAAAATTAAAGCCCTCTGGGTTCTAATGTGGTTCTTCGTGTACTTGGGTTTCTCTACACCTGGATGCCTGCCTGTTAAGAGAACCAAAAAAGGGTGAGGCCTCACTCACCTTAAAGGTTTGCTTGGTAATCCTTTTTTTGGCTTCTATATTTAAATAGCTATCATAAAGTGAAAAGTATTACGTCTTTTCTTCCCATCTTCATACTGTCGCCATGCATTGGCTATGATTACTAATTGTCTATGGTTGCAAAGAAATTACCAAAACCTTAAAGGCTCACAAGGACAATCAACCAATCAGCTGTTACTTCCTGTGGTTTCTGTAGCTCAGGATTTAGACAGAACATAGCATACCCGTGTCTGCACCAAGAGCTTTGGAGACTGGGCTCTGCCATTGTCAGAAGGCAGTGGATGTTGCTGCCAGCTGGAGGCCACAGTGGTGTGGCCTCTCTGAGTGTTGTATGAGTCCTCACAACATGGTGACTAGGTTCCTATGTCACCTTCCGGGAAAGTGCACATTTCAGTGTCTATTGTCCCATGACTTAGCTACAATCAGCACTACTTCTGGCACATTCATATGGTTTGAGAACATTTCAAAATTCAGTCCGAATCCAACTGAAAAGTAGAGAGACCCAATTCGTTGCCCAGGAACATCAAGTCTCTTCATAAGGACAGCATATGAAATGGAATTTGTACTGACTCAGCCTGTTTTTGAAAATACACGTTGCATGCATTTTTAATTTTTTTTCTGAGTAGCAGTGTATGAGTGTGTGTATTCAGATACACAGGTATTCAGATGCATAGGGGTGTGTGTTTGTGTGTGTGTGTGTGTGTGTGTGTGTGTGTGTGTGTGTGTGTGTGTGTCACTTGCCCTATAGCTGCCCTATAACTGAACAATTGGTATATACCAGCTGACAGGAATAAAAGAGAACCCAGGATCCTACTATCTCTGTCTCCTAGTACTGGGACTGCAGGCATGCACCAGTTACACCAGACCTTTCATGTGAGTTCCAGCTATCCACTTTGTAGCAGGAATGGCGGGGCTACCACTATATAAGTGCTAGGAACTTCGAAGCCACAAAAGCATCTCCTACAGGTGGACCTAATTGAGGATTGCTTGAGAGACCAGGGATTGGTAATGCAGACCATGCCAGCCAATCAGGAACTCTGTTTAGAAGAGATGCATTCTTGGCACCAATGGTGCCTGGGTGGAGGGTATTAAAGGAGCTTGCAGCAGTGTTTAGAGAGCTTGCTGTGGCATTTCTAACCTGCTCTGGGAGTCTGTGTCATTGACTACGGCCACCTCACCTCCAACCCCCAAGGGCAGGTAAGGGCAGGCGACAAGTAAGCCAGGGCATAGGCAATACCACTTGAAGTCCTTGAGCTTGTAAGAGAGAGAGAGAGAGAGAGAGAGAGAGAGAGAGAGAGAGAGAGAGAGAGAGAGAACTTTGCCTACTGAGCCATCACCCCAGTCCTTATACACCTGTAGTTTACAAATGAGGCTTAATTCGAATAAATAAATAGCTTGTGGTCTTGCAAAATAGAAAGAAAATCAAAGACGTTTGCTGCTTTCCTGTATTGGTTGTTATTCTCTGGCTGTGATAAACCAGGACAGAGGCAACTTCTAGATGAAGGGTTTATTTGGACTTACAGTTCCACAGAGGTAAGAGTCCATCACTGGCTCCTCAGGGAAGTGTGACAGCATGCAGGTATGGCGGATGGAGCTGGAAACTGAGGATTCACATCTTCATCCATCAGCATGAAGCAAAGAGAGTGAACTTGAAGTGGAACAAATCTGTATGTTCTCAAAACACACCCTTGGCAGCAAGGCCATGCTTTGCAAGCCTCTGAAAACAGGATTATCCAAAGCATTCAAATGCCAGAGAGTATGGAAGGGCATCTTTCATTCAGACTACATGTTTCCAAAACTCATTCTTTGGAAAAGAAAGAAGGAAGTCACTATATAATGCTACCTTCCAACCCAAATTCTTTCTAGCTTTAAGCTTTCCATTGAAATAATCAATTGAAAATAATCTATTTAAATTTCTATCATTAAAATGTGTGCCAGAGATGGCTCTGTGAGTAAGAAAAGTGGCTCCTCTTCCCAGAGGGCTCTGCCTCTTTTGTCCACAGAGTCCTTGGCTTTTCCCATAAGGACAGCCATGTCTTTGTTTACTGAGCAGTCACTGGCAGTGTTTCTGAGAACACCATAAGGGCCTGTGATTTCTCCTTCATAGCATAGACATGAGGGCAAAGACCCGTATCTCACTCTGGGACACACTTTGTCTTGTTGCCTATGCAGAGGAGTAACCCCCTCTCTCCCAAGAATGACAACGCCCATGAAAAATGATCCTTCAACTTTCTCCTTTATCATCCCATGACATTAAAATCCAGCAAAATAATCTGTCCCATTCAACCGATGTGAGATCTTATTGAAAGCCAGAATTCAGTTGCCTCCCCAAAGTTAACTTTGCAAGAGTTATGAACATTTATTATTTCCCTTCTCAACAAAGTGAAGTGACTAAGTGCCTGTCTGATGGCCTCGACTGCAGGACTGTACAGGAAGAAGCACAGGTCAAGAAGACAAGAATTTCCATGCCATGGCTAGGGAGAAGGCTCCGTTTGAAAAGTGCTAGCTAACCAAGCACAGGCAAATGCGTGTGGATCCCCAGAACCCATAGAAAAAGTCCGACACAGCAGTGTGATTCCTGTAGTGCTATCCTTGAGAAGAGAGTGGCCTGTGGACACACACATTCTTGACACTTACTGGCCAGGCAGCATAGCAGAACCCATGAGCTTCTTGTTCAATGGGAAACCCTGTCTCAAAAAAAAAAAAAAAAAAAAAAAAAAAACAAAGATGGAGAATAGTTGAGGGAGGCACCTTGAATGCCTGGGTCTACACACGCAAAACATAAACTCTGAGTTCTGGGAATTAAACACACATCATAGATTACTGATGACCTCACAGTTTCTAGCAACACAGTGCAGAGACATTCACTAATCTAGCTCAAAGAAGAGTAACTTAGTTTTCCCAGAATAAGGGGACTAGCCCAAGGAGAAAACTTTTGGCCACAGCTCTAAGCTGTAAAGAAAAATTCCCAGGCTCCTCTAACTCTGCATTAAAGCCACACTTGGCTTTTCTTTCAGAACTATTTGCAAGCAGAAAAATTTCCTACTATGGGAAACACACTCTACTGGTTTGTTTGTTTGTTTGTTTGTTTTCCTATCAAAGGGTTAAGTGAATCAAAAGAAGTTGAATAGAGGTTTTCAGCATCAGCTACACTCTGCATCTCCTTTACATCAGGTTTGGGTTTGCACCTTCGACCCCAAGACTGCCTGTGACTTTACTTTTCGCACCTCTAAGAGTGAGCCTGTCCTGATGCTTCAGGCTGTGAGCTCCAGGTTTAAAGGAATGGGCTCTAGGACATCTGTAAAGATGCCATGCAGCAAAGGTTCAAACTAAGTGTTCCTCAAATGTCATGTTCAGCTTATCAACTTCTCAGTTAACCTTGGCTGCTTATAAGCCTTATACATACTAACAACTTGCTTAAATGTCTCTAAGCCGCAAACTCACCTATAAACTGCAGCGTGAGTACCTAGCACACACATATATGATGTACCTGCAAAAGTAAATATTTTTGCTCTGCCAAAATGCTTCCAATTATGTGATCATTTTCCTGAGACGCCACACCCATAATTTCTAACATAATCTGACCCACATATGAAAACCGGCCAGACAAGAGGTAAGCAATGGCTTCCCGTCCCACCACTAGTTGTTCCTGTTGGGTATCGGCATGGTAACCGGCATAGGAGGGGAAGAAGTGCGTTAGATTCCCGGGAAGGCTGGGGACTGTGCTCAATGCTTTCATCTAGGTCTCCCAACTGGGGAGTGAGTGAAGTAGATAATGGCTATGCACGTATGCAGAAATGCTCAGAGAAGGAACTTCAAGTTTAAACATGTGAAGTTGTCCTAGGTCACATGGCTCCCAAGTAATTGGTGAAGCTAAGCTTTCTGCTCAAACATTCTTACTCCATGTTACGATGTAGATTCTCTGTGCCTCACAAAACCCCTATGCTGACGAGGCTATGGGACTTTTCCTAGGTGAGGCTAGTAGAAAGAAGTTGGATCACTGGGGTCATGCCCTTGAAGAGGATATTGGGGCACAGTAGTCTCTTCTCCTGTTATACTACTTTCTCTTGGGTGTGACTGTATGAAGTGATGACATAACCTCTCCATGGAATGGTTAGGAAGAAGGATTTTATTGTAGAAATGAGAGGCATGTTTAAGAGTCCAGAGGAGAGAAAATAGACTGGATATGACCAGCAGACTGGACATGGTCAGGGCTATTCTGAGAGAGGGAGAAGAGCAGAGGGTAAAGAATAGAGAACCCAAAGTGAGAATAGCAGGGTTATAAGGAGAAGGGATATGGGGAGCTGGAGAAAGTTCAGGGTAGAGGCAAGGGGGGCTTAGATGCTAGCATGGACTTCAAAATGTAACAGGTACTTGTGATATTGAAGGAGCCCGGCCCCACAGGTAGTCATGTTTCTTCTTCCAGAGAAATGACTCTTTTGGGTAGAGGGAAACCAGTTTCACAAGTTCCTGAAGAATGATGGCTTTTATCTAACCATCAGAATTCCTCATATAATTCAGTGTGCTGGCTAGTCCTACGTCAACTTGATGCAAGCTAGAACTATCTGAAACGAGGGGAATTCAATGGTCAAAATGGCTTCTTAAGAGCCAGCTGTAGAGCATTTTCTCATTAGTGATTGATGGTGGAGGCCACAGCCCATTGTAGGTGGTGCCACCCCTGGGCTGGTGGTTCTCAGTTCCCTAAGAAAGCAGGCTGAGCAAACCATGAGGAGCCAGCCAGTAAGCATCATCTGTCTACGGCCTCTCCATCCACCCCTGCCTGCATGTTTCTGTCCTGTCTGCGTTCCTGTCCTGACTTCCTTTGGTGATGAACAGTGATGTGGAAGTGTAAGGTGAATAAACCATTTCCTCCCCAACTTGCTTTTTTGGTCACTGGTGTTTTTGTTGCAGCAATAGAAACCCTAACTAAGACACCATATATGGAAGAGATATGTATGAAGAATGGGGTTCATCACTGTAATGAAAGTCAGATCACAACGGGAGGAATCGCCACAAGATTTCAAGCAAAGGAAAGCACTACTAGGCTTTCTTTCTGCTTTGTCATGTTTAAGTGCCTCACAAAGACCCGGTCCGCAGTGCCACCAGGAGATGGGCTACTGGGATGAGTTAGGGTATTGAAAGAAAGCTCTGGAAGATGTGGGAAACCAGGCCACGCCTTGCTGTCTCTCTTGTTTTCTGGTTACCACAAGGTGAGTGAGTAGCTTAAATCACTACACACTCCTTCCTCAATATACTGCCTTGCTCTAGACAGTCATACATTGACTAGAAAATATGAGCTTAAGCCAACATCTCTTTCTTACACAATGGTTTGTCTCAGGTATTTTGTTACAGTAAACAGAAAACTAATAAACTTGAAGATCTTTGGGACAATAGTACATATTTCTCTGGTAGGTATTGGTTGCTGTTTCTGAAGACACACACACACAAAGAGAGAGAGACAGAGAGAGACAGAGACAGACAGAGAGACAGAGACTATTGGGAAATGAACCCAAAGTTTTGCATGTGTGAGGAATGTTGTGTTGCACTCAACATTCTATATTCCCATCTTCTTTCTATGCCTGATTTTAAGATAGCTCTTACTAAATTGCCCAGGCTGGCTTGAGCTTGCAAGCTTCTTGCCTTAGCTACTTGAGTCGTAGGCATTACATGGCTGTGCCACCAAGGTTGGATATATCCCTCCATTTCCTTGTTATCTCCTGCCTCCAGGTTCCTGCCCCATTTGAGTTCCCCACCCAACTTCCATCCGTGATAAACAGCAATGTGCAAGTGTAAGCCAAATAAACCCTTCCCTCCCCAACTTGCTTTTTCCTCATGGCGTTTCATTGCAGCAGTAGAAATCCTAACTATGACAGTCCTTGTCAAGCCCCTTTCTGGATATTTGGAGTATCTTTTGAGTTTGGGGAATTGGAGTTTCCTTTGGAACTGGCAGTGACAAAATGACTTACAAAAAGAAACAAATGTGAGACAATGTATTTTTGCTTCTAATTTGAGTGGTTATAGTTCATCATGGTGTACACAGAGAGAGAGAG
>NC_034592.1:54882377-54918945 GCF_900095145.1 Mus pahari
TGGAGCTCAGCTCGTTTTCTTCTGTTTATTCAATTTGAGACTCCCAGGCCCCGGGCTGGTACACACAGCCTGCATTCAGGGTGGGTATTTTCCTACTTGAAGCTTTCTAGAAGATTTCCTATGCTCATACCCAGAGGGATGATGATCCTAAATCCAGACAAGTTGAGAGTGAAGATGAACCATTGCAACTCCAGTCTTTGTCAACTTGACATCCAAATATTATTTTCCATCACAATACTTCACTCTGGACCAACCGAAGTCTCATTTACATCTCATGATTTGGTCCATCTCTGATTGTGTTTAATCGTCCTACCACTGTTCAAAAGGCCAAAGTCTCTTCTGAGACTTCAGACAAATTCTTAACTGTGATCCTTTGTAAAACAAGAAAACAGGCTACATACTTCTAACATTCAATGACATAGAATAAACCTGCCTATTAAAAGTGACAGTCACAGGCTGGCAGGTAGTGGTGAATGTCTTTAATCCCAGCACTTGGGAGGCAGAGGCAGAAGGATCTCTGTGAGTTCAAGGCCAGCCTGATCTACAGAGTGAGTTCCAGGACAGCCAGGGTTATACAGATAAACCCTGTCTTGAAAACAAAACAAACCAACAAGAACAAAAACAAACAAAAAGGAAAAGGGAAAAAGAAAGGAAGGAAAGTGAAGGCCATGAAGGTAGCAAGGAAGGACAGGGCCAAAGCAAACCCCAGCTGGGCTAATAACCCTTTCTCTGGAGTCTGGGGTTCCAGATAAGAGTGACTGTGTTTGAAAGGACTTAGGTGGCCCTGCCCCTCAGCTTTGTTGTCAAGAGCACATAAGAGCTTGGCCTTGGGCGTCTCAATTTTGCACTTGCAGTTTTGCTCAGGTTTTGGCACCTCTAGTGTCTTGGAGTTTCCCTTGGAACTTAGGTGTCACCTTCCCAACTTCATGTAATAGCTTCTTGGGGTCAAATCTGCAGTACATACCTGGCCTCTGCAGGTGTCTGCAATCTTAAGCATAACCCTGTGTGAGCTGCTCACACTTGCATTTTTTTGCAAGCTTGTGAAGTCTGCACCACAGAGTAAATACCGCTGAGTTCCACTGTCATCTTGAGATGGGCTTCCTTTCAGTCATAGCTAGAGTGAATTCTTTGTGCTTTGGTGGTTGAATCTTAGAAAACATACACATAGGGGGTTGTTTTTGAGCAGGGGATGCCTTTGGCAGCTTTTTTAGTTCAGACAGCCTCCTTTCAAGCGAATTTGCATTTTTACAAGGTGGAGCCTTTGAGGGGTGGGATCTTGCCTGGTGGATCTAGCTCAGAACCTGTGGTTTGTATTTCATATTGCAGCTTTCTCTGCACCTGGCCTAGCTGCAATTTTAAATGTGTTAATAGTCCTTTCAGACCAGACTACACATTCTTCTGATCTTTCTGATCATTGTTTCTCTCTCTCTCTCTCTCTCTCTCTCTCTCTCTCTCTCTCTCTCTCTCTCTCTCTCTCTCTCTCTCTGGAGACCTGCATGAGAACAGTGAGCAGAAACAATGGCACTGTAAGTACTATCTTGTCTTAAAGCTTCATCTCCAAACCAATTAGGCTATTGCTTTTGAATTAAGGCTTGCCCAAGTTCCGGGGACTTGACAAGAATGAGTCTGATTCTTTGCCAGAGTGCAACATGAATGGCCTCCAGCCCAGATCCCATTAGACCCCTTGCTCACCTCTGAAGCTTCACAAGCCAGGCTCCCATTGTCCACACTTTTCTCAGAATCCTGGTCCTCCAAAGCTCTGCTTACCTGGTTCTAAGGCTCACCTAGCTCACAACTCCTAACTTGTCTATTTCCCTTTCATACACCAGCTCCGTAGACCTACAAACCATAGAGTCAGGCTTGTTCCAGCCACAGCCACACTTCCCAATGCCAAGTTTCTGTCCTAGTTGTTTTTTCTCTGGCAGTGACAAATTACACAACAAGCAGCAACTTAAGTGCAGACAGGTTCGCCCTGGTGACATCATGGCATGGAAACCACGGCAGCTGGAGTGTGAGGCATGGTCACGTCGTGTCTGTAGTCACAAAGCAGGGGGACAGACAGGAATGCTGGTGCTTTCTTCTTTTTACCCAGACTTTGTTCCCAGGTCCAGGAGTCACTTATAGTCAAGTGAGCCTTTCCTGATCAGCAAATCCTTCCTAGCTATGCTCTCAAAACATGCTCAGAGGATTTCTACGATGATTCTAAGCCTAACCAGAATGGCTTTGAAGATTAAACACCACACCTGTCTTGTTACATATTGGCCATCAACTTTGCTGTCTACCATGATGCTTTCTCACATCAGCCAACTGACCATGGACTGAAACCTCTAAAATCATGGACCAAAATAAATAAACCTTTCCTCCTTGTTAGCTGATTATCTCAGGTATTTTGTACCGGTGATGGAAAATGCACATACACAACCCGGAACTCCTTCACAGTTCTTGAGACTATCTCCTGCTGTTAGCTGTTATTTCCCAAAGAAAAGTCAGTACGACTAAGCTTTTTTTGGCTACTCAATATGTATACTCAATCCTAGTGAGGCTCTTGGATGACAGAAATTAAATAAGAACTAGTCTTTACTTGGAGATAGTCAAATATAACAGACAAGACAAGATGCCCCAATAGGAAGGTTCTTCATGGTAACCCCAAATTGCGCGGATTTGTTTCTAATTAGCAATGACTGGGGTGTGTGTGTGGGGGAATCCCAGCAAGTAATTTTGAGGTTTAAATTAATTTACTGTTATAATTATGATCAGTGGAGACTAAAAGGGGGAGAGACACCCTACAAGGAGGAAGTAGTAAGAAAGCAAGGCTTACTAGAGTACATGATGGAGAGAGGAGAAATGGATTATGGGAGAGGAGAAATGAATTATGGGAGAGGAGAAATGGATTATGGGAGAGGAGAAATGGATTATGGGAGAGGAGAAATGGATTATGGGAGAAGGGAGCTGAGAGGCGCACAGTTTGGGAAGCAGCTTCAGGAAATGATTCAGGAGAGGGGAGGGAGGGACATACACAGCACACAAACACACACACACACACACACACACACACACAGGGGGAGGATTTGTCCTCTAGAAAGGAAGAGACAGCAGCACAAAGTACAGCCAAATTACACTACAGGCGTTTCATATACCAGGCAGTTCACACACACACACACACACACACACAGATCAGCCTTCTCCATCTATCTTCCATTGTTCCAAGTTGTTTGGGCTGCCCCAAGATCACTGAGCAAAACCCCACAGGAACCTCATCTATCATATCCAGGTTCTATTACGGTCATTTAAGTTAGATTTTATAGTATTTGTCTTTTGGACAGTTTAATGTTGCTTATTTTCCCATTGTGTAGTGGAAGAAAGAAACAAGAGAAGAGAATGGAAGAGAGGAAGGGTGGGAGAAGGGGAGTGTAACCAAGATGGGGGGGAAGAGAAGAGAGAAGGAGAAGAGAGAGGACAGGAAGGGAGATGAGGAGAGGATTTATACCTAAATTCTAAACCAGAGGTCAAATGACTCTCAACAGTCATTTCTAGGGAAGGCAAAGGTTCCCACGGGTGAAAACTGTCTATGGAGGAGAGTGAGTATGCCTCTGGCTTCACACGGTAGCCTGGTAAAGGGATGTGTATACGGGTACTTCCTGCTTGTAACCCTCCCCCTACCAGCAACCACTTAATGACATCAGCTCATCATTTTTAAAATGTAGTCATTTGTTATCTGTTTTGTTTTGTTGCAAGGGTTGGAGTCGAACCCAGATCCTGAAGCACCCTGCCCTTGACTGTAGCCCAGAACCAACTCTGTTCCCCTTATTTTTAAAATCGCTAACCATGAAATTTTGACAGGCATTCATTCCCCTGACTTGACACATGAAGTTTTCTAGATGACTTGGTCCTCATCTTTGCTACTACAGAGAAGTGGTCTTCATGACCGACATTTATGAAGACTCCGTGTATATCGACTTGGCGTTTCCAGGAAAGATCTAGAAGCCGGAAACCAGCATGTTTGTGGACTGTACGGCCCCTTTATCTTGGCCAGCCTTGAGAAGCCCGAGCAGATGCTGCCGCTTGATAGAGGGAAAGGGGATGCAGATCTTACAAGAAGATACAGCAGTAACTTTGCCCAAAAGAAAATTTCTCCCATCAAAATGACTAATTTATAAATGAACTCCTTCTAGAACAGCCATGGCTTTCCCTTGAGTATCGAAAAGCCCAGAAAAGTAGCTAGAAAGTGCATGATAATGGTGTAAGAGGCATAGATCCCACATTTCTATGTTTAAGAAGGTTAAAATTAGCCAGTGGTATCATGCACATATGCATTCTTAGCCAAATCATTCTCTCCATGGCTCAAGTAAAACTAACAGGATTGCAGAATCTGTAGCCCAGAACATGGGATTTCTAGAACAAGGAGGAGTTCTAGTTTGTGGGATCAAGTCTTCCTAACTTCACCACATGCCTGAATGTAGGCTTTGGGTCCTTTGAATTAGATCAAAATGTGATCCATCCTAGAGGTCTGTATACAGCTACACAGAGAGAAAACCTTGCACGTTAGCCCTAAGCATATGTATGTACTACACCATGCCAGCCGCCATGGTATTAACTTCAGGTTTTCCACATAGATTATCTGGTGTGAAGGATTATATTGCATTGTACCAGTCAGGCTAATTTGGAAAGTTTTTGACATGGCCTGTTTCCAATACGTTAGAGTCATTTCTGACTCATTGTTAGTAATTTTACCACACTGTGAGCCTCAAAGGATTGGTGTGCCTCTTTCCTTGGCCTGGGTATGGAAAACCTTAAGGGATTCTCCAGCTCTGGGTATCCAAGAGGACACTTGGAAGTTTGAAAGCTACAGAGGCCAAGCCCAGCCTTTCAGATGTTGCGGTCAGTACTGCCCTGAGTTCTTTCTGAAGAACATGCTGTTGACAGGCAGGACTAACCTTTGGAAATGACCACACAGGCTTTCCTCTCCAAAGTTCACACTTAAGAACAGCATACGCGAGTGATTAAAAAAATTACCACAAAAAAAAAAAAAAAAAAAGGAACCAGATCCCCCATTTTAAGTACGTTTACAAATCTGTGTTGGGCCACATTCTTTGCTATTTGAGGACATACAACAAAGTCCACGGTCCACACAGACTGAATACACTTACAACACTTTCCAGGTTCTAGGCTGTTGAAAGGGTGGCTTTTGAGCACTGGGTAAACACGTCAAGTGTGAGAGGCTACAGGTTTCCCTGGAGAGACAGCACCAGGTGAGAAGCTGTGGCCCCTGAACCTCAGGGTAGCGTGCATGTTTCAGGAACTGATCCTGCCAAGGGCTCCATTCGAATTCCTCTGCGAGTGCATGCAGTTTCAGATCCACGGTTATCCTGATTAAATACCTGGGCCCTGCATTGCCTGCCCTAGATAAGCAGCTACTTTTTTTTTTTTTGAGCTCCACTGGCAGAAAAATACCTGCTGTGGTTTTTTGTTTGAAATATTGTTAGAGAGAGGTAAGCTTGGCATGAAAACAATCTGCACTTCATTCTTTCAACAATGATTTACAGAATAGCTACAGGGTGCCAAGTGTTGCCCAAGCCACGCGGTAGAACAGTGACCAAGACACCTGTGCTTTGCCTAACTACGCTCCTGGTAGGGTCAAGGTTGCACATAAGTAAATAAGTAAACCTAGAGAGAGTCCAGATGGCCATGGGTGATATGAAGAAGATATGAAGAAGATAAAACGGGGTAATTGGATAGAGTCATTAGGTAGCACATTTAGTTTGTAAGGGCAGCGCCACCTCCAGCGGAAGTGGTATTTGATCTCAAGATGTACCTCTCTCAGAGCTTTCTGTCAGGTTCTGTCGTTACGTGAAGCGACCCGGCTAAAGTACAATTCAAGAAAAAAGTCATCCAGACAATACTCGCTACTAGGATAAACAGCAATGTGTCAAAATTAATATTACTCAGTTTAACTGGTATCTCCTGAAGACAACTCTTGTTTCTGTGTTAAAAGAAGGCTATTAACCAGTAAGGAAGGTGTCAGGATTATTTGGTCTTTCTGTGCAATTGGGGGTATATGGCCTGGTGCTAATCATAACCCTTCCCCTTCCGTCCCTTCTGTTTGTTTCTCAGAGTTGGGAGATCAAACCCAGAGCTTCGTGGCTTCCAGTCAAGCCAGGTTCCACTCAGATGTGTGTCTAGCCCATTCCCTATATTTCTAATGCAAATAAGTTAGCTATGCTTCCATTGCTATAAGGAATGAACATCCGAGATATTTGACTTCCAACAAGAAAAGGGCGTTGGTTTTGGTTTTGGTTTTGAGTTCATAAGATCAATTGGTGTTTGCTTTGGATCAGACAGTAGATTGGAATGAAACCGTTTTCCTCGTGGCCAAGAAATTAAAGAAGATAGCAGGGCTAGGTGTGTGTGTGTGTGTGTGTGTGTGTGTGTGTATTTGTGTGTATGTCTTTCCCATTTAACAAACAGCCTCAGTGATCTAAAGATTTCCCATTAGAACCCCCTTTTTAAAAGTCCCACCACCTCCTAATAGTGCCAAACTAAAGACCAAACCATTGTATGGGCCTCTGTGGGGCATTCTGCACTGTAGCATCTATAAAGACTTTTTAAAAAGAACTATTACTATATTTGGGGGGGGAGCAGGTGAGTGGGTGGGTGGGTGTGTCTGCATGAACTGATTGTATCATGTACATGTAGATGATACCTGTGGAAGCCGAGGGAGGTCACCAGATGCCTTGGGGAGGGACCACCTAATGTTGGTGCTGGGTTTGAACATAGGTCCCTTCGAGAGCAATTTGTCATCTTAACTGATGAGCCATCTCCCCAGTCCATTTTTCTGGACAGCCTTTTTATTTGAGATCTAATGACATCAAGGAAACTGCTATTGCAAACCACATCAATACCCTGCCTTACTATTTTACTGGGACATCTAAAGTCTTTTCGTCTTTAGCTACCATGTTGTAGCCTGTGAGTCCAGAAACACTTCCAAACTACTGAATGCAGAGCAGCAATTGCTGTTTTGTGATGAGAAAGCATTCCCACACTTTCTATGAGGGGACGATAAAACTGTAACAGGTAACAAATAATTAAATCTGAAAGATGTTAAGCACCATTAATTAGTTTTTCTGGATTTTGTTTCCCAACAGGAAGAATACGCTTATGGCAATTTGCCACATCAAAACTTCTAACCTTTCTCTTAAACTTAGATCTGACCACAGTCTCACAGCACGCAAGAACACAGAAGAAGTCTCTTAAGCAAATACTTTATAAATATTTAAGAAAATCTAAATAATTAAGAAATCCTCTGGATTTTATTATGAATTTTGCAACAATTACTGGGGCAGTCTTCTGATAAGATATATGGTGGGTGAATTCAGACTGCTTAAATCTTCTAATTACATATGTTGGAACAGATTTTTAAAATCTTACTGATTTCTAAATCTTATAGCTGTATTCTCCCAGCATTGAAAAGTTTGAGTGACTTTAGCCATTGTAAACATTCAAGACAAATAAAAACACCTCAGTCTGACACATCAGACATTCAAAATTCACCAGCTTTAGACTGTGTACTGGCTAATTTTTGTGTCAACTTGACAGAGCTGGAGTTATCACAGAGAAAGGAGCTTCAGTTGGGGGAGTGCCTCCATGAGATCCAGCTGTAAGGCATTTTCTCAATTAGTGATCAAGGGGGGAGGGCCCCTTGTGGGTGGTGCCATCTCTGGGCTGGTAGTCTTGGGTTCTATAAGAGAGCAGGCTGAGCAAGCCAGGGGAAGCAAGCCAGAGGAAGCAAGCCAGTAAAGAACATCCCTCCATGGCTTCTGCATCAGCTCCTGCTTTCTGACCTGCTTGAGTTCCAGTCCTGCATCCTTTGGTGATCAACAGCAGTATGGAAATGTAAGCCAAATAAACCCTTTCCTCCCCAACTTGCTTCTTGGTCATGATGTTTGTGCAGGAAGAGAAACCCTAAGACAGACTGTCACATGTGTCAAGGCAGCAGACGGTCTCACGGTGTAGTCTCATAGTCATCGAGCTCATTCAGAACAGTTTACAATGCAATGTTCCTATGTGAACACCTGTGCTGGGGTGGACTTAATTTAACAACAAAAGACATTTTCCTTTTTTTTTTTTTTTTTTTTTTTGATCACTCTTCAAATTTGTATGAGTGTTTTTCATTTTAGGAGAATGACTTTCATGTATGGTGAGATAAACATACACTAATAATTGTCAGATAATAGCTACTTCACAATCGGGCATGAACATCTGACTTAGGTGAACTTCCGAAAGCAAAGTCCATCATTTCTGAGTGCAGGGGACGTTCCCCTGGGGTGTCTTCTTTCTGGGATCCACACATGAACACCAACTTGTCACAACTGTTGAGAGGAAAATAATAACACCGTCCTTTGACTGAATGTCAGGTCTCAGACAGCGCAGAACGGCTTCTGATGTGTAGCTTCCTGCTAATCAGAAGAGTGGCAGAGTTATTTTCAAGATTCTAGGGAAGGGAACTGGGAACTCGCTGCGTAATGGTCTGTACGCTAGGAGAGCAGAGAGAACACATCCACCTCCCGTGCCGTCCACTACGCTTTGAAGGTTTTCTTCCCCTTTGGACCTTGCAGGCAGCTAGATCCATATTCTCTCTGAAGATGTCAGTACTTGGTAAGGGCAGAGCAATTTAGGCCTTGGATTTTCATGTGCCCTTTTCACTTCCTGAGTGTGCTTCTCTCTGATAATAGGATCCCCTACTCTCCCATGCCTCCATTTTTTTTTTTTTTTTTTTTTTTTTTTGGTTTTATCCCTTCTTTGCCCTCTGCCCTCTACGAAGGAGAAATTTAGAGTAATATAATTTCTAAAGAAGGAGTGGATAGCCTGTCGTTCAGACACTGTACTTTTAGGTAAATGCTCACCACTAGGTGAGCAATACTGCATGCTTTACATCCATGATGTTATTGGAAAGTGACAACTATCCTGTGAAGTGTGTGTTTTCTCTGTACTTGGGGCACAGAGTCATTATTTACAGTAGTCAAGGAACGAATACACTGTGGCTCTTACTTTGAATTTAGAAATTTGACTTGTTTCAACTATTACCCTATGGTGTTCTGTGCCAGAACCCTGATCCTCTGCAAGAACAAGTGCTCATAACTGCTGAGTCATCTCTTCAGACCCTCATTACTTACTATGCAGATTAAAATGACCTCCTCTTTCCCATGATTGGAAACACAGTTGTTTGAATGACAGGGCTACTGATTTGTTTGGGAGGCCAACTTCAAACTTTTCTTCTAGGAAGATAAAATTAGACTTCCAAGTATATTAGTCAATTGTCCTTGGTTCAGGTCTCTAGATCAACACAGATTGTATCTCCTTAATGTCCTTCTCTAGGGGAGCCCATGTGTCACATCTCCCGATCGGGTTGCATCTCCAGTTCCTGGCCTACTTCTGTGAACTGCCTGGAGCGCAGCTGCTTTTTACTGACTGCACCTGTTCCCGGAGCTCCTGAGTTTAAAATACAGGATTTAGAAATCATAAGGCCTTCATTTCTCTTCTGCGTATGTCTTCCGGAGTTATTTGTACAGTGTAAGCTACCTGAATCAAAACTCAGTCCCTTCACATGTTTCTGCAAAGCATCAGTAGTGTTTAAGCTCGATGGCATCTCTAGGGTGGAAGGTCTCGGGCAACCACAAGGAGGATGCAGAGGCCCTGGCGTCAACCTCCTCCCCACCTCCCCTGCCCCTCCTCACTTTGCCCTTAGTGTGCTAAGTGAAAGCCATCTCTGAAGTAAAGGTCCATCCTGCTGTGAGGACAGACTCTCTCCACAAAATCTGAGTCTTCCTTCCCTGGAGGAAGGAAGTCTTTGTGAAACTATGAAGTCCATAACAGTAACACCAATAAACGCCTCCGTGTCTATAGTGAGGTCTACACAACCTCCCTGAAACCCTGCTTCTATCCCACATGGTAGGCAGTGTTATCCCCATTGTACAGGTAAAGCCCTGAAGTTTCAAGATAGTGAGTCTTTAGGAATAAAAATTTCCGAGGAAATACTGATCATTGTTGATAAAGTCTCTCTCTCTCTCTCTCTCTCTCTCTCTCTCTCTCTCTCTCTCTCTCTCTCGTAATTTAACATACATTAAATGACTTCTTGAGAGTTCCATGTTCATCACTAAATTGACTCATTTTCCAGATGGATTCCTTGCTTTACAAATAAAAGTATTTACTTTAAAATATGACCGCCTATGTAAATATAGTCTGTCAAGTGTGAAGACAGGGAGGTAACCCAAGCCAATAGATATGATCGGCTTGCCTAGTCATTGTGTTATCAGTGAAGACATAAAAGACAAAGAGGGAAATATGCAGACAGCTGTGTGATCTTTGACTCACTGTTGTTCTTGGTGCCATTCATTTTGTTCCCTGCTTGGCCCCCAAAGTCATTTGAGTTGGCAATGTCAGCTGCTCTCCAAACATGGCACTTACTTGGCATCTTTGGATTTCATAGTTGTAGCTATAATTCTCCTCAAGTCTATGGCCCATTGCAGCTTTACTATGGAGTGAGTGGGAATTTTCAAGTCTCTAAAGCTATTACTTGGCATGAAGTAATTTAGCCAGTGTAGTCAATTAGGGGATAGCCAAGCAAGTCTCAACTTGAATGTGGTCACTTGGTTCTTTTCTTATCTTTACAGACAAGACAGACAGACAGACAGACAGACACACACACACACACACACACACCCCAGACCAATACAGATGGCCCATGATTCTTGTGGTACCCAGCTGTTAATTTCTTCAGAGAATTTTGGGCCTCTCTATGTTTAATTTGAAAGGAGTACTGAATTCTCCATGAATTACTAGTTAAATGATTGATCATTCTTCAGGCAAGTTCTTTTATTTGCTATAGACATCGTAGATGCAAGTAACACTGGGTAACGTGGTAACTCAGTGATTATTACCTTAACATAGAAGTAATTAGTAAAAAAAAAATTAAGCAACCATCATCATGTAAGATGATGTGACTGGAGTTCAATCTTTCCTGAGCTCCAAGCTTATTTAGACAATATAAATACACTATCCTCTTTTACATATGTTAAAACTAACAAGAATTTGCTGGGCTTTGCATGATAACATATTTATTAACTATTTTCTAGTAGCCTGAATTGAATGTCATGTCAAAATTTAATGATCACTTTGTTAGGCAAAGAATTTCTTTCTTTTTTTTTGTTGTCCAAATTGTTTATTGCTTAACCCCCACATTGTTTTGAGGTTTTTATTGTCAGCAGTGCTTCCTTAAAAAAAAAAAAAAGTCAAAATTGGCCCAAGGGCCAGCTCAGTGGTTGTGTGTGTTCTGCTGGGGACCTGAGTTCAGTTCTCAGGACCCACATCATCCTACTTACCACTGTCTGTAACTGTAACTGTAGCTCTGGGGGACGCAATGCCTTTGGTCTCTGTGGGTACCTTCATTCTTGTGTAACCCCAAATATAAAGATCAGTTAGTAAAACTGTTTGGGCATAGAGTATAGGTTGTTTATTCCAGATTCTGTTCTTTGCAAAGAATTTCTTATTGTTAGAGTTGTTTAGGCCATCGACTCCTCCTACAAATGATCCAGGTGGAGTGCAGAGCTTCCTTTTTCTCTTTGGTTTGAATGGTGAGAAGGAGAACTAGGCAAATAAATCAGATGGCCTGCCTTCTAAATGCTATTTGTATAAGAATGTATAAAAAAGTGACATCATGGTTGACTATATCTATTAGCTGGGGTGAAATGTATGTATGAGTTTTTAATGCACATAACATGTGATTTTAATCCCTAACTGAATAGCCCATAGTCAAATAATCTGGCCACATCATGCTTTCCCATGGTTGTTTTGCAACATCATGACATACTTAAGTTCTACTGGGTTCTGAAGTCACAGTAGTAGGTTTAAATTTCAGGAGGAAAATTAACACTTAAGCAGACATATTAAAAACAGACACAAAAGAATCCACCCATTGGTTTGATTTCTCTCGGAATACCAGTGTCACTGACAGGTGTCATGAATACCAGTGTCACTGGCAGGTGTCATGAGAGGTTTTCAGTGACAGGAACTATCAGGGAAAAACCATCTTCAGCAATATTTGACATGGTTTTATGAAAACCATGAGCCAGCAGGTTCTGATTGTAATTCATGGGATTCATAGGTAGATGTGATTGATAATTAGTTTTCTCTTCTAGTATGGTACATAGCATCTTCCAACACTAGGAACGTTAGCCAGCAGGGATGAAGCCTAAAATCGAGTACCAGACCGACTTCTCCATCTTCTATAATGTAAGTGTGTGGTGTCTTCTGCAATTGGATCTTCTTGTCAAAATCAGGAGAATAACCAATAGCATTGGCAATAGCCTACAACATTTCAGGGAGGGCATCTATGAACCTCACTGACCAACAATTCAAGAAGAGGTAACCCATTCCTGGCCTGGTACTGGGTGGGGCCTTTGCTTAGATGATATCTAGTTGGAGTATTGACCCCATTAAAGGGTGTCTAGTTAGGTTTTTACTGCTGTGAACAGACACCATGACCAAAGCAACTCCTATAAGGACAACATTTAACTGGAGCTGGCTTACAGGTTCAGAGGTTCAGTCCATTATTATCAAGGCAGGAACATGGCAGCATCCAGGCAGGCATGGTAGAGGAGGAGCTGAGAGTTCTACATCTTCAGCTGAAGGCTACTAGCAGAATACTGACTTCCAGGCAGCTAGGACTAGGGTATAAAAGCCCACGCCCGATTTGAACTGCCATTTCTTTGGACTTCTCTAAAGGACAGGAGGAAGTGGAGCTATGTCACTGATAAGGAGGTCAGGTTGGCCAGTTCCTCCTGCCTTCTGTTTTTCATAACCCACCCATGCACGCACGCATGCACCACAGTGGGGAACAATCATGGAGGAGGAGTTCGGTATTGCATTGGGAAGCATTGTCTGAGAGATGCGAGGAAGATGCGCTAGTGAACCAGAGAGTTTGGATGTCAACCGGTTCCCAGACTGCCCTTTGAGAATAAAATGGGAGGCCAGAACCAAAGTCTTTTGGATAAAGCACCACAACTGACCACACACTAAACCGTTTGGCTGCCTTCGTTCCCAAGGCACGGATCATCCCAGCATAGGAAAGACAGACCTCCCTCCCTCCCTCCCTCCCCTTTTGACCCATTATCCACCATACATTCAATAAAATAAAATAAAATAAAATAAATGAAAACAAAAGCCCATGCCCACAGTGGCACACCTACTCCAACAAGGCCACACCTCCAAATAGTTCCACTCCCTGGGCCAAGCATATACAAACCATGACACAGGGTGACCCTATGTAAGTTACTTTTATATATGTGTACTTTAAAAAGCTTCCAAAATAGTAGGTTTCCATATGGCTTTTTTTAAAGGCCTTTATTGTTAGTTATCTCTTGCTATATTCCCTCCTCTACCCTATGCTCCCATACCCCTTCCCACTTAATCTTCCTATTCTAATTTTCCTCTCCGTGATTTATAAAGATATATTCTATTGACCCTCTCTTGGGAGATTCCCTCTCCCTCCATGCTTACCTACTAGCTATCTCACTAACCTCGGTGGGTATTTTGAATGAAGCACACATATTGAAAGGTTAAAAGAAGCTAACATCCACATATAAGAGGAAATATGCAATCTTTGTTTTTTGGGGGTCTGGGCTACATAATTCAGGATGATGGTTTCTAGTTCCATATATTTATTTGTAAATTTTTTATTTCATTTTTAACAGCTGGATGAAATTCAATTGTGTCAATGTGCCACATTCTCATTAGCCATTTATCAGTTGATGTATATATAGGCTACTTCCATTGTCTAGTACAATAGAGGCACAAATACTACGTGACTTACCAACTACCTTTAAAAAGATGGATTTAAGGCCAGCTCCATGGGAGGGGACTCCATGTCTGACACATCAGTGAGGCCAACAATCTGGAGCTAAATAGGTCAAACTTATTATTCTTGTGAATTGACAAATAAACAGGCCCTGAAGGCCACATTGCTATATTCATTGTGCAACCCTCATCAGAAAAACTTCTTCTTGCAGCAGATGGTAATTAACGTAGAAACTCACAACTGTTCAAGATACATAGGATAAAAGACCTTGGAAAACTCAGACCTAAACGGGATATCTATATTGCACTTCTTCCCTTCAAAGCTCAGGGTTCTATGCAGAAGAAGGGGACAGAAAGATTGCAAAAGCCATAGTTGTTGGGTGACATCAAGGAAACGTTGTTTTCCAGACACAACAAGGCAGATATATGTATGAACTCACAGACACTGTGATGGAGTGCAGAAGAGCTGAGAAAATTCAAGCCAGAAAAAGTCCTGGCACTCAGAATGAGGGAGGTGATCACCAGGTTCCACCCCTACCAAAGGAGTTATTGGCATTTGATCGCTGCTGGGAAAGAAAACTAGTTTTCTTTGGTGTAGTAACAATTGGCATTTCAATCATACTCCAGAGTGGGCCCTACACCCAGGAGTAGTTGCCCAACACACATTGGACTCCACTGGGGTTTGTGCTTTATGTAAAATGTCATTAGATTTATTCATTATTCCTTTATGTGTTTTGCTTGTGTATGTAGGTAAGTACACGTTGTGTTGCTTTGTGTCCACAGATGACAGAAGAGGGAATCAGATCATCTGTAACTGGAGTTAGAGTTGTAAACCAACATGTGGGGGCTGGAAATAGAACCTGGGTCCTCTGCAAGAGCCGCCGGTGCTCTTAAGTCCTGAGCCATCTTTCCAGCTCCACACTTTATTTCTGAGAATGTGCATGTATGTTAGGTAGGTAGAAAGATGGAGAAGCATCTGGAGGCTGTTGGAAGATCCTGCTAGTTAAAGGTCATGGTCCTTGATCCACGTGGACTTGAGTTTCATTCAGACTGATAAGCATGGATCTGTTTTCATTTTCATGCCTGTAGACATCCTGTTAGTCCAGTACCATTTTTCAAAGATGCTTTCATTTTTCCATTGTATGGTTTTGGCTTCTTGATCAAAAATCAAGTGCTCATAGGTATGTGGGTTTATTTTGGGGGCCTTTGATTCAATTTGATTCCATTGATCAAAGTTTCTGTTTCTGTACCAATCCCATGCAGGGTTTTTGTTTTGTTTTGGTTTTGGTTTTTATCACTATGGCTCTGGAGTACAGCTTGAGGTCAGGGATGGTGATTCCTCCAGAAGTTCTTTTGTTGTTCAGGGTTGTTTTGGCTCTCCCGGGCTTTCTGTTTTTCCATATGAAGTTGAGAATTGCTCTTTGAAGGTCTAAAAAAAAAAATGTGTTGGAATTTTGATGGGAACTGCATTGAATCTGTAGATTGATTTTGGTGAGACGTCCATTTTCACAATGATAATACTACCTATCCATGAGCATGGGAGCTCTTTCCATCTTGCAGATGTGCAGCTCAGTCTTCCTGTGGGTTCCCAACAACTGGAGAGGGGACTATCCCAAACTGTTGTCTGTAGTGGGATATGTTCTACTAGCTGGGCTGCTTTGTCTGGCCTCAATGGGAGAGGAAGTGCCTAGCCTCACAGAGACTTAAAGTGCCAGGGTTGGGAGATAGCCAGGGAACTCCACCCTCTCAGAGGAGAAGGGGAAGAGGGATGGGGGAAGGATTGTGGTAGGGGGGTGACCGGGAAGGGACAGTGAGTAGGATGTAAAAAATGAATGAGTAAAGATAGATAGATAGATAGATAGATAGATAGATAGATAGATAGATAGATAGATAGGTCATACTGAGGAATGTCTCACAATCCTTGTGAAATTACAGGTCCTGCTGACCCACCCTTTTCAGACTTCACTTCATCCTTCCCCACCCAGAGGGAAGCAGCAGAAAACAGAACCCCAGGAGGGGTTAAGAAGAGAGGAACGGATATGATAAAATGCATTCCCCCAAACTCTCAAACAATAACGAAAAACTATTGAAATATAAACAAAAGAGAAAGACTAAACATGGGCAGGGACACAGAAAGTGTTCTGTGTCCTAGATATTCCTCTTCAGGTTTGACCCTTTAGCTTAGCATCCGTCCAATGCTGGTAGTTCTTTCCAAGTTGATGGGACAAGCTGAGTTTCTTTTTCTTTAAAGAGATTTATTTATTTATTTTATGCAAACGAGCACACTGTAGCTATCTTCAGACACACCAGAAGAGATCATCGGATGCCATTACAGATGGCTGTGAGCCATCATGTGGCTGCTGGAATTTGAACTCGGGACCTCTGGAAGAGCAGTCAGTGCTCTTAACCACTGAGCCACCTCTCCAACCCAGAAGCTGAGTCTCTTGAATTCTTACTGTTGGTCTGCATACTGCCTACCTGTTGCTGAATCACTTACAAGGGCACGCACCACACATAGTGTGAGTGAAAACCCTATAGATGGGCAACTGGTTAAAAACAAACAAACGAACAAACAAACAACCACCACCAGCAACAATAGCGTACACATATGGTGACTTTGCCAACTGTAGCAAGGAAGTTTTGTCTTCACAAGGAAACCACAGAGATACAATTTTGTAATATTCCTGGTTGGCTGAGTGGTTAAGAGTGTTTGTTGCTCTTGCAGAGCACTGGAGTTCAGTTCCCAGCTCCCAAGTCAGGCAGCATAAAATCCTTGTAACTATAGCTCACTTGTATGCACACCCACAAACATAAAATAAGTATTACAATCAACCAAGTGTTTAAAATGAAAGCTTACTTTTAGTACTATGTATGTATGTATATATATATACACACACATATATATATATGTATATATATATATATATATATACATACATACACAGATATCTATATATATGCATGTGTGTGGGATGTGTGGGATCCAAATGTGTTTCTATACGCTACTATAAAACAGCTCTGATGCTCTAGTCATAGATAAAACACAGGCTCATTAAGATTCACAGGTGCATCCCTTTGCTCCATACTAAAGGCTATCTGTAATCTGGTGTATCAGCAGTGTTTTATTTATTGCTTATATCAGATTTATCTCACCTTTCTCCCATTGCTCATGCTTGTTAAAAATCCTCCTCACTCTTCATCATCTAACTCCATTTCTACCTCTTGAGACTGGAGTTCCTGTCACCTCAGACTGTCTGTTCTTCCTCTGGGTCCTTGGTATCTGCAATATTTGGGCACCGTCCTCTGAGGTCTGGTGCACCTTGAGTGCGCTGGTGTGTGCTGCCACTTAGCTTTCCAGGTGTGCACATCCTGCTACCCAAGTAGATGTGTGTGTGTGTGTGTGTGTGTGTGTGTGTGTGTGCGCATGGGAGTGTTTGTAGAAAAGGAACTACAGTCTTGTGACATGCAAATTCATAGCAGAAGATCATGGAAACTTCTGGCTATTCTCCTTATATGTTCTAAGAAATAGAAATTCCTTATATGTGAACTCTAACGTATGCGGAACTAAGGTGTGGGGGTGCACCCAAAGATGAAAAAACTGACCTAACTTTATTGATAGTTTCTGGTTGCCTGGAAACCCAGGTGTATCCTCATATTCTCCTTCATATTCACATTACAGAGCTGTTTCCCATCTGTAGTGCAGGCAATATATACTCCTGTCCCTCAACAAAGGTTACTTTTCTACCTTTTCTTTTTCCTTGTTGCTTCTGCTTACCAGCCATTCATTTTCTCATTGAGCGACACACACTTGCTTACTTTCCTACAGCAACAAGTAGAAGTTCTTATTGTGCCGGTGTAAGCTGGCATCCTTGGAAGTCGCTGTCTCTCCTGTGACAAACTGTCCTTTGCGTCTGAGAGCTTGAGATGTGCTTTCAGAGTAATGCCTTGGATGTCAGGACTCCTGGAGTCCTAATTAAAGTTACAAGACTATAACCAGATAGGGAAAGCTCCCACAAAGTTAATCTGCTTCTTGGAATTTCAAGATGAGAAGGCAAACAGTGCTCATGAACCACATATGGCCTGAAGCTAAAAGCAGGTGGAACTCTCTTGGTCTTTGCTTTTTACTTAACTCGTTGGGCCTGACTTATGCTTTCTGTAGCAAACTAGCTCTTACTTTTTCCAGCTCTACAATGAAGTATGGGGGATTCTCTGTAGTATTCTCCGAGTCTGAAATCCTTGAATCCAAGTGTTTACTAAATAGGCTGCTGACCAAACCTCCGTTATCTGAAGGAGGACCTTCACTGCTATCTGAGCCTATCCGTGGAGTAACATGGTCAGATAAGAAATGATGGCTCATTCTCTTCTATTTTCAGACTAATTATTTGGGTAAGGAGTGGTATGCTGAAGCCACTGTTCCAGGCAGATAGGGTGCCCATGCAAACAATGTGTATGCTGTTCAGTAAGTGGGCACCGAGGGGAAGAATTTCCACAGGCTCTTTTTCATATCTAATTGCCTGCTAACTTCATGATAGTGAGGTAAGACAGACACCAACCTTAGGCACCACACCCAGGAGGACACGTGCATGCCTTTAGAACCCAAACAACTCATCCAAGATTCTGACAAGTAGTAAATCCTCCTTCTAGAATGGCCTGACAAAAATCCATCTTCTATAATATTCTTTAAATCCCACCATATTCCCAAAGCGGGGATGGTGCTGGATGAGGGAGAAGCATTGCCTTTTGTCCTCTTATCAGTTTCTCCTCTGGGGAAATGCAGTTTCAGAGAATCAGGAAAAGGGGCAAGTTACAAAGCTGCTCACCCACATTCTGACCTGGGGACGGTGACCTCTCCTCTCCAAAGAAGATTCACGTCCATGACATCTCCCTTCTGCTACCCAGAAATGGACAATCCCTTCCCGGTGCCTACTCTGTGCTTCCCAAGAACCTAACATGGAGCACTGAACTTAGTTACTCGAACCATCTCTCCACCTAGGGTGTTCCCTTATGGGGAGGACGATTGTAGGAGTAATGTTGACTCATTAAGTCAATGGTTTATGTACCAGGTACAGAAGAACGGAGATGAAGCAGGAATTGTGTGACAAAAACTTCAACCTTTTAACTACATACGAGGCACGCTCTTTAACATTTGAAGCTACAATGTTTAATAAAATAAACATGTTTGTATATATACACCATATAAATATGAATTATATATAGCTATATATAATATGATATATATGATACACACACACATATGGGTTTCTTTGTTTTGTTGTTTACTTTTGTTTTGTGTTTTTGTTTTTAGGATAGGATTTCTCTGTGTAGATCTGGCTGACCCAGAACTCATTGATCTATAGACCAGGCTGGCCTCAAACTCAGTGATCTGCCTGCCTCCTGAGTGCTGGGATTAAAGGCAAGTGCCACTGTACTTTTTGAAGCTTACATTTTAGAGACTAAGTGCCAATAATGGTGTATGTTGTGTTAATGGTGGTGATGGCTTTGGGGAGGAATATTTGTACATTAACTTGAATGATAAAGGGAAGGCTTTATCCAGAGTAAAATGAAGGAAAGAGACAAAAGATATTTTAGGAACGATGTTCTAAGGACAGAGGAACACACACACACACACACACACACACACACACACACACAAAGACCATGTAGGTATGGTAGATATGTTTTGCAAAGAGCAGGGAGCCATGAGGGAAGAGAACACAAGAGATCAGATAATAAGGAACCAAATGTCTTCAGACATTATAATGACTGTGATTTCTGCTTAGGGGAGAACAGATATGAAGCTGGTTTAAGTACTGGAATTATGTGACAAAAATTTCAACCTGATCACTATGGCCAAGACAAGACAGTAACAGAACACAGACAGAACTGGGGTTTGGGTGGTTATGGGGGCTACTCAGATGCGAAATGTTATGGCTGGTAGCCATACAGGTGGTGGAGGTGTAAGGTAATGGTTTATACAATGACTTTGGGAGGATTTGTGATGTTAGAAAGGAGGTATGCAAGCAGGAGGGAAGGGGAAAGTGCCTGCTTCCCTTTGGACTGAGCCATGACCACAGGAAGGAAAGGTCTGGAGGACAGAGTAGTGAGTTGACCATCCAAAGAGAACTGCTAGGGACTGAATGTTTGTGTTCTCCCCAAATTCAGTGCACTGGTATTTGGAGGCTAAGCCCTTGGGATGTAATTAGCTTATGAGAATGAAACCTTGGGATGTAATTAGCTTATGAGGGTGAAAGCCTTGGTTAGTGCCCTAGTCAGATGACACGCGGGTGCATTCTCTCCATCTGTGCAACAAGACATTCTTTGCGAAGGAAAGGGTGTCTTTGCCACAGGTTAGATTGCCATATGTCAAACAGCCTGAATTAAGGCAGGCACTGACCTTTGCAATCACAGCTGACCTTGAGTGACTTCATTGGGTGGGGAATGGAAGCTCAATAAAGAACAGGAGGTGAGAATCAGGAGGCCTTGAGAGTTTTTGGTTTAAAGGGAGGGAGAGGAGGAATAAAAACCCCCGCCCCCATCATCAACCAAGTCAAAAGGTGTTTCTCACAGTGTTTACAGAGGATACTAGAGCAGTTTCCCAGAATGCTGCTATTACTAGCTGCTAACACCATTAGACACCATCATCAAGAAATTCATTAATCAATCATAAATGCCTAATTTCTTGTGCTACTTCATAAATCAAAATTAGAAGCCTTGTTCCTTGGGGGAGTCGGCTCAAAGGGAAGCAGGAGTGTAAAACGTGGCAGGAAGGTCAAGGATGGGGGTGAGGTGCGGGTCGGAGGCAGAAGTCTCTTGCCAAATCATCCAGCCCCAGTTCCTGATTTTCTTTAAGCACTGGAGAGGATGAGCCTTCCCCTCCCACTCCTTCCTCCTTTGCCTTTGCGCCCCCTACTTCTTCTTCGGAGGTTCTTTTTCAGCGCAGGGCTCTCTCTGGCAGCTCGGCCCCTGCCAGGCTCCTTTTCTCCTCCCTGCGCTCAGGAAGAGGACAAGAGCGCAGACACTCCAGTGGGCCGGCAGGCGCCAGCGTCCTGACCAGGTGCGACCCAACTTGGGGCTGGGACAGAGGTGCGGGACGCGCTCCAGGTGCGGGGCCAGAGCCGGAGCGCGGCCCGCAGCTCCCAGGGCGTGGGCGAGCCGGCCGCGTGTGCCTCGGTGCTTGACAGGAACACTAGCCAATCAGGGCGTGCGGCCAGGCTGCCACGTGACAGGCGAGGCGGCCCTTTTCCCAGCGCGGCCAGAGGGAGGAGTGGAGCGGATCGGGGAGCCTGAGAGTGTGCAGCGGCCACGGTGGAGGCGGCGGCAGGCGGAGCGGCAGCGGCAAAGGATCCCGGCCAACCCAGCGCACATCCCCAGTGCCCTGCGCTGCAGAGAGCTCGGAGGAGCGCGGGAGCAACGACACCGGAGTGGACAAAGCAAGATGGCAGGGATCTTAGCCTGGTTCTGGAACGAGCGGTTTTGGCTTCCGCACAATGTCACCTGGGCAGACCTGAAGAACACGGAGGAAGCCACCTTTCCGCAGGCGGAGGACCTCTACCTCGCCTTCCCCTTGGCCTTCTGCATCTTCATGGTGCGGCTCATCTTCGAGAGGTAAGAAGGGCCGGAGTGCCTGCTCTTCCGCACACACGCACACGCGTGCACACTCGCCTGCTCCGTGGCGCACGCCCCCGCGCTTCGGCTCACACCTCCCAACCTTTGTGTTCACTGTGGGGGTCCCCGATCCCTCAGCCGGGCTGACTTCTAGGGAGCTAGAGAGGGTCCAACTCGACCGCGGATTTCCTCCGGGGCGCCACGAAGGAGCGGCAGGGCGCTTGGTCACCGCCCGCGCTCCTCCTTTCCCGGCTTCCTCCTCCTAGAGAGGGTCGGCGAACAAAGGTGAGCGGAGGCTGGCCGCGGGGAACCGCTGCGCCGGGGGCTCGGCCGGCTCCCTCCGAGCCGGCACTAGGTGCTTCCAGGCTGGGCTTCTCCTCTCGCCGCCACCCACCTGACAGCCTGGAACGATGGGGACGCGCGGCCCGGAGGGAGGAGGAGCGCACACACTTCCAGCCCTTCCACTCCTGCACGCACGCGGGCCGCGCTGCAGAAGAATTTGCTCGGACCTTTGGCTTTAGCTTGCTCCCTGGCTTCCATCCGTGACACCGAGTTTTAGGCCCTGGGTCCTGGGAAATAGGTGACGACAGCACTCCGGATCGTTACTGGTTTCTTTAAAAGAGGGCAGAACAGGACCGGTGCCCCTCGAAATAGTCATTTGAATCGATAGTAGAACCCCGTGACTAATCATAAGCGTCTTGCTGGTACCGGAAGACACTTGAAACGTTGAAAGAATTGTCACATAATTCTTGGTATGAGTCCTCGATTTGGTTAGCTCTCACCATTGTAACTGCACACAAACTTGTGTTACTCTCATCGAGTCAGCCTTAAGTCACAGAACTAGATCTTGCCTACTGTGCATTCAACACTCACTCGTGAAACAAATTCAGCACCGCACACTTCTTTCTTTTAACTGAAAAAGAAAATCGCCTTCCTCTTTCCTCCTCCCACCTCCATTCATCAGTGAAGGTTGATTTCTTAGATCACAAATACCCATTTCTACTCCAACTCCCTTCCCTGCCTCCAGCTCACCTTGGCTCTTGCTCTGGCTGCGGCTATCTTGTTTGCTGTTGGTTTGCCTAAATCCATTATTGAGAATGTCAGAATGTATCTTTTTGTGTCTTTTGTGGCCTGAAATAGCAACTAAGCTTCCTGGGAACAACAACAAAAAAAGTATGTTTTGTTCTAAGGAAGGTGTGTTTTTCAATGGGCAGTGTCGTTGATTGTGAAGTAAGTCAGCTGTTGCCATGCTGAAATTGACTTGCACAAAGGGACAGCCTCTATTTTAAAAGGATTGGAATCCGGAGCAAATATGTCACTGATGCAGCGCCGAGTCTCACTGTGACAAAGCTGGTGTGTTTGAAGGCTGCAAGCATTTACCTATAGAAAATAGGAACTCGGGTCCTACCTTACCATTCTTGCGAAGAGAAGCTGACTTTCAGGAAGCACAGTGTGAGGGGGGAGCTCCACACATAGTTGCTGGATGACACCCAATGAAATCTGTCTGGATTCACTTTTGGGTACCCACTTTAAAGGAAATCTTTAGTTGTAGATCTTGTAGAAAAAAAATCAAGGCAGCTCATGAACCATAATGTGAAAGCTACATTCCCTCAACATTCTCTCTCAGTCTGCTTCTGGGCTCTTCAGTAGGTTGGAAAATATTGACGATAGCTTGGTTTGTGCTTGGCTTTCTTTGTCTTACACAGGCGCACACATAGCACTGATGTAATATCAGACTGAAGGTTCAGTTTTCTTTTTTTCAGAAATATTTTTCTTCCTAGCATAATCTAATGACTTTAAGAATTTATCCAAAAGGATCAGCAAGCAGCCTTCAACTACCAGTAGTGATGACCTGTGTGTGTGTGTGTGTGTGTGTGTGGCCATCGATGTGAGTAGAAGACATTTAATGGACTGTCTAGGAAGTGAATAATGACTCTTTGTTACCCTTGTACGGTGGGATGCTGCTGACTTTGTGGAGGGTAACTACTTTGTTTCTTCCTTCTATGGTCCTGACAGATGTAACTTTAACCGTTCAGACCCAGGTCTCTAAAAGTCAGAGAGTAATTACATCTGGAGTGAGAGGTTCTACATTTTTGGGTTTTTATCAAACCCAAAGTACACACTCTGCTATTCAATCTATGGTGTGCATCTTGTCAGTGTCAGTGTAGCTGAGCCAGACTGGATTGTTGTCAAAGATACAGCTCATGCTAGGTACCCTTTTGACATGATGCACATGGAGTTAAGTTTCTTTGTAGTGTTCCGTATTGGCTAACATTAAAGAATCCCATCATAAAATGGACGCTTTTGTAATAGAGCCACATCCTCCAAGAATCTGTGCTTATCATTTGATTATGATTTACTTCAAACTTGAGAGCATACTAGGGGATCCTTGATTATCCAAGATCTTTATCTCCCATTAAGAAAAGTCAGTAATGTTTTTGCAAAATTACATACTTGATTGTGTCTTGAGTATAATACTTTTCTCTTCACACAGGAAAGCACTAATGAACCGACTGAGTCGGGTCTTATCAATTGATGAGTTGGGTCTTATCAATTGACTAGCTCTATCTTTTCATTTTTTTTTCTGCCACTGTTGGGGTGTAACAGAGGAGGCAGTAGTGGCCAGAGCATGTCATTTTGCAACAGCATATGGAGAACAATATGGTGTCCCAGCATGGCTGATTAAAAATAGAGCAGTCTAAGGTCACTGACTTGAGCCCGTGAAACACCCAGACCTCCCCGGCTGTTAGTAGCAGCCTTATACAACCCTTAGCCCTGGAGAGAAGTGGAGCGAGCCAGTGTGATAATTTCTTCACATGAGCAAACGTACCTGTCAGCTGAGAAATTTATTTCTTCTCATGCGAGTATTTATTCTTGGGAGTTCTTAAGTGGTGTACACAATTTTATTTGACACAGTTGCCTTCCTAAGTAATAGATCTTAAAAAGACATTCTTCCTAACTAAAACTTGACCTCTGTCTCTATTCTCTTGTACTCTGGAGCCTCTAGTAACTTCCAGTCTACTCTCTGCTTGTATCATAGTGATTGTGAAAGGTCGGAAGACATGTGAGTGTATGTGTGTATATGGATATGAAGATTTATATATACTTACAGGTATATGTGTGTATATGTATATATGTGTATATATATGTGTGTGTCTATATATGTGTATACATATATATGTATATATGTATTTATGTGAACATATGGTATTTGTTCTCTAAAGATCTGGCTTATTTTACCTCCTATATGTTGCAAATGAAAGATATTCATTTTAAGGTCAATGAGTGCTCCATTTTGTGTATAGAACTTATTTCTCTATCCATCTGTTGACAGCTACTGAGCTGAATGAATTTGGCTGTTATCAGTCATGATGCAATAGCTGTGGTGGTACAGCTAGATCTTCACTGCTTTCAAGTCTTCTGGATATGAAAAGATGGGGGTGGGTGGTGGCTGCGGCGTAGGGTCCGTACTTTACCTTTCTTTCCAAATCTCTGACTCTTGTGGATCCCCTGTATTTGAAGATTGGTAGTTATTATCACATGGGACTCTGAGGGACTTAACCATCATGTTGTAGGAAGCAGAAATACGCCTTCTTAGAATAAAGTGGATTTTGTTTATTTGTTTATTTTTGCAAGAATATTCTAGTCAATCATTTTAAAGGTGTTTTTCTATTGTGTTTAGAAGAAAAGACTCATTTGGGGACTTATCACTTTGTGTTCTGAAAAGTTCACAACTTTCCTGACTAGCCAAAAGGAAACTGCTTCAGGGAAAACCATTGTTTGATCTCTCTCAGAACTCTTTTTGTTGGAATCCAGAGCTGAGCTGGCATCTGACTGGGTGAGAGAGCAGTAGCTCACTCCTGACAGGGTGACTCTCAGTGCCACAGCACACGAGGAATGTCCTTTTTCAGGAGTTGACCCCCCCCCCTACCCCCAGCCCAGAGAGCAGTGCTCAGATCCAAAAGGGAAGTGTCTTCCCAAACCATCAGGGCACAGGTGTCTTAAGTCTTGTGGAAGGAGATGTCTAGCTGACAGGCCTTTCCTTATGGTTTTCCTTAAGTCTCTGCCTTGCTGATGAATCAGGTAAGGGCACCTGAGCAGCAAGGAAATCACGGGATGGGGAAGAGGATGGAGTGGGGTGGTGTGTTTGGGTCGGGGGAGTTAGAGAAGGACTACCACAGAAATGTGCTGGAAGGTGTTACTATAAAGAAATGCAGCTACCCTCAAACACAGGTCAGAAGGGAGGGTTAACCTTTACGGGAGCGTTTTTCTCTGCGTGAACTCAGGGTTAGATATTAAATGTTATAAATGCACCTTACTTAGCTTATTAGATAAATGGTGTTATGGAGATTAAAACTGTAGACACCTGCTGTGTCACAGACAGCTATAAGAGCTAAAAGCTGGGTTCTCACACAAAGAGATTCTTGATTATAGTTTTTAACCTAGGTTGGGAGAAAATTATTACCAAGGATTTTTTTTTTTTTTTTTTTTTTTGTGGGTAAACAAATAAAATAGTGTCAAAAAAAAAAGTTTAGCAAGAGTTTTTCATTTGGCAAAATAAAAGGCTTGCATTATAATGGTGTGATAATTCAGCTGTTTGTAACAGGCTGCGCAGGGGGTAAAAGGTGTGATTCTGTTCTGTGTGCAGTGCATTGGGACCTTAGGGGAAGTCTGCGAAAACCTGACCCTACCACAGATGACTTACAGACACTATCTGTTATGGAACCAGTGTCCAGGTGCCACTTGGGGCTTTTCTGTGAGCCTCTCTGTTCCCCACAGGGGTGGGGGTTGTATAGTTCCTCTCTGGAGTTCCTAGCTTGTAGGGTATTCTAGAAGTAGTTGTTTGTGGAGACGGGCTTTCAGGTGAATCTCTTCTGTGGCTTTGCCAGGCATCGCTTTGTCTGTCTGTCTGTCTTAAGGTACCTGACTAAGCCTTATTGACAAATGCTGGAGCCCAAGCGCTCACTGCATGTGGAAAGCTTCAAGTTTGTTAAGTTTACACTTCTCTGCCAGGGTGAGGCGATACCCAGGGGGGTCCTCACCTGCTCAGAGGAGAAGGGGAGGGGGAAGGGAAGAAGGATTGTGGGTGGGGGTGACCAGGTGTGGGGGGAAGGGGGGCAGTGAGTGGGATGTAAAGTGACTAAGTTAAAAAATACAGTTGAGTGCAATAAAAAGTTTTCTTTTCTCACCCTGTCACCAGACAAAACCAGACTTCTAAAGCAAGATTTTATATTTTTCCCTCTTTCATCTTCTTTTGACCACTTCTCAAATACCTTTGAGTCAGGGTATTGTGGTGACCAGTTTGACTTGATGGTATGGTTGGATTGCCCTTCATCTTTTTTCTCTTTGTTGTTTAAACACACTGGCCTCTTAAAGCTTATCTGCTGTTTCATATTAGCGGTACCTCGATAATCGTGATCCTTAAGATTTTATTCCCCCCCCCCCCATTCTACACTGGGGATGCGGCGTTCTGTTGGGTTTACAGGCTATCTTCTAGTTCTTGTAGATCAATCTTTCAGTTCCATTGATTTCTTAGCAGCATGTGTTCTAGAAGTAGCATTTCTAAGTCCCAAGGAACTACTCCAGTGTTCTTGATGGATACAGGTTGCCAGGTAGTTGTCTAGAAGGACATTAACCCTTGGCAGTCCTTGGGAGGAGAGTGCAGACTTCCTAGGAGACTTGAAGAGAGTTTTCTGTTGAAATATGAATTGTGCGTGTCGACTCTGGAAATAACTCATTTCAGAATCAATCAGTAGCTTACATTTTGCTTTCTCTGATATTTCTCATGGATATTTTCTTATTGAGATGAAGAGATGAGGTTTTATGTTTATTTTTGTCAGAAAAGTGATCTTCCTGCTCCTCTTCCTGCTCCTCTTCCTGCTCCTCCTGCTCCTCCTGCTCCTCCTCCTCCTCCTCCTCCCCCCTCCCCCTCCCCCTCTTCCTCCTCCTCCTCCTCCATCTTGTCTTGGTCTGTTTATCTGGTCATGTTTACACCCTTGTATTTCTTTCTGCCTCCTGCCTCTTCCTACAAGCATTTTCTTATCAGGAAGGTTTCTGAGTACACAGAGAGATGCTGGCAGGAGGAAGTAGTCCGTACTTGAGTCTGTGGTGGAGAGTGAGATGGAGAAGGCTGGGATGAGGGCAGAGCCAGGAAGAGTGAATAGCTTTTCCAGGCAGGGACCCTTGGAGACACTGTCTAAAGTCATTGCTATAATTCTGAACTTTTGATTAAAAAAGGACTTATGTGCTAGTAGATGGCCAGGTTGTGAAGAACATACACTACTATGGGGGAGGACCTGAGTTTGGTTAGCACGTGTGTGTGTGTGTGTGTGTGTGTGTGTGTGTGTAAGGGGGCATCTTAGACTAGCCTTTAACTCCATATCCTCTGGCCTCCACAGGCACCTGCACTCACATCTATGTACACCATTAAAACTACTAAAAGTAAATCTATAAAAAAATGATAACTAACACACAGAAAAATACACACCCCCAAACCCACCAAACGCCATCATAAGGTTAATTAGGTTTCAGCATATGAAACTGAAGAAGAAGGGAGCCAGGAACATTCAGACGGCAGCAGTAAAAATAAAGTTGTACACTTAAAAAATTGGTTAAGATCCGACCTTTTGTGTTAAATGCATTTTGCTACAACAAAAGAGAAAAAAAAAATACAGACATTTCAATGAGTTAAAAAATGTCACTCCCTAGACATAACTGTCTTCAGTGCTCTAGGTCTGGCACCTTTGTAGGTGAAACAGATGTGCCACTCCACTTGGGGTTGGTTTCCTCAAGCACTAAACTGAATAACTATCTTCATGTTGATGATTGGTCCTCTTCTGTCTGGAATTATGTGACGGGGGTGTGTGGACGGGGAGGGGATAGAAGACGTTGAGATCAGAAATCTGTAAGCACCTGGGCTTACTGAGCGCTTGTGGAAGACACTTGCATAGAAGAGCTTGTCTTGTTATTTTATTCATTTAGTTTGTTTTATATATATACATATATATATATATATGTATATATATATATATGTATATATATATTTTTATTTATTTTTGGTGACAAGTTCTCATTATGTAGGCCTGGCTGTCCTGGAGCTTACTGTGTAGCCCTGGCTGGCTTTGAACTCCTGGGGATCTGCTGACCTCTGCTCCCATGTGCTAGGACTAAAGGTATGCACTGCCAAGGCTGGTTAATCAGCATGGCAGAGGGTGTACAAGGCTCTGGAAAAGCACAGTGCCTGGTTTCCCAAAGGGGTATGCAGGGTTCTAGAAGAACTCAGTGTGTGGCTCTCCTGCACTTCAGGATTACAGTAAATGTATCTCAGTCAGTACAGGATACATTTTAACAAGCAAGGACAAAGGGGTGATTTCCTCCTGAGCCATGTGACATGGGCCACTGATGGTTCTGAGGAGATTTGGGAGAGGCGAGATCAGGTTTGGTTCTCTTGCCTCTTTCCATTCGCTGTCACATGCTGTTTGGAAGCAAGTGATTAGAACATCTGAGTATTTGAATACAACTTTCTGAAAGCTGCATAGTGTGTTGGCTCGGAGGTGTCAACAGATACATGCAGAACACTTGTTTTGAAAATTGATTAAAGTGTCTAGTCCTTGTATGAAACTCTTTCTTTAAATCATCTGTGAGAATATTTGGGGCATTTTTCAAAAAGGAATTTTTTTTCCTGGTGTCTTTCAGAATGGACCTCTTCCAGAGTACTAGTGTTTCCTGTCCAGGCCTTTGCGTTTATTATCTTAGAATTGGATTGTGGGGTGTGGTGGAAATAGCTGGATGGTTTTTAATTATTGGGGGGGGGGAGAGAGAGAGAGAGAGAGAGAGAGAGAGACAGACAGACAGACAGACAGACAGACATTGACATTCCTTTACCAGGTAATCTCTTTGCACAGTGACCTAGGACTAGCATTTGCTGGGACTTGCCATTGTCTGCATAAATGTCACATCTTATCTGGGAGGTGTTCAGGTTACAAGATATTCCTGCTTCCCTGGAGCTGCCTGAGAGCATGGCTTCTTTCTTTTCTGTGCCTCCCTCCCTCCCTCCCTCCCTCCCTCCCTCCCTCCCTCCTCTCTCTCTCTACATTAGTGAAGACTCTTTAGAGGCACTAGGGGCACCATGAAGTCTCAAGAGAGGGAGAGGGATCATTTAAAGTAGGGAGAGGTCATGGAAAAACTATCTAAAATCTTGTATGGGACCGATTTGGCCAGTACCAGAGAGAGTTGCCAACTAGTCTGAGTGACCCTCAGGTCTTGTTTTAGTAGATCACTGTTTCAAAGCAGGATGAAATGACTTGGCCATGAAAGCAGAGCAGCAATTTGGACACAGTGTCTTGAGTGTCGGAAAATGGAGAAGGATAGAGGCAGTCAGTCACTTTGGTGTTGTAGAGAGTAATGGTGTCATGTGCCAGTGGGCGTGTCTTCAGCAGCATCAGAAGGTGTGACGAGGATGGCGCATTGAAATGGATAGTCTTGTATGTTTCCTGCACTTAATTAGACATGTACAGCTATAACAAGAGTTAACAGGTGCACAGATAGATAGCAGAAAGATTATGCAACTTGGGTTAAAGTCTGGATTTTCTTTTACCAGCTATGTAGCAGTGGTCTGAATTCTCTGGAGTCAGTCGTCCTGTACTGAAACATGTGGGTAGAAGTGCCTGCTTTGTAGTTTTGAAAGGGGATCCAATTAAAACTACACATCGTGTCTTTCTGATACGGCAGTGTAGTGTTTAGCAAATTCCTGGGAAGTAATGTCCAGTAATGGAATTTAGCCTGTTAGTGTGGGGGACATGGGAGGGTGCTGTGGTGCAGGCTACGAGGCCCAGTTATGTACTTGACCCTGGGACTGGAAGATTGAATTGGTTGAGTAAATATTTAGTGTTGGCACTTGAAGCACTATCTTCAGCAGTGTGCCTGGCTGGTTAGGGGAGGAAGACGCAGGCACACCTCCTCAACTATCCGTAATGAATATTGTGCACCAGAGACGACTTGTTTGTTTTGAAGAGGTGACAAGCCACATCAAATCTGGATCCCTGGATCCTCGGATTCTGCACCTTGGCCCGGGAGCTCTTGGGTGAGGTCGTTCTCTAGGGTTTTCTAAGGAAACTCCATTCCTGTCCTACCTTGCAGGGAATCTCAGCTCACCGCCCACTCCTGGTCTCATCTCTGTTTTATTGCCTGCAGTCTCAAGGGAAATGGGTTCATTTGCTATCACCGCTGGTAATAAAACATAAAAATTGGCATTCGTATTGACTAAGAATCAGAGCTTTATTCTGACTCTGCCACTTACAAACCACAGGCCTGGAAGCAGGTTAAACCCCTCTAGACACAGTTTCTCCGTAAAACACACATAGTATGAGGTTGGGGTGAGAATGGTTGGGGGAGTGGCTGCTCTTCCTGCAGGTTTATTTTAGCCGTTCACAGGTGTCTTCTCACAGTCATTTTCTGGGATGTGGGCAGAACTCTGACGACCAGATACCACATCTAGCTGACCACACTGCGCATGATGAAAACACACACACACACATACACACACTTCCTGTACAGAGCCAGTCTTATCTAGGCAGGACATCTCCACTGTGTTCCCTTTTCCCTTTCCTCTTCTTTCTTAGGTTTGTCTTCTGGGAAGATGATTGTTCTAGTGGTATCTGTCAGAGCAGCCCTAGCAGCTTCATGAAGAATGGGGTCTTGGCTACTCCATCCACATGTAATACATTTGATAGGCTTGGGCATTAAGAACAAGATAGCTCAGAGCTCTTTTTCTCCCACTAATAGCTCCCCAACATGGGAGAGCATCAAGACTGACACTGGCTGATCCCTTTCAGAATTTGAGGTCCTGTGGATTACTTCCTTTTGATGCCAAAGAAGAAAAGAAATTGGGCTGGAGAAACAGCTTGGCAGTTAAGACTGTGTACTACTCTCACGGAGGAAGGCAGCTCTCTCTGTTTCCAGCACTTAAGTCAGGTGGCTCATAGCTGCCAGCAACTGTAGCTCCAGGGCATCTCATGCCCCCTCTGGCCTCTGTGGGGACTGTACTCGTATGCACAAACTCATAGTCACATAATAAACACCCAATTAAAACGCTAAAAAAGAAGGTTCAGTCTATTACCATTGAGATCATATTTATAAAAAACAAACAAACAAACAAAACAAAAAAAACCACAGTCATTCAACTTGGGTTGGAAAAAAAATACGTTGCTGTCTTTTTCAGAGAAACAGATAAGTAGATCCCCCATTTGTGTGTGTGTGTGTGTGTGTGTGTGTGTGTAGTATTTATGTCTAACTTCACTTCACTCCAGAAATGCAGGAGGGATTTGCTCTCAGCCATGGGCGTTTTTTCCACCTAGCCATAATTTAAATATAATTTGTACATGTCTGGCCATGTAAATAATACTTTAAATCTGCCATTTTGGAGAAAAGGGCACTGAGAGAGTATTTTAGGGTGATTTAGTGCAGTATTTGTGGTGGGTTGTCCCTTAAATGAGGAAGTGAGGCAGAGATGAATAAAACCACAATTTTTACAGTGGCAAGTCCAAAAATTGCCTTAGCCATAGTTATCGGAATCGTGAATGTTCCTGCTTTGAAGGAAGTTGAAACTTACTCATTCCAACCTAGTTCAGTCTACCATGGGTCAGCCAGTAGGGTGGGGATGGTGATCGCTCTTGTCCAGTAAGGGGGGGGGTACATTATTTGTAGGTGATATTAAAAAAAAAAAAAAAACAATAAAACTGACTCCAAGTTGTTACACATCCAGGGAAACTAATTGTAAACCCAAATATGTTAAATCGATAAAATACTCTTCAAGAGCTGGGTGACCTGTAACACTGTCACACATTGTATGGGACATCCATAATGTGAAGCCACATTGAGAAATAATGGCCAAGCTGCAAAGCTCTAGCTCTCTTTAGAGGGGCACGGAAAGCTAGTAAGCCTTAGAGCCTCGGAGGGACTGTGGTACTCAGATCCGGACAGAGCCTGGAATCTGCAGACAGTGCCCTTGTGGAAGGACCCTCAGTGCAGGGAGAGCTAGACTCACCGTCCTTCCCCACTAAGAACTTGTGTGTCACAGCCAGGGTCATCTACACAGTGAAAGCAGTTGTACTGCCTCACCCTACAGAGGTGAGAGTAACTGTAGAAAGGAGACTCCATGGAGACGGAGTTGCAGGAGCTGCCTTCCCCATTGTCCATGTGCCAAGATTTGTGAGTTTTTTTTTTTTTTTTTTAATGATGGGTATCAAAAGTGTGGGTTGTAGCTCTCAGGTGCCCAGGGCCAGTTCTCTGTGTACTGGCTCCTTCCCGCCCACATGTTGACCCTGTGTGTCACTGAAACCATGTACTCACCTCCCCCACCCTGCCCCTGCCTTTGCCACCACTGTGTGCACTGTCTAGCTTGTGGAGCTGATTGTTCGTCAGCCACACTCAACAGGCTGCTTGTGGCTTGTAAAGGGAATGAGACAGTGCTCAAAAATAGACACCCAGGTGGCGGTTGGCCACCAGCTGTTACTTCTGAGGCACGGGCCGACCAGCAAGCACTTTGTTGCCATGTGTCTTGTGAGTGTGATTGTGTCAAGCTTTACAGTGTTGGATTCTTGCTTTCCCTACAGTGAGGTACCTGTGTTTATTTGAAAAACCAGACTCGGAAAACAAACGTGTCACCTGAGAGTTTAGAGTTTGAGGATCTATGGACTAAGAGATTCCAGGCATTCTGAGGTTGCCTTCCTCGGAGATAGCTTTGGGTTCATGGTTGTCAGCCCGTCCTCCTCGACCACCTCAGCTGTCTTCATCTGGCACAGTTAAGCCATGTAAGACTGGAGGGCAGCTAATGGGCAAACTGGGGCTTGCTCCCGCCTTTTGGCCACTGTATCCCAGTTCCTTGCTATTCTGTATCTTAGTTCCCCTCTTGCTTGAAATAGGCTACATCATCAAATCCAAAGTGTATGATGTGCATGGAAGCAGTTTGAGGGGGCTCCCATTGACCTCTGGCCCTCAGCTGATAGCTGTTCTGTTATCACTTGTATTTGCTAGAACGATGATGCGAGGGACCAGTCTACATACACGGAGAGTTCCTGGGAGCTTTCAACAGGAGGTTTGCTAACCTCAACATTAAAATTCTTTTATGTTTTGAAACTAATAACACGGAATAAAATGTTCACACTGTTTTCAGATGTGACTTCATAATACAGGGCTAAAGTTTTTTTTCTGCTAAAAAAAAAAAAAGGATATGCAGCTGGTTGTTTTCCACGATGTTGAGATGATAGATGTTTTTGCTTGATAGTTTTTTCTCTCTCCAAAGCTGAAGATGATGAGACAAAGAAGTGTTGCGTTGAAATAGAAGCGAGCTTGCCAGTCTTCTTTCCTATCAGTACACATTCCACTTTGTTAGCCAGTCTCTAAACCTTTACCCAACATTCAGATAATTCAAGGAATCTTAAGCCTTTCATGTTGTTTAAAGTGTTCCTAAAGTGGATGCACTTGGTCCTGGGGACTTTTAATTTGGCCTGTTTTAAAAGTCCATCTAAGAGTGAGGAACTCTGAAGAAGTGACAGGAGATGTGCTTGCCTTTGCAAGTGGAGTTAAGTATGCTCTTTCTTGTCCTGAGGCCAGTGCTGAGAGAGGTGACATTCATTTTATTGATTTTCTCGTTGTGTCACAGCCAGAAAGACCTAGAACTCTGACTTGGACCAAAAATTGGTAGAACCTGGTTCAGTCACATTATACCCTAATGGGTATTCACACTAAGTGTAAACCCTAGCTCTCAAATGTGTAGTTACCACTTACCCGACAAACAGCTGTGTGGTTTGGTTTTGTATTGTGATCAACCGGACACATACAGAAACATGCACAAAATATGCCTGACTGAAGAGATCACTGAATAACCACAACGAAGTGAACCCACTAAAGATGTTTTTGTTAATTAATACTTTAAAGCTTTCTGACATTGAGACGTGCCAGCTCCTGGCAGCACCCCATTGGACTAGGAAGAAGATAGTGGGCATCAAAGGACCTCCATTGGGAGATGGCTTCATTTGTGGCAAGCTAGCCATCCGGCAAAGAAAATGCCCTAACTTGTGTTTAACTAGTTAGACAGATTAAGAGACCATTGTTAGCTTCTTTTCTCATAAACTTCCTCTTGTTAGTATTGACCTAGTTTTATAAATTAAGTAAAATTAAATTTCAGAGTGAAGCTACAAAACCTAATTCAGGCAACAAAGCTCATGTTTCTACTCAAAGCCATTGGTTTCCTGTGAAGGACGTTGTCTCTGGTGCTTGCTACCACCAAAAACTGAATGCTTTTTCTTTTCAGGGGGAGGGAGAAGGGAGAATGCACACACACGCACACTTGTGCTTCTGTTTTGGCTGCCAAATTTAATGTTATGGTTGGGAATGTAGCCCAGTGTACAGTGCTCTCATGAAGACCTAGATCCCACTCCTAATAACACCACTGGTAGGAGAAAAGCAAATAAAGAAAGTATTCTAGAAAAGAATGGGAAGAGGATGTGAGACTGTAAGCAAGAGAAGGGACCAGTTAAAATAACCATTTTTCTTTCTTACTTAAATTTACTTTACTATATATATTTTTGAAATTCCCATACACATGCACTAAATTTAGGTCACTTTCTCCCTTTTCTTTCCCATTTTAGTTACTCCTGTGTTGCCTCCCCCCATCAAATTCAAGACCTTTCCATCTTTATTGTTCTCTCTCTCTCTCTCTCTCTCTCTCTCTCTCTCTCACACACACACACACACACACACACACACACACTGCACATGTATATATAAATACAGCCTGCTAAGTCCATTTCCTGCTGCTCATGAGTATTTGTGTTTAGGGCTGCCTACTTGGGATCAGATTAACTCTCAGGGGTCTCCACCCCGGAGAAGACCCAGTCCCCCTCTCTCGGCGGCCATTAGTTGCCTGTATTCTTTGGCTGGGATGGGGTTTTATGGTGCTGTCCTTGTGCCCTTCTTGCTTAGGTGACCATGTTGCTGAGCTTTCTTGCCACATATAGAAGACAGTATCTCACAGCAGATATCCTGGTTCTTAAACCTTACATTGTTATCCTAGACATGTTGAAACATTATTGCTATTCTGAGCATGCTGAAACACTATACTGTTTTACATTTAAAGCTTACACTCCACTTAAAAAACCATGTTTTTCTGAGTTCTTATCTAAGAAAGTTTGCTATTCTACGTTTGGCTGTACCTTCAATTCAGATAATAACAGATTTCTATAATGATCGATACTGCTTCCATATATTAATATTGAAAATGTTTTAAATATTTGAAATTACCAAGCCTTTAAACATTGTTTAAAATATTACTTTATATGTGTCCAATCTCATTGAGAAACTCAATACAGAAAGAAAACAAAACCAAGTTCTGCTTTTCATACTGATTCCTCAATTCTTGCCTTTGATATGACCAGTATGAGAAGTGAATATGTTTATATCCTTCTTGAATCCTTTCGGTTCATTACTTTGGGTATAAGACAGATAGATGGGAATTAAATATATATAAAACGGAATGATCGACTCTGAGTTCTGCCATAGAACTTAGCCTGTCTTTCCAGTTTAGCAGCCTGTCTTGAGTAGTTTTCCAGAGCTGGCAAGTGTAGAGTAGTTGTTTTTTTCAGTTTGATACAGTATTGCATGGTGAGCCAGAGTCATAGTTCATTCAGATACTCTATAAATGCTTTCAGAAACAAAGTTACAACTTCATTATTATATAGAGACCTGCTCGTACTGAGGTGTCTACTCCAAACTAATACACAGAGGTAAGAGTGCTGGCTCAGAGAATGTGCAAAGCTAAAATTGCTAATGTTGCCAGAACCTTTCAGGAAACCCTGTAGCAATTTATGCTCCCTCTCAACACTTTATGATGCCTTCTACCTTGCTGGGAAAGTGGCCTTCCAGTCCTTTTGTAGCACCACTCCTCTCTGCTTAGGTAAACATTTGGTTCTTATGCTGTGTATTACGGTTTTTACACCTGTATGAAATTGTTAAAATATGGAGAAAAGCCAAAATCTAACATCAGGAACATTCATTTCCATACCTCTTAAATTTAGTGATTTTTTTTTTTTTTTTTTTTTTTTTTTTTTTTTTTTTT
>NC_034592.1:54919780-54964148 GCF_900095145.1 Mus pahari
CCCTCCCTCTCTCTCTCTCTCTCTCCCTCTTCCCTGCCCCCCTGCCTAGTTGTTGTGGATCAAGATGTGAACTCTCATCTCTTCCTTCTCTCCAACATCATAGACTCTAATCTTCTGAAAATCATAAGTCAACTTAATCTTGGCTGTGATGTCTTCTTCTGTGGACCATGGCCATAGAAAGGTAATTAAGAGCACAGGGTCTGACTGTTACATGAACTGACATCTAACTCAGAGCCTCCTTTCTTCTCCTGGGACATTGCCTAGCTCTGTGCACTTCCTCAGAAGGAAGCTGATAAAGGAATAACTTGTGTGTATCACTCTTCTTGTGGTTGTGACAAAACAGCAACCTCAGAAGCCTTGGTTTCTTTTGGCTCATAGTTGATAGTGTAGTTCATCCCTGCAGGGAAGAAATAGCAGAAGGAGATAGAGATCGCTGGTCACATGGTATCCACAGCCAGGACCAAAGGTTCATGCTCAGCCCTCTTCCTCTTTATCACTCAAGACTGGGTCTCCAGCCTGTGTAATGTGTTACTCACATGTAGGGTGAGTCTGCCCATCTCAATTTTAATGCAGTCTGGAAATTCCCTTAGAATAAGGAAGTTTAGAATAGATAAACTTCCCAGAAGTTTATCTCCAAGATCGTTCTAGACCCTATCAAGTGGACAATATTACCTATCACAGCATATATCTAATTTTGTTTTTAAAGTGCTCATCAGTAATATAGGAGGGTGGGCACAGTAATATAGGAGGGTGGGCAAATGATTGACATGAAGCGCCTTCCTCAGAGAAAGCTGTAGAATTTTTTTCTATACATAATCAAGCATATTTGTCAGTTTAAGATGCAGTGATAAAATGCCATAACAGAATGGATGAACCTAACAATATTCATTTATTTTTCACAGTTCTGAGACTGGGAAATGCAAGGTCAGAATATTGGCAGATGTGGTGTACAGTAAAAGGCTCTTGTTTGCACATAGCTATATTCTTGCTAATAGGTAAGGAGAAAGGGAAGTGTGTGTGTGTGTGTGTGTGTGTGTGTGTGTGTGTAAGTGTGTAAGAGATCCAGAAGGGGAAGACTATCTCTTATGTCTTTAAGAGCACTTTCACTTGTCCCTTTCTGTCATCTTACTCTCACCCCCAGTATCCCCACCTCCTCGTATCCTCACAGTGGACATCAAGTTAGATGAGTTGTGGCCTTTGTGTTCCTCCCTGTCTGGCCAGATTTAGATCCCACGTAGCTCACCTGGTTCCTGCTCACCACTCGGCTTTCCAACTCAGACTTGGGGGCCATTTCTTGTCTGCTCTTAGGTTTGGTTTCACTTTTTAGAGTTGTCCCTTGCTTTGTCCTTTACAGTGATTTTATTCACCATGTATAATGAAAATGCTCTCTTCTAGTATTGCGTGGCTCATCCATTTCAGAGTCCTTGATCTAAGTTGAATTAATCTTGCTGTAAGAAAGGAGAACATCAATTTTAATGTCAGGAATGAGAACTTGGCACATTTAGTTTTCTTCTCCTAGTTGACTAGTCAGACAGTTGTCTTAACAGTTTATTAAATCATTTTTCCCCTCTCTTTTGAAGTTCTACTTTTTATCATACTCTTAAGTCCCTGCTGCTTACTTTTTAAAGTAACATGTCAGACAGTATATCTTACTCTCTGGTAAACTCTCTGGTAATGTTAATTTCTTTTAACATTTTAAACACAAAGTTTTCAAACTCTGAGTTAAATAGTGTTGTAGTCTCCATTTAATTAATCTTCAATTTTCGTTTATTCCATTTTAAAATTTTCCTACTCCAGATGATAGTCACAAATAAAGTTTTATTTCTGCTTACAATTTTGGATGTTCTGAGTACGTATGGTTCTATGCAATTTTAAGTGGTGGGCTTCCACAGCATCAGCACCTCGGACGTCACATTCCATCCAACGCAGGAAAAGCTCTACATGGTGTCATCAGTGGTCTCTTCAGGATGCCAGCATAGGCCAAGAATGGACAACAGTTGTGTTTTGAACCTGCTGAACATTGGCCATGCATGAGTGTACATTGACCTAGTAGGTGTTGTGTCAGTTCTGCACAGTTGGTACTAACACTAGAACCAGTTCCCATGGGGATAAATCTCCCCTTCCTAAAATTTCAGCAAAGAAAACGTGAACTTGAAGGCATGCCTATGGGAGTCCTTTCTTACTAGTCTCAAGGAGTGGTAGGACATAACCATGGCTCATTACAATAGAACTTTCTAGAATACTCTAGGGTCTGCATATGACATAGGAGATAGCTTGAATGTTATGTATGATTCCTGTACTCAAACTGAGGGAGACAGTGTTCCCACTAAACCTACTTAATGAGCTGGAGAAGAGTAGGGTTCCCGTGTTCAAAATCTGACACTCACTGCCAGGTTTTTAGAGCTGTGAACTGGAACAGATGAACAAAGCCCTCTGACCCTGTGAGGTAGAGTTCACACTGACTGAAGAGAGGGGGATGAGGGAGGGAAGAAGAGGGAGGCAGACAGAAAGAGAGATGGGGAGAGGAGGGAGGAAGGGAGGGGGAAGAGGAGGAGGAGAAAAAGAAGAAGAACAACAGGAGGAGGAGGAGGAAGGAGAGGAGGAGGAGGAAGAGGAGAAGAAGAGAGGAAAGAGAGACTATCTGGTCAATAGTAGGTACTCAGTTGAAGGGTTCTGCTTCCCTAAACTTGAAGATGCTTATATACATGACTCTTCAGAATGCTTTCATCAGCCATCGACAGGGACTCTAAATTACTTTCCATGCATGTTGGCGTATAAGTCTATGGGCTCTCTTCTGTGGTTTCACCATCGAGTCTGTAATTTCAACTATTGATTCTAATGGAAAGGAGAAGTGTCATAAGAAACACTGGGTGATACTCTAAGCCTTTGAATGTACCTGGGCACTCGTTTCACAGCCCTCCAGACTGTAGTCATGGAATTTCAGTGCTGGAGGAGGACTTGGAGATTACTGAATTGTTTAGTTTTACAGTCAAGGAAACAGATCTTGAGGGTTATTGGGTCAACCAAGACCACACAGTTGTGTGATACTAGTGGAAGAGCCAGGATCAGAAGCGTCTACCTGATTCCAGTGCGTCTCCTTTATTTACCTTTTCATATCTTATTTGCTAAGGCAGACTACGCAGAGTCACTGTGGTGCCTGCAGACTGATGTCTGCATAGGATAAGGGATGTGTGAGCTTAAGGAAAAGACATGCTTTTTGATCTTTTGCTTTCTGAGGTCGTGTGCCCCTGCCTCCAGACAGTCTCTTCTTGACTCACCAGCACAACTTCCAACTGTGTGACACTAGGTGTGAACCACTAAATTCAGGGCGAGAATTGGGAGTTGTCTTGTCAAACAGAGTAAACGTACATTCAAATCAGAGGAGTAGAAATGCCAAGACCCTGGGCAAACTGGGGGAGCTGGAAATTGCAGCTAGAAGTCAGAGAGGGGGAGAGGGGGATAGAGGAGGGAGGGGGAGGGAGGGGAGGGGGGAGTGTATCATGAAGACAGGAATAATGAATTGCACATGCCATGTCAGAAGTACACACCATATCAAAAACACATGTCACATCAAAAGCACATGTCACTTAAGCAAATGCTGAGCATTGATTGGGACTGAACTACCACAGCAATACCTGTCTTGAGGATCTTGGAAAATTCTGTTGAGGAGATAGCTCAGTGAGAATGCTGCCTTCACCAGCGTGATGACCCCAGTTCACACCTGAAAAGCTGGACAGGATCACTCAAGCCGGATGCAGAGACAGACTGGAGAATCTCTGAGACTTGCTGGCCTAGCTCAGGAAAAGGATATGGGGGCCCTAGGTTTCCTGAGAGACCCTGTCTCAAGACACAAAGATGGACACAGCCTCCTCTAGTATATCACACACATNTATCACACACATGCACTCATGTGCTCACACATTTGTGTACACACACAAACACACACACACACACACACACACACACACACACACACACACACACACATCAACAATAAAAGAGTGGTGCTTCTAGCTCAGGGAAGGCCAGTTGACTTTGCACCAGGATTTGAATTTCTGGTCAGATCTGATTGGCTGCTATTGATTGTTGTTTTGAGGTATGACCCTTGTGTGAAGTGAATTCAGTAATTTCTGGGTGAAAGCTCACCGATCTTCATTGGCTCTGTGTCTAAACATGGTCTTTAGAAAATCACTGGGCTCTCTGGCTTCTACAGTTTTATCTTCTGATCCTACAACTCATTTTGGTTTTGGGTTTAGTAAAGAAAGAAAGCCTTAAAACTGTCATGTGTCTTAAATAGGAGTAACATTGAAGCTGTGGCCAAGTTAATGATCCATGTGTTTCCTTCAAGTATAGGTTTATTTATTGGCCCAATAATATTAAGTCATTTCTGCATCAATACAAACATTATCTTTTTGGATCTAGTTGAATGTGAAACAGGATCTGTCTTGACTAGTTTTGTATCACCTTGATACAAGCTATAGTTTCCAGAGATGACGGAGCCTCAATTGAAAAGATGCCTCCTAAAGATAGGGCTGTAGCCAAGCTAATGGTGCATTTCCTTACTAGCCCATTATGAGTGGGGCCACTGCAACCGGTGTCTGGCTTATAAATGAAAGCAAACTGAGCAAGCCATGGGGAGCAAGCCACTAAGCAGCATCCTTCCTGGCCTCTGCATCAGCTCTTGCCTCCAGGATTCTGCCCCATTCATGTCCTGACTTCAATGATGAACAGTGATACGGATGTGTAAACCAAATAAATCCTTTCCTCCACAACTTGGCTTTGGTCATAGTATTTTATCACAGTAATAGTAACCCTAAGAGTGTACTCATACCAGTTTTGACTTAGTAATTATTTCCCTTTAGAAAAATGAGATGATGATGTAAGCTTAGGATGATGTTTTAAGTAGGTGTAGAGAAACCTTCACCAACACTGTTTAGAGACCCCCAAATTATTTTCATTAGATATGATTTTAGTCTGTCTTCCAAAGTTTAATATGTTGAAATTTAATCTTCTGAGTAAGGCAATAAAGAGTTATGGAGATGGAATTTGAATATGGTATCATTTGGCAGAGCTGCTGTGTGAGCGATTTCAGTTGGATAAGGTCATCAGAATAGAACTGCACTGATTGAGTCTTCGTGGTTTTACAAAAGGGAGAGAAACGAAGAGACATACCACGAGTCTACTCTGTCTATGCTTTGTGCTGCAATGTACTGCTTTGAGACTTGCAGCAGATTGATCATCAACAGATAGGAGCCCTTGACTTTGGACTGTATTTAGGAGCGAAAATAAATGTGTTTTGTTCATAAGTTACCCAGCTCCAAGTATTTCACTGAAGTAACAGAAAATGGAATAGGATAGAAGTCTCAGAAACGCGGGTCGCATGAGGAATTTTTATTGGTAGACTTCTTGGGTTGAAGTACAAGGGTAGAAATAAATTACAGCTTTCAACCTTGAATCATAATATTACAAATACATATTTGAATGAGGTTTTCCATTTAGATGTGGAGACTATCAAGTGGTGATTGTTGTTAGAGTTCAGTGAGAAACTAAAACAGCTTATTTTGGATTTATCCTGACTTGAGACGAATTAAGACAGACGTTTGTTTCTCATTTGCTCACTGAATCTAAGCAGTCAGTTACGATGGACTAATGGATGGATTTGGATGTCAGTGTTATGGGGACTGCCTATAGTTGAGCAAACCAGAGGAATCGATGGAGCCCTTAGCTCCTGTGGGTTCCCCTGGTGCATCCGCACAGGCTCAGAACCCCCGCCATGGGGTACCTTCCTCAGGGTACCAGCCTCCTTGAATACCCATGGTACAAGCTGTGCCTTTCTCTCCTCAAACGGTGAGTCATACCGTGAGTGGTCCTCCTTCTGTTCTCAAGTCGTACATAATTCATGCAAAAATATGATCTCAGCTGTGTCAACTTCAAAGGGAGGCAGTCAGGCGTGTGTCTGGAAGGATTTGCTCAGGGACCAGTTCTGTCTCTCATTTTACAACTGGAGACTCTCTATCTTTGATCATGTCAGTAGCAAGGAGCTGAAGGCAGCTTTTCAGTTTCTAGCCTCATAAAGCCTTCTGCTCCCCCCTCCTCCTTGAATTTAAGGAGGTTCTTCAGGATGAAGGCTGAGAACATTTGACATAATTATCTGGCTTATATTTGTAAGATAATCTTCAAAAAAAAAAAAAAGAGTAAGATGTGTGAAGATTGAGAAAGCTGCTAATGAAAGTTCCACCACCTACTAAGTCTTCTGATGTTTTACTTGGTGGTAAGTTTGGTCCTAGCTTAATAGAGAATGGAGTTGGGTCTGCTGCATGAACAGTCTGTACAGTGTGAAACACCAGAAGGTGGGGGCGGGCAGAGAAAAGCAGTAATGTGTTAAAAAGTGTCCAGCGCACCTAGAACACTCACAGTGGTAGTGGGGGTGACTGGTTCATGACCGCGGCCAGCATCTGTTTCAGTTTGGCATTCATAGAAAATGTTGTGGACTGCCACATGGGAACTCGTGAAGTACGCCCTGCTTTTCCTTGTGATTGAGAGATGTGGATATTGCACATACAGAAGTACAACGGTCCAACCAAGATCTTTTTATGAAGACCACTCGGGGCACAAGCTTGGTGAAAGAGTAGAAACGTACTGATTGGGTGGCGGACCTAGGGCTGGGTGCTGGCACTCTGTTTTCAGAATTCATCTTCCTCCTGTGGAAAATGGGGATGCTGAGAGACAGAGTCTCCTAAGAGGAAGACTTTTTCTTGTTTTAAACTGGGAAAGCAGACTGGGTTTGGTATTGGCACTGAACTTGGCTCTTTTCCTCTGGCTCAGATGGATACTTGGAGGTCTGACCCCTTACACTGTAGGGAGACAGAATCAAAAGAGAATTCTGTGCTCATCTTCATACGAGCATAGAAGACCCTGGGGTCTTTTAACTTTGAGAAAGGAAGTTTTCATATTTACGAACCTCTAGCGCAGTGACTTTCCAGCTGCTCTGGCCATCAAAATTGCCTGAAGGGACTTTAGAAGAGGGCCTACACCCACCTCAGGAATTCCTGATTCAGCTTGGATCAGGGATGCATTCCTAACAAGTTCTCTGGGAATACTGATGCTTCTGGCCCAGGACCAACTTCGGGATTCATTATATTCAAAATACTGTACAATACATTCAGAGCTAAAAGGGAGGCGATAAACTATTTCTCCTCTGGTAAAATGAGCCAGTTCAAGCGAGATTAGATCATGCTAAATGCAGGTTTATTGGGAAGCTGCTTTTGGGCAAGTTCACTGGCCCCAAGGACTGAGGCCAACCAAGGAAGTCAGTTGACATAGGGATTGGGGGGGGGGGGGAGAGTAGAGGGAAGAGAGAAAAAAGGCAGGGGACATGCACAGAGAGAGACCAAAAACATATGGATTAAATAGGGAAGAGCTTCTGGGGGAAGGGCAGCTCAGGCCCTGGGTTGGAAAGTTCAGGGTTGGGGGCAGGGCATGCCAGGCAGGGACTGAGGGATGCTGGGAGGACCTGGAGGCAGGTCTGCTTTGGCCTGTAAAGTTCAGCCCCTTGTCCTGGAAACCAAACTGGAGGCCTGCCTACCTTTTAGCTTATGAGAAGAAAGTGCCACATTAATATCAAGAGCTATGTACTCCTAGGAAAAAAGGTAGCATTCACTAAAACCAGAGGAAGAAGCAGCCATCACAGTTGACAAGGAACCATCTATCTTCTGGACCTGAGGCGCTTCTCCACAGTTTCTGGATATGTCTAACTACTTCTTGATGGCCGTGCTTGTTAGTTGTGTGTGTGTGTGTGTGTGTGTGTGTGTGTGTGTGTTTCAACTTAATGCAAGCTAGAGTCCTAGGGGAAGAGGGAACCCCAATTGAGAAAATGCTTCTATCAGATTGGCTTGTTGCAAGTCTATGAGGAGGGTGTTTTCTGGACTAATGGTTGGCGGAGGAGGATAAAGCTCACTGTGGGTGATGTCACACTGGGCGGATGGTCCTGGGATATGTAAGAAAGCTGGGTGAGCAAGCCGCGAAGAGCAAGCCAGTAAGCAGTGCTCCATCATGGTCTCAGCAGGCATTCCTGCCTCTAGGTTCCTGTAGTGCTTGAGTTCCTGCCTTGCTTCCTTTGTAATGACTACAAGCTCTAAACTGACATAAACCCACCTAAACTGACATAAACCCACCTAAGCTGACATAAACCCACCCAAGGTGCTTGCAGTCATCCTGTTTTACCACCGCAATAGAAAAATAAACCAGAACAGTGGTATGGAAGGGAGAATGAATTGAGTTATTCTCAAGTCTGCAAGATGGCTGAGCCGGTAACAGTGCTGAGCTGTGGCATGTATGCTCTGTCTTACATACCTACAGACACATAGTGTGCTCAGACACACAGCAATAATTTTAAAAGAATGTATATAATCATAATTAATGTTCAAGATAATTATGTATATTCTTTGAGATAAGAACGGGTACTTAAGCATCTACTTAAATTTCTCGTATTAGAGGTATTTAAGTCTTGATACACTGGTATTTCTTACCCTACGAAGAGTCATGCAGTTTGAAGGGCGTGGGAAGAGGGCTATTTCTAGAGATAAACCTTTGGGGGCTGGAATCACATTTCCTTGTCTCACAAGGACTAGAGTTCACCTTTGCTTTTTATTTGAAGGGTTTTTGTTTTGTTTTTGTTTTTGTTTTTTGTTTTTTTGTTTTTGGTCTTGTTTATTGTGGTAATTGATTTATTTATTCATTTTCTGAATCATTGGCTGGCCCGGAACTGGATATGACTTCCAGGTTGATCTTGAGTTTGTGACAATCCTCCTGTTTGTTTATTGTTATTTATTTTGAGACAGTTTCTCTCTGTATAGTCCAGGTTGGCCTTGAACTTGTGATCCTTCTGCCTCAGCCTTAACAGTAGTTATAGCTACTCCAGAACATCCGGCTGGAATGCACTTTAGTTATGAAAAAAATAAAACAAAAGAAAACAAGTAGTGAGTGTACTGCAGGTTACAAAGGAGGGCGACTGTGAGGAGAGGGAGAATAAGTGGGCTGTCTGCCACCGAGTGGAGTTGGATGTCAGCTGTTTTTCTTCATAACACAGTTTAGGCTTATGCAATTTGAGGAAATAAAAATATCTTGCATTGCTGTTTTAAAAATTTGACTCTTTGACCCTTAAGCAAGATACGCAATGGGCGTAAAACGTATCACACCGCCTTGCTTTCTAAAGAGTAAATGGTCTGGTATCCTGGGTTATAGGGAAGAGAATGAACGCATACAGTTCCCAAAGGATCCCATTTTTCCTTCTTATTCACATGTTTTATTAATGTAATTCTTTTACTGCAGCTGATGGGACAGCCAAGATAGATTATAAACTGAAAGCCATGGTTGATTCTGGTGCTCACATTCAGGGATGTAACTTCCTGTACATTTTGATTAATGAGCCATGCCATTTGGTTAGATTTTCAACCATACCTGGGAATCTAGTTGCTGAATCAGTTCTGAAAATGTATAGTTTATAAGAAACCAAAGGACCAACTGACTAAAATGTTTGTACTGTTTTGCACCCCACCAGCAATAGATGACAGTGTCTGTGGATCCACATCTTCACCAGTAGGGTGTGAGTGTGGGGAGCGGGATGATGGGGGCGATTCTTGTTTTTGTCAGTCTTTGAGTTTTGGCCATGATAATATGTTAGAGTCTGCATATTTAAATTATATATGGCAGTCTAGTTTTGTATGCTAATTTTCCATTTGCTTGTCTTGGAGGTCAAAATTCCTGTGCTGTCTTTTGTCCACTCTTCAACTGGAAGGTTTCTTTATGTTATGTTGTACATCTTTGTGTAGCTACAATTCCTCTCCCAGACATGTTTTGCTGAGGGTTTCCAGTTTGTGGCTGTCGCTCTCTGTCTCCTAAATGTATCTTTTCCAGAGGGTAAGTTTTTAACCTGAGTCTTAAGACTAACTTTTTCTATACTTGATTGAAATTTTCTCTTTGTAAAAACAACTATAAGTTTGTCTGAACTCATTTTGGACTTTTTCTTCTAGGAGTTTTGTTCTTTTAATGCTGAGTCTATGGACAAAGGTGTCTAGATTCTGCCTTTTCTCAGTTTTGTATATCTGGTTATTACAGACACATGTATTGATATCCTTGCTTGAATTCCCTTTGCTGCCCTTCCAGAAATCCTTTGGATGTGTTCATGTGAATCTCTAAAACAGCAGTTCTCAACCAGAAATTTATATTACGGTTCATAACAGTAGTAACCTTATTGTTAGGAAGCAGCAACAAATATCAATATGAGAAATTATATTGAAGAGTCCTTGCATCAGGAAAGTTGAAAACTTCTGTTCTCTTGTTCTCCGCCCCCCTCTGTACATGTGTTTTGTATGTGTAGGTTGGTATGTGGATCAGGCCAGTGGGTCTGCAAGTTTGCCAGGATTCTCTTGTCTATCCCCCCATCTCACTGAAGAAGCGCTGGAGTTACAGACCAGGTGCTATGCTTCTAGGCTTTAAGTGAACTCTGGGGATTTGAACTCATGTCCTTAGTTTATGTGACAAGAGCTATCTTCCTCACCCCTGTCTCAGTTGTAAATTTGGGACAGTTGCTTTTCCTCTCCTTACAGGTACATGTGTATACCCTTGGCAGTTGGTTTGTGGTTAGCATCCCATTCTTTCAAATACTCCTTGTGGCAAGGAGACAGGGAGACGCAGGACTGTTCATTGATAAAGTCAAATCTATTCTGGTCAATGAGTTTAATAAACTGAAATTCAGTTATGTTTTTTTTTTTTTTCTGGCTTCCAGGAGAGGATTATATTAAAGGAGTGAGCATACCTATATTGATGAGGAATTTTTGGTCTGTGTCCTAGTCTATAAAATTAGAAATCATGTTATTCTTTCTTCAGCAGAGAGCTTTTTATTCTTTAAAACAAATCAGACCACAGAAGATGCGTTAGAACACAAATGGTGCGCGAGAGCCGTGATGGTCCATGTGCAGCTCAGGGTTCAGGCTTTCCTTTCTTGGTTTTCTACTTCCTGTAAGGCAATTCACTATCATTGATCCGCTTTCACGGAACTGTGGGAAATATTGATTATGTAGTTTAGACAACTGATGAGTATTTCTTGCAGAAGTTTCTATCTCCTTGTTTAATATTCTTTTCTGAACACCAACTAACCAACTGACTGACCAACCAGTAAGTTACAGTTACATATGGAGACTGTGTAGGTCAGCGTAACCACCTAGTAGAAGCCCCAAAGCCTTAATCTTGATGACGTCAGCACTGTCTTGTAAAATGCAGTGATAGGCACAATTCATGATTACTGTTTACATATTTTATATAGGAATTTGCAATTCATTAAAATTTTTTTTATAAAAAGTCACAACGACAATCATAACAGACAGGCTTAACACAGAAGGGAGAAACGGCACACTGGTTCCACACTTAGACAAACAACTACAGACAACTAATGACTACTGAGAGAAGAAGAATCAGTTTCTTCCAGGGATGAACCCCCTAATTAGTTATATAATGTAAAGTGGTCAGCCCTGAAATTAGGTATACACAAGCAACACTAAATGGACTGAAAAGATTATATTATATATTTATGTGTGTACATATATATGTAACAATAATAATCAAAGGAAAAATATGACCATCAGTGTGAGAGGGACTAGAGGTGCTTGGAAGGGGGAAGTAATATACATATTTTTAATTTCTAAAATTTTATTATTTTACATGTATGGGTGTTTACTTGTGTTTATGTCTGTATATGATATGAGTGCCTGGTGACCTTGGAGGCCAGCAGAGCATGCTGGACCCCCTGGAATTAGAGTTACCATGGTTGTGAGCTGCCAGCTGAGTGCTGGTATTCAAGCCTGGGTCCTCTGGGTGAGCGGATAGAGCAGTTAACTGTGGAGCCATATCTTTCGCACATATATTTTAATTAATGAAGAAAACAAAAACCAAGAATGCCAAATACAACTGTGAGATTCGTCCTTCTGTGTACTCCATGGCGCCTTCATTCAGTTACCTCTGAAAGTATTTTTTTTTTTTTCTTTTTAAACTCAAACTGCTTACTTAAATAATAATCTCCTCACCACCACTTCACTTCTAAAATCCTTTGTGAGTATCTGGAACATGAGACCTTTCCCAGGTATTTAGTGTGTAGTTCATACTTACTCTGGGTTTGTTTTTTTAAAATCAGTAGTTGCAGTAAGTTTGACAAGATAAATCCATAGAGGGAAAGAGCTGATCTGTTTTATAAATCATCAATGAACTTAGCTCAATAGTTTGTCTAATGATTTTACAAGTTGTGGGAGAATAACCATTGCGAATAAGTATGTTAATGCAGAAAAAAAATTAAGAGGCAGATACAGAATTGGCCACAATAGCTTTGATCACTAGTTTTGATCATTGCACATGATAAACTTTGTCAAACATTTCATGTGACTGGATCTTTAAAGTGCATCTCATACAACCATCATACAGTTGCTTCTTTTTAAATCATTAAGAGTCCCAGCAGTCTCTGGGGTATGTTTAGATCATTTATATTTATTGTAATTACTGAAGACTATAGACACACCATTGTTACTGTTTTCTGTATTTCTTCAGCTTTTGCTTCGCTTTCCTTTCTTATTTTATATTACTTGAATCGTTTTAGTATTCTAATTTAGCTTATCTATGGATCTTTGATCCCCTTTGAAAAGAACTTTTGGTGGATATTCTAGGAATCATGTTGCACATTTTCTGTGTACGTAGAGTTAATTTTGCACCACTCCAAGTGATAGGTGGAGGTGTAAAGTAAAAGGTGAAAGGTGGAAATATAAAATAAAAGGTAGATTACGGGGTCCCTTCCCAGTCATCTGTGTAACGGCTATGAGTGTTGTATCTGCCTATCCCGAGAAACCCAATGACTGCTATTAGCAATCATGGGCATTTTCAAGAAATCAGAGAAAACCACTTGTTAATTTGCATTTCTACTGTAGTTGTCTCCAAGGTGTGAAAAATGCTATTTCTTTTGGTGTTCTTTTTCTTCTTTTTTTGACCCTGAAGTGCCTACTTTTGTAGGGTTGTAGGGTTGTAGGCCCGGGTCAGCTCCACCACAGGGCACAGCTGCTTGGGGAGGCTGAACAAGGGGAGTTCCACTGCGCTTCTCGAACACCTTGCGGGGGGTGGGCATTGGGAAGCACTGAGACACCACTTGGGGGTGGGAAAAGCACAGTCTGAGCCTTGGCAAAGCTGGAGCTGGTTGGGGGACCCCAGGCATGCAACAGGATTGGGGTCGTGGGGTTCTCAGGCTCTTGGACATCCAGGTACCTTGGGAGTCATGGAAAAGCAGAGAACAGAGTTGGAGACCCATGGGCTGGGGTCAGCATCTAGCCAGGTGCCAGGGGTAAAGGGGAGCCCGACTTGTCCATTGGGGAAGATTGTCCTTAGCTTGGCAGATGCAGACTTGGGGGCAGTTGTGGCTGGGAGCGCAGAGAGACCTTCTATGGGAGATTAGACTGTGGCTCTGTAGGCAAAGGCCTTCTTCATGGCTCTCCATAGCAGATCTTGGTGAAAAGAGATAGCCCTTGGTTCTAAACAGATTATTGTCATATCGGAAAGTGGATGCACAAAAACCATACCCCACTTCTCAGGGTGGTCCTGAGATTAAGTACCTTTGCAGGGAGGAATGTTTTGGAAAGGAAGCTTATTGGAATGCCCTCTGGGCCTCTAGGTACCTCATTAGCTTGGAGAACTCTGTTTTGGGTCTATGTGACAGTGGTCACACCTCTTTCCCTATTGTCTTGGTCTGAGATGTTAGGGGTGCCTCATCTACATATGGAATGGCTTGGGGCATTGCCTCTATGTGACTGATGGCCACAAATCTCTGCATGGAGGGCTGTGGCTACCTGACAGGTGCCTGGTGCCAGGGACAGGGGAAGCGCCTACATCCCTTCAGGGTCTCCAGGGCTTCTGCTTCCCAAATGCTGAAGTCACAGGTGTGTGCCACCATGCCTGGCTTCTTTTTCTTCTCCCTTCTTTTCACTTTTTAACATTTCAAATAAGGCTCTTGAGTTTCACCTACACAATTATCCATAACTCTTTCACTGTTTCCTCTAGGTTGTCTTTTGCTTATTCATTACACAAGTAACATTTTACTCCCAGAATGATCTAAGGTAGTAATTTCTTTCTTTTCACTGGCTTATGAGATGTATATTGGACCCTTAATTATGGCTTAGGAAGGCCAGCCCTTAGATTGTTAAACAAAAATCTACATAAAGCTTTTTAAAAGGTATTTAAGGTGATTTGAGTTTATGAACACTTACAGAGAACCAAATCATAAACTTTTATTTCAAATTAAAAACAAAACTCTAAAAAATATCCGCTTGTTCAATTTTTTTTTAAGATTTATTTATTATATGTAAGTACACTGTAACTGTTTTCAGACACATCAGAAGAGGCCATCAGATCTCATTATGGGTGGTTGTGAGCCACCATGTGGTTTCTGGATTTGAACTCAGGACCTTTGGAATAGTAGTCAGTGTTCTTAACCTGCTGAACCATCTCTCCTGCCCCAGCTTGTTCAAATTTTAAACAATTTAAAACCTTTTAAAAGTATGTTGAGAAGAGCCAGGCAGAGTGACATATGCCTTGAAATCTCAGCAGTAGACACACTGCTATAAATAATATAAATATATATAATAGTATTATATATTACATTACTATATTATAATTATTTATATATTTATGTGAATAAATATATCACATATTTATATAAAATATGAGTTATAATCACTAGATGACATTATTATATAGTATATTACTACAATAATAATTTAAAAAGTAATATAATACTAGATAAGATAGGTTTCTAGGTAAACAGCATAAAAATATGTGTCACTTAGAGGAAACAGATGTTTCTTGTCCTCCTTGTTGACCTGTTGTCTAGGCTCTCTGATGTGTGGTTCTGGGTAATCATGGTCTAGAACAGCAACACACACCTCATGTCTCTGCTTTCTGTTGCTCTCTCTTGACAGTACATGTAAGGGTCTCCTGTCTGAGAATATAGGAACCTTTGTTTACAGGAGGACTGACGTTTTCGGGCCTGGTCTTTGGGACATTCTCCTGAACCTCCTTCTTTTATTATATTTTTAATTCTTCTGGAAAATGCAAGGCTTGACTGCTTACTTCAAAGAAAAGGTCCAGTTGTCATAGCTTATTGTCTGCTGCTTTGAACTGGAACTCCACCAGGGGGGTAGCATTGGCTGCTTTCAACTCTCTCCACCAGTCACAACAAACTCCAGCTTCTCACCTATACACAAAGGTAATTTGGGGTTAGTCCTCATGTTGTAAAAGGAGAATGTTTAAAAGCCATCTCTTTTCTATCCCTTCCCCCCTCCCCCCAGAGCTGTTCAGCATCGAGTCAAAAGTAAAGTGCTTTATTGAAAGGAAAACAACAAGCAAAAGAAATTCATTTTTTCCCCCTCCATTTGCTCAAGGACAGAAAGGCTAGTCATCACTGGAAAATCGTAAGTCCAGGTTCTCTTACAGGTTCTGCCTGTTCTGGACAGTCCTGACCTCAAGATCCATTTACAGAAGCAAGGGTTATCTGTTAAATGACAAAGGTATCCTCCACAAAAGAAAAACAGTTAAGAATGGAGGGTGGGTCAAAAGGGCAGTCTGGGAGGAGCGAGCTCAGGTGGCACTTCCTTCCGGTCATACTTTCATTTTCTTTGAAGCATGAAGTTATAGTAACACTGAAGTTTGATGTTGAGAAAATTAAAAGGCCACTCTTTTCCCCAAAGTAATCTGACTCATTTGTACACCTGGTCGTAATTTCCATTGCTTTCTCATGCAGAACCTTCATCTGCCCGTGACCCGTGCTGCGGAGCAGGACGGTCCCTGTTTGCTTTTGCCTTTGGGCACATCTGGAGCGGTGGTATTAATTAACTAATTAATATTCACCCCAAGTTTAATGAGTGCAAAAGAGTCTTCCACGGAACTGTCCCAACCCAGCTGTGTTGCTGGAGGCGCGTACTTCTTATGTGTATATAAGTATGGGTCTCTGCCTCTTCCTGCTCCTGTGAGTGTCAACGCCACATGCTCTGCTCTGAACTATCAGCAGTCATATTGGGAGTGTTCTACTTACTAAGTATTTATTCAATAAATCTTCCCCAAAGGACAGGTAGGTGGTGCCCCTCCCCCCTCCTTTTGGCTGTGCAGAGACTGCGCAGTGAGTAATCTTGTCGCTATGTCACTTGACACATATACATGTGTTCGCGTCACAGCTTTAAACGGTCCTTGATTGGCAGAAGAGTTGTCAGCCCAGACATGGTTCCTCACAGACCAGTCCCATGAGAAGGTGAGATCATGTCAAGTGGTGAGAGATTTGTGTTACACGTGGCCTGATATGATATGATAGATCTGATAAAATTGATGCTGGTGTTCTTAGCTTAAGGGTCCTCCAAGAAAAGGGACTGTGGTCTGGTGGCTCTCCATACTATCCCTAGCACCTGTCAGACCAGGATGATGAGTACTTCTCCATAGTGAGTGTTCAGTTGATAGTGGACACACGACTGTTGCTGAGTCTTACTGGGACTCACGGAGCGGCTGCCGGCGGGCAGGGGCTTGCAAACCGGGGGAACCACATGGAAGAGATGCTTATTCGGTATAATACTTACGCTATGCCCTCCATTTTATTTATTTATCACCCTTGATTTTTAAGAGTTGCATGATCAACAAGCAGGTTTCACGTAAGAATTTTCTAGATTACCTTGACGCTTCCACTTAAGCTCTGTAAAGAAAGCTGTACTTTTGGTTTTAGGGCTAAGTCAGACTTCATGGACCTGCTTTAACCTTTCCCTGACAATTTGCAGCCATCATTGCTGGGTTTTAAGTGGTTAGGCATTTTCTCACACTACATATTGGCAAATCGTGTCTGTGTTCTCTTTTGTCCCCGTTGCTGCTATTTATGGTTCTCTTACTGTCTGCCAAGCTGTGAGCTGTTAATTCATGCTTTCAGCACACCTGTCTCCAAAGCCCTGCGTCCAATCTGCATTTCTAATCCAGTGTAGGGAGAAAAGGCTGACCTGGATATTTCGTACTTGTGTCTGGAGTGTAGCTGACATGTGGTGAGTCAGCCTACAGTGGGCAGAGGGAACTAGGGGAGAGAACTCTGTAAGGAGCCAGATGGAATTCTTTTTTAGAGGAAAGAAAAAAGTATGATAGCCATAGAGGGACATTTTAAGGATAAAAGATGGGGGGGGGAGTTTTGAGAGTAGAAGGAATTCAGTAAGCATTGAATGTGTGCCTTCTGGATACAGTTAAGACCAGTTTTGGTGTGACTGCCATGACACCAGAGGGGGTTGGTGGCCTTGGTGGGGTGGGTGCTTAGTAAGGAGTTCAGAGCAACTGATATGGGAAAAATAAAAGAAGCAAAACTAAGTATAGAGAAGGAGTAGCTATTCAAACCCCAGAGGACCTTGTAGATCCCATAGAGACCTTGATTTAAGCCCCCATGTTATAAAGAGTACCATCTTCATCTTTCTTGACTAATACTATTAGCAGGTTAAAAGCTGTCTTCAGGCCAGTGTTTTAAAAAAAAAAATCCAGAGAGCTCGCAAAGGGCATTGTGCTGCGTTCAAATGTTGTGACTTCTCTTGTACACTGGATGCCCTCAGCATCCCACTAACTTGCCAATCATGTCTCCCAGCTGTGTTCCTCTCAGCCCGTGGATAGATAGCCTACCAGCTTTCCTCTGTCTGGAACTCGCCTACTGATTCTGGACCAGTCACACCATCCCAGTTCCCGCTGTCTGGTCTCTGTGTAATTACTACTCGCCTCTACCGTCACTCATGGTAGTACTTAGCACACATCTGTCTTTGTAACGTGTTTTTAATCTCTCCAGTTAGCTGAGAATGCACTTTACAGGCCACATCCTATACCGTTTTCTGTCTTCAGTTGTGAGCAATTGTTATTTTTGTGTATGTCAACATCCCTCTCCAGTGAAGAGTGGGCTGGGGTAGCCACGTGGCGTTTGCACAGTGAATGCCTGTACAGCTGTTTGGTGAACATGTTATGGTAGTGCATATTGAAGATGCTAAGTATGCCTACTTATGTGTCTAAATTAGTATGTTTTTAAAGGTGAAACAAGTACTGTATTTGCTGTGTATTGTTTAAATATTAGCTTACCAATGCAGAAACTGAAGCCTGCCAATTAAAACACTTCTACAGCTATTAAGATTTCTAAGGAAAGAAATGGCTTAGGAAGTCTTCATTTTAATGTTGTGAATTAATTTGGAAAAAAATTAGCAATATTTGGGAAAAATTTAAAGCACTTAAATAAGTACATTTATTTGAAAGTCTTACGTGGTATACTGAAGAACTGTATCCGTCCTGAGTAAGGATTGGGCTAGCTGATGTTGTACATGGTTTTTTATGATAAAACCAGGATGCTCTTTAGACCTGGGTCCTATACCATTACCTTATATGTTATGTTATGCGGCCTCACAGTGGTCTGGGGGTTGCTGTGAGAAGCTCCTTTCTGCATTTTGTACATATCATCCAGAAGAGAAATTGCTAAGACTTTTCTACAGTCTCATAAAGGAAGTAACCACGGTGGCTCAAGTTCACTCGGCTCCACTCCGATTTCTCTCTCCCATCCTGCAGTGAGCTGCTCGTAATGGATTTGGTGCCTCTGCTTCTTGTCTACCTGATGCTGTTGCATTTTCAGATAGTGTATGCATGAATTAAATATGGGATTATTTTCCTCATTTAAAAAAATTCTCACTGGTGATGCCTATTACGTTGTTGTATAACCTGCTTTTCTGAGGATCTGAATTTTTTTTAACTGCACTTGAGTTTTTATGAATGTGATGTTTTATTTATTTACTTACTTATTGATGAGGGAATACTTTGTACATTTCTTTGATCATACCTGAGGACTTTCTGTCAAGAGTTGCCCCCTTTTATGTGATGGTTGGTGGTATGCAGTTTACAGAGCATGTCATAACTGGTTAGGCACACTAGCCCATGAGGACATAGGCGCATGGGATACAGTTACTGGTGAATCAGTCTGCAGTCATTTTGGTTACTTTTCTATTGCTGTGATAAAGCACCATGACCAAAACAACTTGTAAAAGAAAGTGTTTAGTTTGAATTATAGTTTCAGAAGGTTGGAGTCTGTGATGGAGTGAGGGAATATCCAAGAGCTCTCGTCTTGATCCACAACCACTTGGCAGAGAAACCCAGCAGCCGGAATGGCTGAAGCTCAAGCCCTCCCCTAGTGACACACTTCCACCAAGACCACCACCTTCCAGAAGACTACACCTTCTAATCCTTCCTGTACAGTTCCACCAACTTTGGACCAAGTAGCCAAGTTATGTGCCTATGGGGATCGTTTCCTTCCAAACACCGCAGCAGGTTCATGCAATTTTTCTTGTTAAAATTATGTAGTTATTTTATGTCACTGTGATCAAAAAAAAAAAGTTCTTCAGGGACCTATGTAGCCTATGTCCATTGTGATTGCTATGATACTATTAACCAAATTATTTTATCTTTATTCCAACTTAGTAACACTTTTCTCTCCCTTTTCCTTTTCCTTTTCCTTTTCCTTTTCCTTTTCCTTTTCCTTTTCAGTGCAACCCAAGATGTCCTAAACTTGTAATCATCTTATCTCTCCTTCCCAGCTGCTTGGATTCCAGGTGTGCACTCACTGCCATGCCATACTCAATATACAGAAACCTTCACAATGAGTTAAGCAGCGTTTCTCCCAAAATGGATTTGAGCAAATTAGATCGCTTACCTTCCATGCTGTGGAGCTGTAGAGCCTACCTAACATGTTAGGATCTTTTCTTGTTAAAGTTATGTAATTATTTTATGTCACTGTTATCAAATCCCTGACAGAGGAGAGGAGATGTGGCTCACAGTTCAAGGGGACAGTCCGTCCAGGTGGGGAAGGCATTGCTAGAGCAGCTTGGCAGACAGAGGGACAGAAATGTGGGGTGGATTGTAACCCATAAGGCCTTCCTCTAATGCCCTATACCAGTGAGGTATTATAGTTTAAAGGTTCATAGCCTCCACCAACAGAACAGCTGTGGGGGAATATGTCTATGCAAATCATAATAAATGTATTCTCTTCATTTAGATACACTATCAAAGTTATAATTTTCCAATGAATTAGTTGTTTTCAATAATTAATTTTAAGGTAATTTCAAATTTACAGTTGTTGCTAAATGGGACATAGAGTTATCAGATTCTGGGTTTCCCCATGGTTAATATTTTACTGTATTCATACTATGGTCTGTGTTCTCTCTGTAGTATATGCTTGTGATCTTGAACTCCTTATCTTTGCCTTGTGAGAGCAAGTTGCAAATCTATTGTCTAGTTACCTTGAATCACTTGACCATGCACTTTGCCCAACAATAATGATCTCCAACATAACCATCGAGAGCACTCAAACTTAGCAAACAAACTGCCATTCAATTCATAGTATCGGCATTGTAAACTCAACAATAGGTCTTTTTCCTTCTGTTCCAGGATCCTGTCCAGGTGTATGCATTGCATATAATGCTCATGGCTCTTTGAACTCTTGATTAAAAACAGTTTCTCAGCTTCCTTGTCTTTGGAATCCTTGAAAGTTTTAAAGAGCACAGGGCTTTAATTATCCAGAGATAAGGTTCTTTCTGATGTTTCCTCATGAGTAAATCTTAGTTAACACAGTTTCAGGACCCAGAAAGAATGCTGTGCTCATCTCTGGACGTCTTATCTGAGCTGGGAGAGGCATGCATACCTGTCCACTATTGCTGATGTGAACCTCGATCACCTGGCGTGTCAGTACATGACAACCTTACCCACAACCATCTGTACTGTTTTCTCTTTCGTAACAAGTTCGTATTTTGTATGAAGAGTTTTGCAGATTCTGCCAGCATCAGCTTCTTATCAAATCTCAATCCATCAGCCTCAGTGATGATTGCACCTGAATCAGCTCCCTCTGGGATGGTAGCAATTCTTCCTACGTTGGTTGGCATTCTGTTAGAAGTCAGATGCTTCTCTTAGCCTTGCTTTCTTCCTTTCGAGGTTTTCGTAAGCTCTCTAACTGTTGGGAATCCCAAGTATGATGTTACTGATTCTAGATCTAAGCACTCTTCAAAACCAGTTCCATTTAGCATGTGTAAAGCGGGGCCTGACGTGGACTGCTAGTCACTCTGCTGTCTGCTTAGACAGTTGGCAGTGAGGCTGTGTATATAAGCATGAAGGTGCTTAGTCTTCTCACCCACCCTTCTGTGGTTGACCCGAACCTGCTGTATTCTAATTGTGTTATGGGAAGAGAAGACAGCTTGGAACCCGAACAAGCAGGAGAGCCGGTGTGAGGGTCTTCTCCACAAGTGGAGGATATAGTTTGGAAAACCTTGTTTTACTGTCTGTCTCAGAGTTGGAATACGTTCTTAATTTTAGGCTCATTAGCCTTTCCTTTGTAGGTGAGTAGGCAAAATTCAGATAAAATATCAGAGCTTCCTGGCTTGTAACACTTCGCAGAGTTAAAATTGACAAGGGAAAGAAACAGGCTGGGTTTCCTCTATCTTCAGACTGCCACATTTCTCCAGGCAGCTTCCTTTCTGTCCAGATAAGGCTCGAGTGGACACTTGCGATTCTGACTCTTAATTATGCGCTCTCCTTTAAGCTCCCTGTACCCATGGGCACTGTTCCTGCCTTTCTTGAGGCACCACAGTGTCTCTGATCAGATTTCCATCAAGTGTTTTCGTGATCAGAGGCCATTTTGCTCCTCTGGGCGACTTTCTGCGCCTGTAATCTTAGATCGATTTTGGCGTTTACTTTTGAGATGGTCATTTAAACATCAAACCACATTTTCTTTATTGCAGTTGCTGCTAGGTACTCATACTAGGTATAATAGAGTTCAGTCTAATTCACTGTTGGTTAAAAGTGTTTCTCTTTTTTTTTTTTTTTTTTTTTTTGAGGCATGAAATATGTACTATTCCTTGGCTTCTTAAACACTCTGCTAGCTTGACTGAATGTTCCCTTCATGGGATACAATTTAGATAATCTTTAATTTTTTAAAATTAAGAAAATTCCTATATATATATATATATATATATATATATATATATATGTCTGTCTGCCTGAGTTTATATGAACCACATACATTCAAATGCCAGAAGAGGCCAGGGCGTGTTGAATCTCCCGGAACAGGCAGTTGTAAAACATCTGATGTTGGTGCTGAGAACTGAACCTAGAGATAGATATTCTATAAGAGCAGGAAACACTCTTAACTTTAAGCTATCTCTTCTACCCCACAGTTTTATATTCTTAAATAGTTTCACCACGTGCCTGTGGGCTTGTCTGTGGGATGTTTTCTTGGTTGTTGATTGATGTGTGAGGCCCCAGCACTGCTGTGGGTAGTGCTTTCCATGAGGAGGTGAGCTTAGGCTTCGTGGGAAATGTAGATGACCATGCCAGTAAACAATATTCATTCCTCCATGGTCTCTGCTTCAGTTCCTGCCTTTAGGTTTCTACCTTGGGTTCCTGCCTTGGTTTTCCCTAGAGATAGACTGAATCCTGCAAGCCAAGTGAACTTTAACTCCCCAAGTTGTTTTGTTTATGTTGTTTATCCCAGCAATAGCAAAGTATTTGGGAACAAGGAGCGACAATCATTTCTCCAATTTTTAAAAAATTATGAATTTTACTTTTTGAGACTATAATTGTATTACTCCTCCCTTCCCTTCCTTCTCTCTATGCCCTCCATCCCCCCCTCTATGCCCTCCATCCCCCCCCCTTTGCTCTCTTTCAAATTCATGGCCTCGTTTTCATCAGTTGTTGTTGCATGCATATATATATATACATACACAGTCCTAAGTATATAAATACAACCTACCTAGTCTGTATAATGTCACCTGTATGCATGCTCTCAGGGCTGAACATTAGACAACCAGTTGGTGTGCCCTTCCCTGGGTAAAGAGGAGCAAAATTACTTGAGGTGGCGTGTACCTTTCATTCCAGTTCATTTAACCAGTTTAATTTTTGAGCACATTCCAAATATTCACAGCACACACTTATTTTCCATGAACTAGATACTCTTTTGGGAGAAAGATGGCACAATCCTGGCCCTGTGCATGTCACTCAGTGACCCTGGCGCTGGCACTCTCTGCCGTGAGGGTCAGAGTCTTATCTGTGATGCAGATGTTGGTGATGCTGGATGGAGTGAGCCTTTTTTTTGTTGTTGTTGTTTATTTTGGTTTTTCGAGACAGGGTTTCTCTGTGTAGCCCTGGCTGTCCTGGAACTCACTCTGTAGACTAGGCTGGCCTCGAACTCAGAAATCCGCCTGCCTCTGCCTCCCAGGGATTAAAGGCATGCGCCACCACTGCCTCTGGCTGGATGGAGTGAACTTTAAGTCTTGTCTTTGTGATCTATGCGCATGCTGGGGGGCAGGAGGGGGCATGGCGGCAGAGATGAGCAGGATGCCCCCTCAGTGCTGGCACTTAGTTGCCTGATCCAGTTTCATGAATGACTTCTTGGGGAGCAGACAGATTTCCGTCATAAAACAGCTACATTTATTTTGTATTGTTTCAGTCTCTATGCTGCTGATCTCTTTATTACCTTATGTATTAAGAGAGGGTAATTATAACAACATGCCCTAAAATAATAACCATGAGAAAAATTAAGAGAAACGATAAATGATATTTAATATGCTAATATAGGTGGAGTACTTCACATTTTGTAAGAGTTAAAAACAGCAATTATCTCTAAGAATAAAGCTTCTAACATGATTTATTGATGCATTAAAACAAAACCACTTGTGTTATTAGCATGCTTATCCTCAGGCAATTTCAGGTAGTTTATATAATCATCTCTTCTAAAGTGTTTTAAACGCTGGTGATTTTTTTTTTTTTCTGTTAAAATGTAAGATTCTTTCATATGGAAGACAATATCTAAGACTCTATGGTCTATATTTAAAGCATTCATGTTCATCCCTGATGAGCCTTATGTAGTTTAAACTGTAGTGTAAGCACCATGCATTTCGATTAACACAACATATAGATACTTGGCTAATTCAGGAAAATAGAGAAAATGTAAAAATAGAAACTTAAGCTTCTGTGATTAAAAAAATTAAAAATAGTACTTAGAATTTTAACTAACTTGGGAATTGCAGCAAAAACTTCATATATTTTTATTAAATTCTTTTCAAAGGATATGTGTATCTGCATTTCAAAATATGCTACAGAACTTATTGATAACAAAAAGGAACATTTCCACTCACTTACTAAAATTTTTATACATAGAAAGCTGAAGGGATTGTATAACCAACACAAATATTCACTACCTAGTGTGCAATTAGCATTTTGTTGTATTTACTTTCTCTTTCTGCATATGTATTCCTAGATTTAAAAGTTTAAATATGTAAGTGTGGTAGCCTGTGTATGATGTAGTCTCATTCATTTGCAGAGACTGTGTTTTATCCTTAGGGAACATTCTTGTCCTTCATAAGCACTGTCTATGGAAACAAACAAACAAACGAACCCAACTCTCTCCTTAAGAGGAATAAGTTACAGTTCTGTTTGGAGACAGTTTGAGTGGCCATGGACCAAAGGCCATGTCCCATTGTGGAAAGCAGATTCTTGAAGTTTTATCATTTAAGAAAACAAAGCCCCATCAAGGCAAGGTTAAATATGTTGGTAGGTACATCTGAGCATTGTTTACAATAAGATGGCTGAAGCCTTCCTATAGGTCTCAGATGTTATCTGATGATATTCTTAGCCTTTAGGTTGACAGATGCTAAATAGTCTGCCAAGTCAATCGGTATTATAAGGTTTTTATCTATTAGCCACAGGATGTTAGTTCTGACATAGAGGAAGGCAAAAAAATGAAGCTAAAGATAGCCTGAGATAGGGTAAATAGCCTCTGGACCTGCAACATTCCAACCTCCTCACTTCACTGCACTTTTCATGAGTCAGTCTTTGCTGACATGGCTTCTTTCCAGGAATTCTCAGTGTCGCCACTTTACCACATGCAAACTGAGTAATTCTATATGTAACAGCCAGAGCGTACTAGAGATTTTTCCATTTGACTAAAAAAGCCTAACAATTGATCTCATCAAATTTTCGGCCACACTCTGTCATAGAGGCAGCCTCTTTAAGTTCTTCTAATATCTCATCTGTAAGTTACCTCTAAATCAAAAAATAATGTGTTTCTGCAGATAGTGCTTATATTATATAACACATAATATACTGATAACACCTAATATACTGACATTCTGACCTTATAGCAACTTTGTTTATGGTTCTCCACTATTTTTTACATTATCCTATGTAGATGGTTTTATCTGTATTTGTAAGTCTGTATTTGTTTGTTTTGTAATATCACCAGGATATAATACTGTTAATAGAACTGAAATTATACTTTCCATACCATTTGTCTTAGAGTTAACGAGGGGGAGGCAGGCAGACAGACAGAGACAGACAGACAGAGACAGACAGACAGAGACAGACACAGAATTCACATAGTGTCAAGCGTCCATGGGATGGTATGTATGGGCACACGCTTGTGTTATGCATGTATAAGTATGTTTGTATAGGTATGCATACGTAAGGGTGTGCTAGAAGTTGACACTTGGTGTTGTATTTAGTGACTCTCCACCGTAACGTTTGAGACAAGGTCTCTTACCTTCTGGCTACGCTGGCTGGGCTCCTAGCAAGTTCCAGGGATCTGCCTGCCACCCCATCCCCAGGGCTGGGATTACAGACATTATGTGTCAAACCAGGATTTTTTTTTTTTCCTGTGAATACTGAAGATTTGAACTCAGGTCTTCATGCTTGTAAGGTAGGCATTTTCCAACTGAGCCATCTTCCTAGCCTCTCACTTAATGACTTTTTATTTACTTTTAAATTTAGCTTCTGAGATAAGATGTCACTGTGTAACCCTGGCTAGCCTGGAATGAATTTTATAGACTAGGCTGGCCTTAACTCACAGAGATGTGCTTGACTCTGTCACCCGAGTTCTGGGATTACCATGTCTGGCTAGAGTCTTTATTTTTTAACATAATTTTTATTTATTCTTGTATTTCATACATGCATAAATGAAATATAATCATGTTCACCCCTTATTTCCATCTCCAGCTTCCCATGCTTACTCCCCCCAACTTTACACCCTGTAAGCCTAATTGGTGCTACCCATACATGCATGAGTGGGGTATCCACTGTTTCATGGGGATGTCCCATTCCTGTCATTACACCCTTCATGGCCAACCTTTATTAAGGGTCTGGTGGGCTGAGTAATGCTCAAGTGTTTGGCATGCATTAATAATTAATTAATTGATTCTCATGATTACACATAAAGATGGAATTATCTGTTGAGAGATTTAAAAATAGAGTACCACCACTCAGGCTGGAGTGGTACAGCTAGGATTTGAACCTAGGTCTTCTGGTTTCAGTGTTGTTCTTGTTATTGTAACAGCTCTGTAGTTTTAAGGGCAATACTAAGTCTCTCAAAACCTTCTTGACATTTCCTGCCTTGTTCCATGTTTTTTGGTTTTTTTTTTTTGTTTTTGTTTGTTTGTTTTTTGTTTTTGTTTTTTGCCTGACCTATGCTAATTGATTGCTTATGTAATTGACTTCCCTTCCTTCCCCTTTTTTATTTCAAAATTTAAAACTTTTTGAGAATTTCATATATGAGTACTGTATTTACTTCATTTCCAACACCTTTCCTTTTCTCTCCTTAAAACTCCTCCCATGTCCACTAATTTATTACAACTGCTGTAATTCTTATTGGTACTCATATGTACACACATGTATATATACATGTATATATACATATACAACCTCCTGGGTACATTTGGTGTTGTTTATAGGTACATGTGTCCAGGGCGTCTTGGTCTCTCAGCTGCCTGTAGCTCTTCATCTAGAAGTGAGAGGCTTGAGTTCCCCTATTTGTGTTGCCATGTCAAGGTATGGCATCATTATAGAGGTTTTGTTTATGCAACCATACTGTAGTGATTTCATGGATTCCACAGCATCCCTCTGACTTCCTTTGTTAAGATTTTTTATTTATCATTGTAAATCAAACTTGCTTTTTATTTTATTGTCACGATATAATCATTGTTCTTTAAGGCTCAAGTTTAACCTTTTTATGTTGCTTAACTCCTTATATTTATTTCTATTGTTTGGGTTTCCTGTTTCTTTCCTCCTGGATCCATTTTCTAGACACCCAGAGCAAAGAAGTTTACAAATGAAAGCATTTAACTGGGGGGCTTGCTTATAGTTTCAGAGGGTTAGTCCATGTTCATCATGGTGGAAAGCATGGACAGGTGGGCAGGCAGGCAATCATGACTATAGATCAGTAGCTGGAAGCTTTATATCCTGATCCACAGACAGGAGGCAGAAAGGGACTGAGACTGGGCTGGACATGGGCTTTTGGAGCCCTAGTGCCACACTCCCTCCAATAAGGCCATACCTCCTAATCCTTCCCAAACAGTTCCACTAACTAGAAACCAAACTTTCAAATATCTGAGCTCATGGGGGCTGTTCTCATTCAAACAACCACACCTTCTTTCGTGGATTAATTATGTCTTTTAGAGCACATCATTTCTTAGAAAAGTAAATGTTGTAGATCTTTAATATTTCTACCTTTTTTTTTTTTTTTTTAAATCCTTCATTTCCCATTAACTGGTCCTTTTGTTACTGGAAAGATTCTGTACCTACCTACATCAGTCATTTTATACTTTGCATCCTTTGCTATCTTTTTGTTTCTTTTTTCACAAATGGGAACATTCTGGACAAGAGTTCACCTTCCTGTATATGTCTTCTTGGTGGCTGAGGCTACATGATGTTGGGGAAAAGGGATTTTTGTTTTGTTTTCTGGTGCTAGTAATGAAACCTGTGTCTTTGGTTATGCCAGGCAAGAACTGTTCCCCAGCAACAGCTGCCTTTTCCCTGTGCTGGGCATATGTGAGCTTTTTTGGGGTCTGAGGGCTTAGAAAGCTTGAGTATAGTCAACATTCTATTGTTGATTTCTTTGACAATGCCTTCTGTCAGTAGTATCTTGTTTCTTGTATATGAAAATAGAGCCCTTAGGAGTTCCAGGAAGCTTCCTGATCCTTTTAGTTTAATTTTTATCTTCTATATTTAAAAACTTTGAGGAAATTTTTTTGTACACATACAAGTCACTCACTATAATGTATGACTTTTCTAAATTTTACCAAATGTGATCAGTAGTATAATTGTCACCGACATTAAAATGGCTATTTTGATCAGATCGGTGGATGAATGGATAAACAAGTCTCTCTCTCTCTCTCTCTCTCTCTCTCTCTCTCTCTCTCTCTCTCTCTCTCTCTCCCTCCCCCTCTCCCCCTCTCTCCCTCTCTCCCATACATACCACTACCACCACCCCACCATATAAAGGAAAGCATTTAATCGGGGGGGGGGGGCTTGCTTATAGTTTCAGAGGGTTAGTCCATGTTCATCTTTAAATGGAAAGAGGCTGAGACATGGGTGAATTTGGAGGTCACTCTGAAGTGGACCAGTTACAGGAAGACAACCATCCTGTGGTTTCATTTCTGCAAGGCACTAGAGTAGTTAATTTCATAGACATGAACAGTGGTCAGAACCAAGGAGTGTTAGCAGAGTGCTATGGTTTAACGGGTAGGGAAGTTTCGGTTTTGCAAGACTCAAGAGTTCTGGAGATGGGTGGTGGTGACAGCTGCTTGTCAGTGTGAGTGTCCTTCATGTCACTTAACTGTCAAATGAGAAAATGATTACAGTAACAAATTCTACGCACCTCATCTCAATTTCAGAGAGATGCAAGTCCAGTTACAGACCTTTCTTCCCTCTGATTCTTTCTCATACTTTAAAAATCAGTTAAGGCTTATTTTTTTGATGATGTTGCCTGAGACATTTTTTTGCTGGGAAGTTGCAGCATACTAGTGCTTGCTCACTGTAGGAAGGGAAGCTGTGAGAGCCTAAAGTCACAATTGCTCAGAAGTCCCACCTGGTGAATGAGTTTCAGTTGGGGTTTCGACACAGGAGTACCATTGTGAGGGGGTTTACTTAAAAGAACAGAGGCGATTCAAAAGCAGCTGCATCACTGAACCGCCTACCCCAACAAGGGTGATAACTCAAAATAGCTGCCACCTGGGGCTCTCAGCACAGCTTGCAGGCAGAGGAAGAGGTTTGAGAATCTCCTCTCAGAGGCTTGGCAGGTCATTCTCCATCCTTCTCCATTCTCAGCAGTGGTTTCTCAGGACCCCCCGCCCTACCCCTACCTGGGAATGCTGCAATTCAGAAGAAACATCTATACAACAGGCCATATACATAGTCTCCAATATAGTTGACTCTGCAAGTCTGTTGGTTTCTTATAAAATGTCATTAAACCTAGTCTCTGCTTCATCTACTGTGTTTGTTGTTTGTTTGGAGCCAGGGTCAAAATGTGTAGCCCTGGCTGTCCTGGAGCTTCATCTGTAGACCAGGCTGGCCATGAACTCAGAGATCTGCCTGCGTCTGTCTCTCCTGAGTGCTGGGATTAAAGGCGTGCACCACCACCTGTCAGCTTTAATCTGAGGTGTCTGAATACTTTTCTGGTTGTTACTTTTTCAAAGCCCATTGCTGCTATGATGTAGTTGTCTTATCACCTTGAATTTCTGAGGGTAGTAATTGTTTTGAAGGCCTTTTATTTATTTTTTTTCTCTATCTTTAGGAAAGACACTTTATTGGCTTATTTTTACTATTTTATATGTATGGGTGTATTGTCTGCATATATGTCTATGGGCCATATATGTATAGAAGGCATTGGATTCCCTGGAATTAAAGTTACAGATAGTCGTGAACCAACATGTGGGTGCTAGGAATCGAACCAGGTCCTCTGGAAGAACAGCCAGTGTCCTTAACCACTGCGCCATCTCTCCAGCTCCTTGTTGCTAGTTTATAAAATGTTTGTTTTACATCCTTTTCTGAATATTTGCTTATTGTGTTTTCTGTTGACATTGGGATACCCAAAAGTTTTGGGGAGACATGGGCATGAAAAAAATGTCTCTTGACATTAAAAGAAAGCATGTAGATTAGAATAGTTTTGAATTAAAAAAAAAAAAAAAGCGGTCTTGGTAATAACAGAGCTCACACAATCCTGTTGTATTACTTACACCAGTACAATGCATTTGCCATAGCTGAGACTGACTGAGGTCCAGGCTTATTTCAGAGTTCTCATTCTCTTTCCGTTCCTAACTTCTGTTTCATGACCTTAAAAGTTCTGAAAAGCGGCCAGGCATTTATTTCATAGACTGTTTCTGAGTTAGGGTCTGGCTGAAGCTTTCCTTCTGGGTAGGCGGAGACCATGGTGTGGGAAGAAAGACCATGCTCACCCTGTGGCTGCCGACCTTGCTCACCTGGCTGAAGCAGCCTTTGCCAGGTTTCCTGGAACTGCCTGCCCTCTGGGAGGAAGTGTCAGTGTGAGAGAGCGCAGCCTGTAGTCTCTGGTCTTTTCTCATTGCTTCCCCTCATCCCTCATTATCCCCATTGCCCCTGGTGCTCTTGCAGTGTAGGTTTGAGGGGTAACTAGGGTAACCCCAGGAATGGAAAGGGAAGGGTGTGAGGCAGCAGTACCTAGGCAGCTTTCCATTCCCTTCATCCTCACCTAGGGTCCCTGTGCTGAACCCACGGCTGCAGGAAAAGCCTGTGCTTGGTCCTGGGTTGTCCTTAATCACAGTGCTTGATGGGAATAAAAAAGGCAAGGGATGGAAACTTGGAGTGTTGATGCTTGTCATTTTCTGTTTGATCATGCTCTTTGAGGAATCTGCAAAACATGGAGACAGTCTTCCTTCCTTCCTTTCTTTCTCTTTCTCTTTCTTTCTTTCTTTCTTTCTTTCAAATCTTATTTTCTGGAAGTTATATTCTATCAAATTAGCATTTTTTTCTGCCTCAAGCCTTAAATATTGTCTAAAGAAAAATTATTTGATTGCTCCTGGAAAGGCAGAGCATCCTAAGGCTGCCCCTTTTCCTCGTGGCCTCATCCTCCCGTTTTCTGTTGCTGGCTGCTTCCCCACTGGTTTGCCTCCTTCCCAGATATATTTGGCTCAGCTCATTTACATCAACAGATCTCTCTATTTTCATTTATAAGTAGTTCAGAATCGGGTAAAGAGGCAAGAGTTGAGATACACTACCTTCAGTCCTGGGTGACTCCACACACAGGGTATACATGTTTACATGAAGACACAGAAGCACATGTAACACACACACACACACACACACACACACACACACACACACACACAATGTGTATAGAGGTGTTCAGAAACACCAGGAGAGTTTGTTTTGAGTCCTTACATTTAGAGTTCAAATGCTTTTGAGAGCCTCCTGATTTGGGGGTCCTACTGATAGAACACTAAACCCTGCTGTAGTTTTGTTGTTGTGCTTTTTTTTTTTAAATCTGTGGGTTTTTGTTGTTTGTTTGATATAGAATATAATTGCAAGCTCTATTGCTATGGAGAAGATTCAGTTATTTTGCATTTTTGCTTATTTATTTACTTTGTGGTTTGGGGGATTAAACCCAAGACCCTTGTAAACTAGGGAAGCATGCGGCCACTGAGTTATACCCCTGTCCTGTGGACAGCTAATTCAGTTTTGCACCAGGTTATCCATTTGCCAGATGGCCTCATCAAACCCATCAGGACACATGCTACAGTGCTAAAGAGGAGAATTTATTAGTCATGGTTCTTTGGGTGTTTTTCTTTCAGGAAGTAATTCCTCAGATACCAAGAAACAATAAACTGTGGAGTCTGAGGATGAGTCAGGGTCTGGTATAAACTTCATTTCTTGAGAGGGAGGAAAGAGAACCCTCTAGACTGGTTATAAAATCAGAGTGAGCCTGTGAGATCATCCTGTACCTTAGCTTTACTCTTAAGTCACAGTGAGGCAAATGGCTTGACCAAAATGTCAGAACTGACTTTTGACAAAGAAGAAATAAAATTAGCATTTTATACTTCATTTTTTAATAATCTTAAAAATTGTTAATGCCACAAATGTAAATTTATTTGGTTATCTTACCAACAAACACTTCAGTTATCTATACTTGAACATTTTCAAGGGCATAATACCACAAAATTGTAACAGGAACAGCCTTCTTTTCCTCATTACATTTGAGATACAGAAGACATAATTAGTAGTTAAAGTGATGGGAATATCACCTTAGATGTAACTTTTCATAATTTATCCATTGATCACTGTGGAGAAAAACTCTCTACTGTGAAAAGTATTTTAATTTAAAGATGATTCTGATCTAGTATCTTCCGAAGCATAATTCTGATTGTCAAGAGGGAAGAGTTGACATAGAAAGCACTTGAAAGTTTACTTCTAAACATGTCAGCAAAACGATGGATGGTTCTCTTCCTTTCTGGGGCTTCTGGCTCCCAGATTGTGTCGCAGGAGAAAGTAATAGGGCTCTGTTAAGAGGGTAGCCTGACAAGTGAACTTAAGAGACAGTGCTTTGACCGTTACTGGGAACAGAAGGAATACACAGTATTCTAGAAGTCAGGATCAGTGGGTTCCAACTTGCTTGTGAAATTGGGCTACTATTTTTAAAAGTACGAGTTGTGCCCAGAAACATATCTGACTGGAATAAGCCACTTTTGTTGGAGAAATGGTCCTGTACTGTTACCCCTTCTCCTCTGACTTTTTGACTGACCTTTTTCAAAGAAATACTAGCTGGTAGAGGTCAGCTCCCCCCACCCCTCCCACCTCTACCCCCACCCCCACCCCCCAGTTGACTCTGTCTTTGTCTCTGTCTCTGTCTCTTTCTCTCTCTCTGAGCTGATGGAAAGCCGACTTAGACCCTTTTGTTGGCAGGTTTCCAAATGCATTTGTAGCATCAGAATTCCACAAAGGTTTCTGTTGACAGACACAGCTACACCTTGAGCCCCCTGCCCCACCTTTTGTTTATTGTTTGAGAATTCCATGCACGTATATAATGTTTAATCAGGTTCATATCCTCTTCTGTCCTGAAACTCCACCTCTGTCCCGCCCCTTACTATTCCCTCCCATTTGTATGTGTTGTCCTCCCCCTCCCCCGTTGGGTCCGCTAACCATTTGGAGCATCCACCGGAGCCTGAGTCATGTCTCAGGAGCTGCATCCTTAATGAAAACTGTCTTTCTTCGGCAGCTCTCAGTGGCCAATAGCTTCTCAGCTACGGGTGGGACTTACTACTTCCATACTCCGTGGTGGGATCCTTGTCTGGTGTGATCTTGTGTTGGTGGTGTGCATATTAGTCACAGCTGCAGTGAGCTCATAGGTGCGATCTTCTTCTTGTGTCCAGAAGACATTATCTTGCTGATGTCATCCACTAATTCTGGCTTTTACAGTCTTTCTGTCCCACCTTCCCTGATGAACCTCAGAGGCTATCTGGGAGGAGAAGAGGGTGTGTTACTTCGTGGCTGAGCATTCTGAAATCTCTTGTCCTCTGCACATTGATCAGTTGTGGGTCTCTGTGCCAATCACTGTGTACTGCGTAAAGAAGTTTCTCTGACTGGGGTGGAGAGATGCACTTAGCAATAGGTATAATAATGAGGCTCTAAGAGTGACTTTTGTACAATGTTCATTCATCAATATAATAGTAGTAGGTTCCCTCTCTGGCCTGTGACCTATCAAGACTCGGCTTATTGGCAGTGTTAACAATGCTCGACATGAGCTTTATCTCATGGAGCAGACCTTAAATCTTACCATAACGCCGTTGTTTACTTCATAACACTTCTGCCATTTCTGCCCCAGTGGACACATCTTGCCAGGCCTTTCGTGCTTGTAACTCACAGGGTTCACAGCTGGGTATAACCACTCACGATTTTTCTCCCCTGGTAGAATGCATAGCACCTTCTAGAGGTATGGAAGCTCCTTAGTAGTGCTAAAGCTTCCCAAGTGGTGCTAGCTTAATTTGTTCATGATCTACCACTCAAGTATATGGTGTCTTTAGCAGTGGGGTCCTACAGTCGAGTTCTGAAGGGTAATCCAGAGCAGTAACATTAGCTTGTAACCTTTCTGCTTAGGGGTCCATGAAACCTTATCGAGCAACAAACAAGTCCTGGTAGTTGTGCATTCTTGACCTCAGATGTATCATACTATAGTACCTGAAAACCAACCAACCAACCAACCAACCAACCAGAGAAACAGTATAAACTGGTTTTTCCTCTTCTCATTCATGTGAGGAGAATCAGCTGAATGTTTGAGAAGGACTGTTTGGACTTTGTAAGTATGGCGATTTGGAGAAAGAAAGCAATAGCTGATTCGGAAGGCTCCCGTATGAGGCCAGACAAACGAGAATGAGGCACTTCTCGATCAAGCATTCTTCCTAGTGCAGGTCATACCCGGGAGGACTAAGACTGGAGTCCGGGGGAGGAGGACCAAGGCTGGAGTCTGGGGGAGGAGGACTAAGACTGGAGTCCGGGGGATGCTTCTAACTCCTCGGGTAGGAAGATTGGAAAGTAACCCTCATCTGCTGTGCTAAAGGGATGCTGAGATTAGCAGTCCCTCCTGTCTAGGGATACTGAGGCAAAAGTTGCCTCTCTTTCTCTGGAAAACACAAAGAACCAGCATTTAAAACAACAAATAAAACCTGTCAAATCCCAGTAGTCCTGAGGTAGAGTCAAACGAATCTCTGAATTTGAGGATAGCCTAGTCTACACAGTGGGACCCCCAACTCAAAAATCACCACTACCACCACCACAAAAAAAAAGTAAAAAAAAAAAATCTTGCAAATAATAATAATAATAATAATAATAATAATAATAATAATAATAATAAAAATCTTGCAAAAAAAAAAAAAGTTGCCCCTGGATCTCGGCTCATACCATTAGTATGGGTTATTTAAAAACCCATTGCTGAGTACCATTGCAGTGTATATGCATACTCCTATGTTGGCACTTTATTGGAAGACAAACCCTAAAATTTAGAAAAGTGTACCTTCTTGTTTTTATTTAGCGGATATATACCAGTTAGTGTCTCCAAAGTTAGCCACAAATTCCTGTTAGACTAAAGAAGAAAAAAATAAAGACGCATGCCCTTACGGCGGCACCAGAGCAGCACTAGCGTCTTTGAAGGCAGCACAGGAGGGAGAATGTTCTCATGAATAATTTCTGAGTGAATGACATTAGAGCTCTGAAGTCACGTCATCACTTTATAAAGCCTACAGGATGCATCGTAATGCAGTCATTGTTGTTTATGCTGTTATCTTTCCCTTATTCTCCACGAGAGTCTGAGAGTGTACCTTGAGTTTCCCTTCCTTGTGCTGCAAAGCAGAGCTGTCTCGACCACAAGATCACATAGACCACATCGCTGACACTTGATTCTGTCTGTCTCCCCTGGGTTCATTTGGACCCTGGAGGACCCCGGAGGGGGAGGGATGCATCCTCGCTTCTCAGAACCTTCTCAGAAGTGGCGTGGAACTTCACACTCTGAAATTGTCTTTGGACCAGTTATACAGTAAAATCATTATTAAAGCACTTCTCTCAAGACAAAGGAAGGAGCTTTTTGCTTGTGTGTGAGAAGTGAATTTTGAAATCTCTGGAATTTCTGAACACTTAATTAGCTCATGTCAAATGACCTATTAGACACCTTGCTGGAAAAAATTGTGTGTATTTCTGTATATATATATATATATATATATATATATATATNTGTGTGTGTGTGTGTGTGTGTGTGTGTGTATACATATATGTGTGTATGTGTGTGTATATAATTTTTTCCAGCAAGGTATTTAATAGATCACACACACACACACACACACACACTTCCAGGAAGTTGTTTATTTTAATAGGTCTCACACACACATACATATATACATATACACACATATACATATTTATATACATTATATGGATGGATATCTCTGTATATCTCCTTATATGGATGTCTCCTTGTCTTTCTGCTTCCCTTTTCCTATCCCTACATTCTCCGCCTTTTCTGGGCTTCATACATAGTTGTGTGATAGCATCCTCTGGTTTTAGCCAATGATCCTTTGCCTAATGGCCTCTCACTTCCCCTATAGGGCCGCTGGCCACTTAGTGTCTTTGAAGGCTCCATGGTTAGTGTTGTCACTCATCATCAACATGTTTGACATATGTTGTTTCTTTCCCTGCAGAACGGAGCCGTTCCTTTCCATTCTTACCCCATATTGTCTTGCATGTGCACAGTATTTCCCAACTGTCTGCCAGTGAGAGTGCTTTGAGGAGCCCTGGCCATCATTTATGTCCAAGTTCCACCCTGTGAAACCATTTCATGCTTGGAATTGTCCCAGGAGATCGCTTAGTGAGGTAGCGTTGATGGCCACCAGACAGTATCCAGTGAAGACACTGTACTGGTCAGGCAGGAACTCTGTGTACATCTCAAGTATGAGTTAATGTTTTGGTGATGGTTGATACTTCATTAGAATGTTGGCCTTGGTTCTGGTTTGCATATAATCTTAGTGACTGTGTATACTAATTCCTAGACTGGGAAAATACTCTGCTATACAGGAATATAATGTTCTGGGGAGTGGGGAAGAAAGAGGTCTCCTTGTGAAGGGATACGGTTTTAGCATTCGAAAGCTAAGTGTTAGACTATTAAAAGGCAGCTTCAGAGACACAGATGACAGAGACAGAAACCAGAAAGAAATAGAGGCTTGAGGTGACCTTAGGAGGCACCATGTTTATTCACAGTGAGGAGGCACTTTGTCACCCATGTGTGCAGATGACTAAAATGCCTACAAGAAGATGAGATGCAGCCCTTACAGGGGCAGAATGACTCATCTAGTCTGCAAGGGCAGCTGGGAAATGTAGTTTTCCAACAGGAACCTATTGGTAAGTATCAAGCATTTATGATTATATATTTAATTAATACTATAAATACATTTGGAAGGTTTTCCCAACTTTTTTTCTCCCTGATGCATTCATAGGCTTTGTTTCCCAGTTTGTGAAGGTCAGAAGACACGGTTTTCTATGTCAGACAGATATGTTTATTTCTGGTTTTGTAATTAGTAAACCAAATGTGACTGACTTGGTTTCGGCTCAGGTCTTCAAGGACTAGATCTGACTTGATGAGGGATTGAGACTGAGGAGGTGGAACGGTGATAACGCCATTGAGAGGAAGGAGACGCCCTGCCATGTTGGATAGTGTCCAATAGTGTCTTGGGCAGTGAGGAACCAAAACACTTCTTTTCTTTCCTGTTCATTAGGCTGTTTAGATCGGAGTTGTGGTTTTTCTCTGTTGTAAAAGAGAATGCTTACCTTGTAGGCCTGAGGTTTGTAAAATGTCAGATGAATGTGTTTGGGATTGATAAATCAGCAAGTGCCTGGTAGTTCACCAAAAGGGGAGGAGGGTGTAAGCTGAGCAGCTTGTGAGAAGGGGGAGGAAGGGAAAATGATGAGAGCATCAGAAGGTTCTAGAAAGTTGCTAATACAACTTCCCTGGTCCATTTGAGATGAGGTATTCCTGGACAAGCGTCAGAGATGAGTGAAGGATGCTGTTAAACTAAGAAGTGACATTACAAGGGCAGAAGTTGGAAACAGCCCAGCCTGGTGGTTCGGAGCCCCCTTCAGGCTTTCCAAGGTCCAGGAGCCCTGTGATCCCTTATTTCTGACAGCCCTATGGTAAGATCCAAACTGAAACTGGACCAGCCTTCAGGCATGCTGGGTCATAATTTTTCTAGAACGAAAACACAAGTATATGATTTGCTTGAAGCTTATTTCCAAAGTGGCAAACCAAACCAAACCAAACCAAACCAAACCAAACCAAACCAAACCAGGGTTTTACTGCTGTCCCACCTCCTTCAACAAAAGCTTGTTTTGTGCTTAGAAAAATTGTTGTGAAAATGGGATTTTTAGTTATTTACATTTAATTATTTTTATGTTTTCACCACTGTTCTTGTTTTGATCCTTGCAGAGTTTTACCATCCTCTGTTCTTGACACAACACAGCACATTGGTTTGTGATTCTGAAAGGCTAAGCCTGTGGTGACTAAACTGTCAGGCTCTGAGAGCCCCCTAATCTTCCCAGTGGCAGAGAACTAGATGAGTCAGCAGATTTTTGTGGGGTTCTCAGCACAACACAGTTACTTTGTTTAATGTTATCTGTTGCCTGTGATTTTTGTGGGGTTCCCAGGACAACACAGTTACTTTGTTTAATGTAATCTGCTGCTTGTTTTAAAGTTCTAAGGCATAATTATGGTGTTGTTTCCCTTCTGTTATGATGAGTCTAATATCTTTTGAAAAGATACTTTTCTGTTACTTTTTTTTTTTTGTACACTGATGGCATTAGCAGTCATTGGCAGCTGGGAAGTAATTCTCTCTGTAACTTAGATAACATTTTGAATAAAGAGAGAAAATGTTTCGGGCCATAACAAGAGCTTAGGTGTGTTATCTAGCTAATTAAGCAGACCAAACTCAATTCTATACAGCTTAGTGGGGCGTTCAGGAGGATGCCAGCAGTGGTGGTAACTGTGAACCTAGTCTTCTGGGATGAAAGTAACAGATTCCACTTGACAGGAGCTGGACTAGGCAAATAAAATGCACATAGACCAGTGGTTCCTGCTGTGATGGAGTAGCTCTGTGAAGCCAGGAGAGTCAGGCTGTTTCTGCCTTTTCGTTCAGTGGTTCACAGGATGTTGGTTTTGTTGTCGAACTTGATTTTTTTTCAGAAGCTTATCATGGATCCCATTATGTTACTGCTCCAAACATCATGGTCTTCTATAACACAAGATCATGAAGAGGTATTGAAGCCAAGGGGGGAAAAAAAAAAAAAAACAACAACATGAGGGTAGGCAGAAGACGAGTGACCAAGTGACCATTGTGTTCTGTGGAATAAGATCTGAGTCCGTAGGTTCAAACACAGCAGCAAAGTTAAAAAAGATTTGAAGGGCAGTATGGGAGGTCCAGAGGAACTTGGGGAAGAAAGCTCTTGCGGTGAGGTGAGGACAGACAGGCAGTGACCTTTAGACCTGTGCACAGCGAAAGGCGTGCGGGTTATGTGGCAGGTGCCCTGAGAAGGTGGTCAGTGAGGATACAATCTCAGCTGACACCCAAGCCTGCTGTGCTGTTAGGCGGCAGCCAGCGCAGGGATGTGATTTAAGGCCTTCAGAAGGCCAGGCTGCCTACACCTGCGCAAGGGGCCTGCGCAAGGGTCTGCGAGGGGCTCCTTTCCTTTCTCTTCCTGCTCTGCCCCTTTGAAGGTCACTCTCAAGCTTCACTTTACATTGAATTTTGAGTTCGTGTGTGTTTTTGAAGTTCGTAGTTTCTATTCATAGATCCAGATAGTATTTATTTTATTTTATTTTATTTAAGTAAAAGGTAGTCTCCAAGGATGTGTGGAGTCTCTCTTCCCAGTTCCTTAATATGATGATGTCATGCTGTTTAATGAACGGTGATTGGCATAAAAAGCTGGTGATTTTTATTTGCTTTGTTTTGAATGCTGTTTAATAAACCACACTGAGTTATTTTTGGCACAGTGAGAGCAGTCACGGAGCTCATTTTTCAGGATGAAAGGCGATTAATGAAAAGAAATAGTAATTATGGAGCTAGGTTTTCTAACCAAATAGTCCTGGGTTGTTCTGTGCCGTAGACACATAAAAGTGAAATTAGAGACTTGGTGTTGGAAAAAGAATTGAGAGACTTAACAGCATCTATGGACTTATAGAAAGACAACTAGGAATATATCTATGTGTATATACATACATATATGTTGATACAACATCCCCAGGGCTGGAGTGATCATCTCAGTGAATGATGGGTTTGTGTTGCTTCTGGATGTTGACATTTGACCTGCAGAATGAAAAAAGATATTTCAATTCTTTGGGTTAGTGTGGTATTTTATAATAGCATATGTGTATATGCAGATGACTACATACATAGGATTTATTTTAAATTAGTTATTATACCATATTTACATCCAATATACTTTATTATATTTCTAGTATTACTATGTTAATAAATGGTGAAATAATAAAATATAACTATCTTACTGTATTATTTATTCTCATGCATCCAAACTGTACATCTGCATTTCTGGCTCTGCCTTCATCTATGCAGAAATTTTATCCAGATAACCATGACCGTATTTGAATACTCTGAAGGGACGCTTGAGGCTTATTGTGTGGTTGACAGTTGTCCTGAGACATTTGGTTTCAGTTCTGGGGAAGAATTCTCTTGGCATTGTACATACAGATGAAATGAGCTGCTTTAGAGAACCCCCTCATTCCATGGCCCCGGGCTGTTCATGCCTAGGCTAGTGCGGTGCTTTCGAGCTGCAGCATGTATCAGAGCTGCGTGGAGGCTTGGTGAGAAGCATGTCTGGGCCCTACCCTCAGGTGTCGACTGTAGGGGTGGGGTAGGGCCTCAGAATTTGCACAGTAACAAGTGCTTTGGTGAAGTTGGGGCAGCTTGTAATACGCTTATACATCGTGTAGCATTGGGTTAAATGAAGCACTGAAACCTTACTGTATTCAGGGGCCCTTTGAGGATCTTGGTTAAATACAGATTCTGACTCAGCCTGCATCTAAGCATGAGATTCTGCTTTTTTTTTTTTTTTTTTTTTTTTAATTTCTTCCAGGTGATGTCAGTGCTCTTGGGTCCATTGACTATACTTTGAAGGAACCCCTCATTAGAGATGATGAGGCCTGAGAAATTGAAACACCCAGATATTTTGAGCCCTCTACGGCTTAGATGTCCTGGAACCAGTTTTATTTTGATCAATCTGTACAAGGGAATAATCTAAAAATTGTCTTTGGCTTTTCAAAACAAGATTCTTCAGAGTAAAATATCATCTTCTTACATGTATCCCATCATCATCCTGAGCAGTCTGTGATTTGTCTCGTAGTTGAACTTTTGCTTACTCTGTAAGATGTTTTGCCCTTCAAAAAAATGCATCCTTGGTTCATTCTAATTCTGTGCTGTAAGTGGAGATGGCCGTCACATTCTTTCAGTTAACTGAGCTCTGCAGTTTACTTCTTGGTTGGGCTACTACTCATCAATACTCTCAACAAGGGATTTGGAGGGGATAAGACCTTTGTGTCCAATCAAGCACTTTCTGGCCATGCCACTGAGATTCTGTCCATGAAAGTATATAATAAATAGGGCAATATTAATATTAAAGAAACACACAGGCAGCCATTTGTGTCCTTTGCCTGTGGTAATTCAGGATTGCATTAAGAAAATGAATTGCCCATTATGAGAAAATGCAGGTTTCCTTATTAACAGTGATGTAACTATTTTATCGTTTCCTCCATTGACTCATAAGAAAACTCTTTTGCTTTAAGTTTGCTCTCTGTTTAATTTTCATCTTCCTGGAATTTCACTGCTCCGCTGATGCAGTTTTTCTACCATGAAATAAATAGTCTCATAGGATCAAAAGTAGGTCCTGTACCCACTAGGAGACTGAAGATGAAAATCTCAAGCCAGAAAAGCTGAGTATTAATAGTGCTCTCATCTTTGGTACGTTGTTTTTGTCATATGCAGGGAAGGAAGCCCACATACTCCAGCCTGGATGCCTGTCACTGTACACGTCATTTAGCTAGGTTGTGTCGTTCTACAGGGAACTGGCCACAAGGAGGGAAATAATTAACTCTCACTAGCTTACAGCTCCCAAGTGGTCAAATCAGTATTTGAACATATACGGGGAAGCCTGTCTCCAAGGCCCGCAGCTTCCTGTTAATGCATACAGGTGTCCTGATGCACCTAACAACTCCTTTGGACTAGTGTTCTTAGACTGTAGACATCTGATCCAACAAGAGGAGGTTTTTAATAGGGAAAGGAGGAAAGAAATTCCTTGATCACTCAACAACTCTAGTTTCCTATCCAGCAGTCACCAAGAACTGTGTTACTTAAATCTAGTGACAATAAAAACTCTGTGGGTGGTAACATCCCAGAGACTTCATGTTGTAGGCATGTAAAGAACACTGTTGCAATTCATAAGCCTTCATCTCTGGCTTCAGACCTGCCCTTCAGATTGTGTTTGATATGTTAAAGATGAAGCTCTTTGACCATTTTCTCTTTGCTGGCCCTGTCCTAAATGCTTTGGGGAGGGGTTAAGGTCCTGGCAGTCAGAGGGTCAGAGTCAGCTCCAGTTTGGTACTGTGTCAGCATCAACGTGTGCTGACATAGAGTGGTTCCACTCTCTAGTAGACAGTGATTCTGCTGATACTGCAAATCCAGATTCACTCCCCATTCCCATTGCTATGAAGGAAGGCTGCATTCTGTTCCCTGCTGTTTTCTGTTCCTAGTCATCCCTTGTTGTAAGACAGATACATGGTACGTTGACTCTTACGCTGTTTTGTGTGTTTCTGGGGGATTTCAGTCCATGTGGACGATGAATTCCAGTATAGAACTGTGTAATAGTCCCATCAAGGAATTGTTGACATTGTTTTCCAGTGTTCTGTGAAGTCCTGTTTTCATTAACATACCGTACAAATAAGGTAATGCTGTTTGTTGACCTGTACACAACCGTACATCTTCACTGATAACTCAGGAGAAAACCAGACACTATTCCTAGATGGGCACATTTGTGGTGGTGAGGTACCAGTGGTATTGGTGTATCAGAAGAAAATGTGTAAGGGCGATGAGCTTGTGTTACCAATTCACAAGCCAGGAATGTTGGGAGAGTGCATTGCTGGAAAGAAAAGGGATGTATCACTCAGTTTCTAGTTCAACTTATGGATGTGTTGAGACCTTTTTTTCCATTTATAAAACAACTGTCAAAATTTGGATGCATTTGGAGGATTGATTGAGGTAAACCATGAACGCACTTGGTGACTGTAGTGGAATTAAAGGATTATCACGTCATAGAGAGGTCTTTGGCTTCCCTAGACCTCACATTTCATTTCAGGGCCAGTTTTGAAAATTTAAAGGTGATCCTACCAGTTGCAGGCTCAGTAAGACACTATCCACAGGGTAATGAAGCTCAAAGGTCTGTTTCCCACAACTCCACTTTTGTTAGCTGTTCACTAGGGGGAGAGGAGTGATCAGAGGTGCCTAGACCCCAGTTTAGACTGAGGGGGTACGATACAGAGAAAGGTGTCTGTGAAAGCATGGAGGCGCTCAGATACAGAGCATTCTGAAGCTCTGTTGGAGATCTTGATTTGTGTGACCTGTCAAAAGACTGCGGAGTTAGAGATAGACTCATCATAGATTTAGTCCATGCAGTAACAAGGCAAGGCTGACACTGACAAATGCTGCACAGGTGTAACTGGAGTCACGTGTGTCATGTCATAAGTGGTCTCCATGGCGCATCCTCCATATACAAGGATGAAGAGTTTGAAAGGAATCCGTGTACATGTATGCTAGTCTCCAGTGGTTCATTAACAGTTACAATGATACACTCTCTCATACTTGGAGAAATATCAGCTTGCTCATAGTGGTGGGATCTTAGACTCCCCTGATTACAAAGGCATTTTTGTACATAAATATATACCATGTTTTTTTCTCCTTGAAACATTTTAATCATGTGTATTTAATGTATACAACATGTTGGTATGGGGTCCATAGAGAGAGCTGAAAGGCGTCTACAGGGAAACAGATGAGCATCCATCACCCAATGCAGGCAAATCACCTTTGCTTTGACTTGTTGACCTGCACAGTTAAGATCTGACTTTGCATGAGCCCCATACCCAGCACAGGATTTGTGTATCTGCTACAAACAGCACAATACCTTTCATGCTTTGAGTGTATGAAATGTCGGGGCATAGATCTTATTCAGATAAAGGCTTCATTTTTCTGTATTTCACAAACTGTATAGATTCTGTCTTCAGCAGCTGAAGTGAACTAATGATGAAGTAATGCAAAATCTTTAGAATCTTGTAAACGTGTAGCTACAAGGGGCATCTCTGATGTTTCTTAAGTCCACTTGGGATTTCCAAACACTTCTGTTCCTAACTGATGACATCATGGTCTTTCTGTCACTGATACGGCTCTTCAGTGAGCTTCAGGTAGATGTAAGTGGCAGATTCCTTTAATAACGCTGTTCAGACAGTCTTCAGGAAGCTTCTGGGGGACTTTAGGAAGCATCCCCCGTTAGCACAAACAGCCTTTGCCAGTGATGATGTACTACAGGACTAGCCATTGCCTAAGGGCTTCTTCATCTCCTTAAACAATACAGCAAGACTGTATTTCAGAAGTAAAATCATTAAAGTGGTTAAAAAAAACATCAGGAAATAAAAAGACAAGTGAAAATGTCTAGGCATCAGACTATTTCGGGTAAGGAGAAGACCGTATTGTTAAATGTTTGAAGAGCGTATGCGCTGTGCATGTCTCTAGGAGCCAACAAAAGAGGGGTGAGTTTATACTACAGTAAAAAAGAATGTAGGAAGCTTTGGTGTAAAGCATGGTGACAAACTAAAATAGGACCCCAATGGTATTGGGCAAGTGAGTGTGTGTGTGTGTGTGTGTGTGTGTGTATG
>NC_034592.1:54966434-54977504 GCF_900095145.1 Mus pahari
AATATGTAGATGGTTGCATACCTACAAGCACAGGCTCCCAAGTATCTCTAAACGCCAGGGAATGCTGCTGTCCAATAGGATTCACCATTTCTGCCCATGCAACCCGCTGAGAATAATTAAATATTTTAAGCAGTTAGAACAGCATTATATATCCTGTACATATCTTTCAGTAACCTCCTTTTCTAGATCTTAAAGGTCTTTGAATGCAGAGATCATTTCGTGTTTTATGTACACGTCTCATGCTTTTCCTTTACTAGTGTTCTGGGATGATGATTACATCATGCTTAAAATACAAGTACACATTGTTCAAACGCACTGAAAAATAATGCCTCTGCTTTGTAGCCAAGTCCAGTATTTTTCAAAGCTTACATCCTTATTATATTTACTTTCAACTGTAATATGTGAATGTATTTTATAGATGTTTGATCTTTTGAAGGTGATGTTTCAGCCTTTGATTAAAAAAAAAAAACATAATTAGGCGTGTACTTCCTGGTAGAGGTAATCATCAAAGCTCTTAAGCATGCCTTCCTTTCCACTCTGATATTTGCAGGTGTGCTAGCCCATTACACATCTGTGTATTCCCCTTCCCCCTCCTCCCTCTCTCCTTCCTTTTCTTCTCTCTTCACTTCTTTCTCCTTCCATTCCACCACCACTGTGAAAGTCTTTTGTGCACTTTCCTTCAGCCTATCATTGGAAACATCAATTTTTTTTTCTCTCTAATGGGCTGTGACAGAAGGTAATAGAATTGTAGTAGCTGTGGCATGGGCTTTATTTGGAATGTAATATGTTCTTAGAAAAAGAAAAGAAAAAACACCAGAGATGATTCACAAATCCTTCAGAGAACAAACACAAATGAAGTTTCTTTATCATCCTGTAGAGAGGAATGCCTTTGAGGAGTGGAGTTGACTTGCCCTTTGCCCTCTCGTTCAGGATTTGGGATTAACTTTTCCAGCCTATTTTATGCAACTCTCTGTCTTACAATTTAAATATTTGCCTCTCTGTACTAGTGACGTTGTTGAGAAAAAAAAAATGCTTAGGGATTGGGTGAGCCTACCCAAGTGCTCTTTGATGGGAATGCTGATATCATAGGGACAATAGAGTAGCCAGCAAGTGGGAAACTTGGTTGGGAAAAACAAGTTCTGAGCTCAGCTATGGTCGATGTCTGTTAAGTGATCTGTCTTTGTCAACTGGAGCTTCAGCTCTTGCTGTGATTACTGAGAAGGCCCAGAATTAGTAGGAAGATGCACAGGCATTACTAATGTGTCTCAGAAAGGATGCGCAGGCATTACTAATGTGTCTCAGAAAGGATCACACTGGAAAGAACTGGCAACTTGAAGCTCCGAAGTGTGGTCCAGTTTCTCAGAGGCTTATGGATTAGGAAACGGGGGGGGGGGCAATTTTTTTCGCCCACTTTGTCCCGAGAGACCCTGGTGTGACAAGCATGATATTTCCCTTTCTGTGCACCGCTCTCCCGGGTCAGGCCTGCAACGCGGAGTGTTCTTGTTCTCCAGACTGGACGAATTCCTTCACCTGTAGGTGAGACAGGATCCCGTTCAACACTGTGTCATATTACACCGCCTTGCCTGCTGTTCTTTAACCTTGTGGAGTTGTGTTCAAGAAGCCTCATTGTCACTGTCCCTCCGGGACCCTGTGCACCCCACATCCCTCTCAGAGCCTCGCTCAAACGTCGGGCATGGGACGTGAGGCTGACACTTCCCTTTCTTGTTGGCTTAGGTAACAAGATAGAAACAGTTCAGCTTATGCTTTTAAAGAGCTTCAGCTCTGGGCTTGTCTGGAATGCCGTGTCGCTGTTTATCCTTCTTCCTTGCTTCCCATGAGAAAGAAGCCGTGTGGGGAGCTGGCCCCCCAAAGAAGAAATTGTGAAACTGGAAGGGATTGGGGTTCAGTACGACACAGGTTGTTTATGGAAACAAACCATGTTTATTATCAGAGTGGTCAAAAGCACACACCCTCCATGAGGATTGAGGTGCTTCGTGAGCACATTGGTATAATAACACGATTGCATGCGTTTAGAAGAAGTCTGCAAATTATGACATGAACTTAGACATCTTGCTTGTACAATTCCATTTCCATCCAGTGTTTCCTTTTGCTTTCTTATGGTGTAGAGAATCCGCCTCATTAGAACTACTAAGTATCATTAGAGTTTAAATGTTCTGTTCTGTTTTCTTTGTTTCTTGTGTATTTTGTTTTTGGACACAGTCTTTCTCTATAGTCCTAGCTGTCCTGGAATTCTGTATGTAGCCAGGGTAACCCTGTACTTACAGAGATCTGCCTGCCTTCTGAGTACTTGGGGTTAAAGGCCTGTGCCATCGCACCCAGCCAAGGAGTTTAAATGTTCTTAGAGTTACTCTTCTTAAAGTGATTGCTCGTGGCCTCAAATAAGGTCTGCTTTGTACTTTACCCATGTAAATGTTGCCATAAAACTCTACAAACATCTAATTAGAATAACATAGTCATTTATAATCAACACTATGAAGAACTGTTATAAGAAGTGTTAAGTTCTCATTTATTTTTTTTCCTCTTTCTTTTTAAACCTGTAGATTCATAGCCAAACCATGTGCCATAGCCCTCAACATCCAAGCCAATGGACCACAAACTGCCCAGCCAAATGCCATTCTGGAAAAGGTCTTCACCGCCATAACAAAGGTATGTGTCTGCCGGGGACCTTACGTTTCTCCACCACCACAAAGCTGCCATCCCATCCTTTCTCTCCTTGGATCTGACAGGCAACTTTGTTTCCCATTGGACACTGAGTCCTTGGGGAGATTGTACCTGCTATAATTGGCCTAAACTGTAAACAATAGATAAAGGGTGTATTTGGCCTCTTGGTTGCTGATTTTACAAGCTCGTCCATGAAAAGGTCTTGATTAGATAAGAGGTCTGTCCAATCCAGTGCCTTTTTCAGTCTCTGGTGACCTGAAGCATGCAGATAAGGGCTGGGCGGGGACGACCAGCAGAGCTTACTGTGTGGTGTGGACATGTGTGAGAATTGGGACCTGCTGGTAGGTATGTAATGCCTGCCAGCCATACATCCCAGAGGCTGTGATAGATAAACATGAAAGACAGTGAAAGGTCAAAGGATGGAACTGGCTCAGCAGAGTCAGACCAGAAGAGAGAGATTCACAGTGGAGAATAAACGAGGAGATGGGACGTTCGCTATCAAGGGCGTCTAAATGAAGAACAGGAAGAAGAGAACAGAGAGGAAGGGAGGAGACAAATGACTGACACATACTTAAGCACAGAGTGGAGGAAGAAAACACCAGGGGCCCTTGAACTGAAGCAGGAAGAAAAGAGCCCATCGAGCTACTTCTCACTCCCTACCATCCCTCCTTATCTCTGCTCCCCCTTGGCTGGATGAGAACCCATGAAACAGGAGAAATGGAACACGGCTCTCTGTGTTTCGGTATCAGACAGTTCCTTTGTCCTCTTTCAGTATTCAGTGCTGGTGTTGAAGCTGTAATTTGACAGCCTTACACAAATGATGTTTCTTCCTGGCGGTAGCACTCGGGCTCTCGGCTTGCAGCTCTTAGTGCAGATGCCCAGGCGGCTCTGTTTGTTTCGTTGCTTACCTTCATTTCTGCCAAAAGTCTACGGGCATTTTCTCTGGCCTCTTAAAAAATGATACTTTTCCATGAAGTTTAACTTCCTAAAGTGAAATTTTACTCCTATTAGGTTCCTTAGTTTTCTCACAACATTAAAGATCTAATCCGGGCCATTACAAATGCTGGAGAGGAGCCACCTTCGCAGCCCTGCTGAGCCACGTTGTTTGTTCTGTAGTGTCTGTAGGCAGAGGAATATTGATGGAACAAGTACACAGCCTCTAAAAGGCCTGGGGAGATTGTATGACTAAGTACAAACATAGCTTGCTGGCTGTCAGATTCCCCTTCCTCCAGCTACTGTTGGACATACTGTGCCTTGGCACTGGGGACAAAGTTCAGACAGGCCTCTCTTCCAACTACAGGCTCATTGCCCTGCACATGATGGATAGATGGCCTCCAGAAGCATTTCACCCTCTGCTACAAGATTGCAAGGAGGCAAGAGGCTCACCTTAGCTGAGTCACCCATGAAGCACAGAGGTAGCAGCCCGGCCCCATACCAGGCAACCTCAGGGAGAAACCGAGCCTATCTCACATCTCATATCTCTCTGCTCCACCCTCGTTTCCCATGTCCCTTCTGGCAGTAGTTATAAGTAGGTAGGGGTCAGAGGAAATGGGGTAGGTGGATCCTGGGAGGCAGGAGATGGAAAGGAGACAATAAATGCCTATACGGGACTTCTGTATGAGCCCAGACTCTTGGCATGCTTGCACATGGTCATTGCTCCCATTAGATTTGACTTATAAGAACACATTACATTTGAAAAATGGTGTAGACTTTTAAAATATAAGCCATAGAGCATTGACCTCCCTTTAGAATGTGGCTCCTGCTCTGTGTGACAGTACTGCTCATCTTCTCTGCCCAGGTCACTCTTACCTTTGAAGTCAGCCAATGGATATAAGTCATGACATTCTTCATCAGTTTCTTCTCATGTCATAACATCTGTCTCTCTTTTTTCTCTCTCCTTCCTCTGCTATACAGATAAATTTGTCATATTTAAAATACTGTAGAGAACCTACCTCCCACCTTACGAAGAAATCTATCACATTCTAAACACTATAGAAACATTAGGAAATAATTAGGACCCTGGTAGGACCTGAAGACAGTCTGTAAGTTGAAGCATTACCTTTTCCTTACTAAAGTTTGGCCTTCAGCAAGTTGGTTTTTTTTTTTTTTTTTACCTTTGGAGACCTTAGAAATCTCCAAATAATAAACTCACAGGCTTTCATGGGGATTAACTAAATCAACAACAATATGGCATGGATGCGCGTGCACGCGCACACACACACAGCATTTAGTGAATGATACAGCATCTATTTCAGCCTGTGTTTCCACACTTTCATTGCATCACTCTTCTGAGGAGTGCATGCTAGTGCTACAGCTTCTGATTCTGAAGTTTGGGAATGGAGCCAAAAGACCTACAGTTATTGATAGCTTAGTTCATTTAAATACACCAAGTGATTATTTCTCCCCAATGATTATTTTTGAGTGCCTGTCTTTTAACTGGTTTTATCCTGTTATCTCATATTTTTAATTTGGATTTTCTATTCAAACTGGTTCTAAAGCTATGAGGGTAAAATATGAAGCAGTTATGAAGCAACATTTCATGTTGTTGATTATCTTTTCTGAGGGAGACACAAGAAATGTCTGTTGACCTCAGATGGGTATCAGTGTCCAACAGAATTACGGTTTCACCAAAGTTCAGCATGGTGTGACCAATGATCTTATTAGGCTTCCTGCAGAGAGCACAGGAGAGGAGTTTCTCACAAGAGTCCGTGTGATACACCAATATCTGCAGTCACCATCTAGTTCCATTGACTGTGGTGACAGCTGCATGCAAAGTGCATAGTGGAGTCCCAATTTCAGTTCGTCCTTTACGTCCTGTGTACTCTAGTACCTCCCCAGATCCCTTGCAGATGGGACAGGAGTGATGAGGGGCTACTGATCCCCCTTTTCTCTAGTCACAATTGGAGGCAGGGGCTAGAAAAGTGGCTCAGTGGTTGAGTGCTTGCTGCTCTTGCAGAGGACCAGAGTTCAGTTCCCAGCACTCATATCAAGTGAGTCATAAACACCTATAACTCCAGTTCTAGGGATCTAATATCCTTCTATTCTATGTGACCTCTCTCTTTCTTCCTCTCTCTTTTTCCCACTCCCTTTCTCCCTCCCTCTCCTCCCCCCACCCCACACAGATAATAAATTAATTCTTGTATAAAAATTGTAGACAGATTCTCTAAAATTTGTCCTCATTTTTTTTCCATCTTAAGGAGATTGTTGTCATATATTTTAGCTAACCAGAAGATTATACAAGATTACTGGGAAAGTTTTTGAGTTTTGAATATATTTAAACTGTAAACCTAAGAGATGAAGAAATGTGAGGGATGGTGTCAGAACAGAATGTTGAAGTTGTGAGTTCTTGAAGTTTAAAAAGGATAACTAACTTGAACTGAGGAGAAACTGATGGTAAGTCTCTGGTTGCAGAATCGCTTAGTAGTTGGGAGGCAGTAGATCAGCTAATGCTGGCAAATCAGAGGGCAGGAGAAGCCTATTTAATAGTACAAAAGCAAACTCCAAGAAGGATTATATTGTTGACAAGTGTTGGGTGGGGCACACAAACTAGGGGGAGGAAACAGTGATAATTTTACATATTGCTCGAGTGGGGTTGAGCTAACGAGTAACGAGTAACTAAAAGTCATTTACATTAAAAGGAAGAGGCAACATTTCTCTTTACGTATTCACTCATTCAGAAACCCTTCTAAGTCATTTTATCATATAGGCTCCAGTGAAAAGGATAGTAAAGGTTTTTCTATGCTTATGGAGCTTGTGTTTTGGTAGTAGACAATTACATCATTGTACACCTTTAAAATGACAACAATTGAGTGAGAAACCACCACACAACAGCAACAACAAAATTGCAGTGCAAAATTACCAGAATAAATGGATTTTATATCCAAGAGAGAAAACAGTTAAATAATTATAAGAAAGGATGATATATATATATATCATCCTTTTTTATATATATATTTGGATATATATATATATATATATATATCCAAAAAGAGTGAAGAAAACCTTTAAATACTCTTGGAATTGAGACAAGTTGAATGAAGATGTTAATTAACCTTACATTTAAGAAGTGGTACAATCTTGAGGTGAGACCACCATTTTCTCTCTGGTGTCTCTAAGGCAGGACCAGCCAAGAGCTCACAGGCCACAGAAGCAGAAGTGCAGTGGGAACAGGGTCCTTCCTGCCTTGATCTGCACCCAGGAGGTAGGGCTGTTCCACAGTCCTCTGTGCACTGGTCTTGCCAGGAGAGAGCTGGCCTCCCAAGAGTGCCAACACAGGCTTACAGACCCACAGGTGGAAAAAGCTCCAGCCAGAGACAGCAAGAACATCTAACACCAGAGATTACCAGATGGTGAAAGGCAAACGCAAGAATCTTAACTGACAGAAACCAAGACTACTTAGCATCATCAGAACCCAGTATTCCCACCACAGCAAATCCTGGATATCCCAACACACTGGAAAAGCAAGATTCAGATTTAAGATCATATCTCATGATGCTGATAGAGGATTTTAAGAAGGATATAAATAACTCCCTTAAAGAAATACAGGAGAACACAGGTAAACAGGTAGGAGCCCTTAAAGAGGAAACACAAAAATCCCTTAAATAATTACAGAAAAACATAACCAAACAGGTGAAGGAATTGAACAAAACCATCTAGAATCTAAAAATGGAAGTAGAAACAATAAACCACAAAGGGAGACAACACTAGAGATTGAAAACCTAGGAAAGAGGTCAGGAGTCATAGATGCATGCATCACCAACAGAATACAAGAGATAGAAGAGAGAATCTCAGGTGCAGAAGATACCATAGAAAACATTGACACAACAATCAAAGAAAATGCAAAATGCAAAAAGACCCTAACCCAAAACAGCCAGGAAATCCAGGACACAATAAGAAGACCAAACCTAAGGATAGTAGGTATAGAAGAGAGTGAAGATTCCCAACTTAAGAACTAGTAAATATCTTCAACAAAACCATAGAAGAAAACTTCCCTAACCTAAAGAAAGAGATGCCCATGAACATAAAAGAAGCTCACAGAACTTCACATAGAAGGACCAGATGCGAAATTCCTCCTGTCACATTATAATTAAAAAACCAAATGCACAAAACAAAGAATATTAAAAACAGTAAGGGAAAAGGGTCAAGTAACATATAAAGGCAGACCTGTAAGAATTACACCAGACTTCTTGCTAGAGACTGGGAAAGCCAGAAGATTCTGGGTAAATGTCATACAGATCCTAAGAGGACACAAATGCCAGCCCAGGCTACTAAACCCAGGGAAACTCTCAATTACCATAGATGAAGAGTCCAAAGTATTCCATGACAAAACCAAATTTACACAATATCTTTCTATAAATCTAGCCCTTCAAAGGATAATATATGGAAAACTCCAACACAAGGAGGAAAACTACACCTAAGAAAAAGCAAAAAAGTAATCTTCTTTCAACAAACCTAAAAAAAGATAGCCACATAAACATAATTCCACCTCTAACAACAAAAATAACAGGAATCAATAATTACTTTTCCTTAATATCTCTTAATATCAATGGACTCAATTTCCTAATAAAAAGAAATAGACTAACAGACTGGTTACATAAACAGGACCCAACATTTTACTGCATCTAGGGAAACTGCCTCGGTAACAAAGAAAGGCACTACCTCAGAGTAAACGGCTGGGAAACAATTTTCCAAGCAAATAGTCCCAAGAAACGTGCTGGAGTAACCATTCAAATATTGAATAAAATTGATTTTTAATGTGAAGTTATCAAAAAAGATAAGGAGGAACACTTCATACTCATCAAAGTTAAAATCTACCAAGATGAACTCTCAATTCTGAACATCTATGCGTCAAATGCAAGGGCACCCAAATTTATAAAAGAAACTTTAGTAAAGCTCAAAGCACACATTACACCACACTCAGTAATAGTGGGAGACTTCAACACCCCACTCTCATCAATAGACAGATCTTGGAAACAGAAACGACACACAGACACAGTGAAACTAACAGAAGTTATGAAACAAATGGATTTAACAGATATCTATAAAATATTTTGTCCTAAAACAAAAGGATATACCTTCTTCTCAGCACCTCATGGTACCTTCTCCAAAACTGACCATATAATCAGTCAAAAAGCAGGCCTCAACAGATACAAGAGTATTTAAATAATCCCATGCATCCTATCAGATCATCATGGACTAAGACTGATCTTCAGTAACAACATAAATAATATAAAGCCAACATTTACTTGGAAACTGAACAACACTCTCCTCAATGATACCTTGGTCAAGGAAGAAATAAAGAAAGAAATTAAAGAATTTTTAAATTTTAATGAAAATTAAGCCACAACATACCCAGACTTATGGGACACAATGGCGGCACTCCTAAGAGGAAAACTCATAGCTCTGAGTGCCTCTAAAATGAAACCGGAGAGAGAATACACTAGCAGCTTGACAGTACATCTGAAAGGACAAAAGGAAGAAAATTCACCCAATAGGAGTAGATGCAGGAAATAATTAAACTCAGGGCTGAAATCAACCAAATAGAAACAATAAGAATTATACAAAGAATCAACAAAATCAGGAACTGGTTCTTTGAGAAAATCAACAAGATAGATAAACCCTTACCCAGNNTAACTAGAGGGCACAAGGACAGTATCCTAATTAACAAAATCAGAAATTAAAAGGGAGACATAACAACAAAAGCTGAGGAAATCCAAGAAATCATCATATCCTACTACAAAAGCTTATACTCAATAAAACTGGAAAACCTGGATGAAATAGACAATTTTCTGAACAGATATTAGGTACCAAAGTTAAATCAGGATCAGATTAACGATCTAATAAACAGTCCTATATCCCCTAAAGAAATACAGTCGTTAATAGTCTCCCAACCAAAAAAAAAAAACAAAACAAAACAAAAAAAAAAAAAACCAACCCAGCACCGGATGGGTTTAGTGCAGAGTTCAATCAGATCTCCAAAGAAGACCTAATACTAATACTCCTCAAACTTTTTCACAAATAGAAACAGAACGTGCTCTACCCAATTCATTCAATGAAGCCACAATTACTCTGATACCTAAACCACACAAAGACCCAACAATAGAGAACTTAGACCAATTTCCCTTATGAATATCAATGCAAAAATACTCAATAAAATTCTCCCAAACCAAATCCAAAAACACATCAAAACGATCACTCATCATGATCAAGTAGGCTTCATCACAGGGAGGCACAATGGTTCAGTACATGGAAATTCATCAACGTAATCCACTATGTAAACAAACTCAAAGGGGGAAAAAAAGAGCAGATGCTGAGAAAGCATTTGACAAAATCCAACACCCATTCATGAAAAAAGTCTTGGAAAGATCAGGAATTCAGGGCCCATACCTAAACATAGTAAAAGCAATATACAGCAAACCAGGTCCCAGCATCAAACTAAATGGAGAGGAGCATGAAGCAATCCCACTAAAATCAGGGACTAGACAAGGCTGTCCACTCTCTCACTACCTGTTCAATATAGTACTTGAAGATCTAGCTAGAGCAATTAGACAACACAAGGAGATCAAGGGGATACAAATTGGAAAGGAAGAAGTCAAAATTTCAATATTTGTAGTTTATATGATAGCATATGTAAGTGAGCCCAAAAATTCCACCAGAGAACTCCTGAACCTGATAACTTCAGCAAAGTAGCTGGATATAAAATTAACTCAAACAAATCAGTGGTCTTCCTCTACACAAGGAATAAACAAGTGAGAAAGAAATTAGGGAAACAACACCCTTCACAATAATCATAAATAATATAAAATATCTAACTAAGAATGTGAAAGATCTGTATGATAAGCACTTCAAGTCTCTGAAGCAAGAAATCAAAGAAGATCTCAGAAGATGGAAAGATCTCCCATGCTTATGGATTGGCAGTATTAATATAGTAAAAATGCCTACCTTGCTGAAAAGAGTCTACAGACTCGGTGCAATCCCCATCAAAATTCCAACTCATTTCTTTACAGAGTTAGAAAGATCAATTTGCAGATTCATCTGGAATAGCAAAAAACCTAGGATAGCAAAAATTCTCAACAATAAACGAACTTCTGATGGACTCACCATCCTTGACTTCAAGCAATTCTACAGAACATTTGTAATAAAAACTGCATGGTGTTGGTACAGTGACAGGCAGGTAGATCAGTGGAATAGAGTTGAAGACTCAGAAATGAACCCAAACATCTATCTATGGTCACTTGATCTTGACAAAGGAGCTAAAAAAGTGGGGAAAAGCCTCGAACATATGGGCTCAGGGGAAAAATTCCTGAACAGAACCCTAGTGACTTGTGCTGTAAGATCAAGAATCTCCAAATGGGACCTCATAAAATTGCAAAGCTTCTGTAAGGCAAA
>NC_034592.1:54977994-55005975 GCF_900095145.1 Mus pahari
GCTCCAACATGTAATAAGGACACATGCTCCACTATGTTCATAGCAGCCTTATTTATAATAGCCAGAAGCTGGAAAGAACCCAGATGTCCCTTAACAGAGGAATAGATACAGAAAATGTGATACATTTACACAATGGAGTACTACTCAACTGTTAAAAACAATGAATTTATGAAATTCTTAGGCAAATGGATAGATTTGGAGGATATCATCCTGAGTGAGGTAACCCAATCACAAAAGAACTCACTTGATATGCACTTACTGATAAGTAGATATTAGCCTAGAAGCTCATAGTACCCAAGATACAATTCATAAACTACATGATACTCAAGAAGAAGGAAGACCAAAGTGTGGATGCTTTGGTCCTTCTTAGAAGGGGGAATAAAATACCCATAGAAGGAGTTAAAGAGCCAAATTGTGGAGCAGAGACTGAAGGAATGACCATCCAGAGACTTCCCCATCTGAGGATCCCTCCCATATACAATCACCAAACCTAGAAACTGTTGAGGATGCCAAGAAGTACTTGCTGACAGGAGCCTGATATAGCTGTCTCCTGAAAGGCTCTGCCAGTGCCTGACAAATACTTAAGTGGATGCCCACAGCCAGCTATTGGATGGAACACAGGGTCACCAATGAAGGAGCTAGAGAAAGTACTCAAGGAACTGAAGGGGTTTGCAGCCCCATAGAAAGAACAACAATATGAATTAACCAGTACCCCCAGAGCTCCCAGGGACTAAACCACCAACTGAAAAGTACACATTGTGGGACTTAAAGCTCCAGCTGCATATGTAGCAGAGGATGGCCTAGTAGGTCATCAATGGGAGGAGAGGCCCTTGGTCCTGTGAAGACTCTAATTTCCAGTGTAGGGGAATGCCATGTCCAGGAATGGGAGTGGGTGAGTTGTTGAGCAGGGAAAGGGGGGATGGTATAGGGGGTTTTCTGAGGGGAAACCAGGAAAGGGGATAAAATTCAAAATGTAAATAAAGAAAATATCTAATGAAAAAAGAATTGGTGCGATCTCATTACCGATACCAAAATGTTTATTTGGACTTGTCTGACAACCTAATTCTTGTCATCTAAGTTCTTGTCACATAGAACTATAAATATCTCAGAGTAACACTTAGCACAGATGTGGATGATAGACTAGGGTGAGGCCTCAATGGGGAGAAAATGAACTATGGTGTTGGGACCTAGGGTAACCACTTAGAGTGTTGCTGCCCACAGAATTCAGAATACACAAAGGTTTTGAATCCATCAAAACCCTGAAAGTATTAAAGTGTATGTATAACCATAATTTCTAGGGAAATTTCAGGAAAGATTGAATTTCAGATGTATCTTTTAGCAAATAGCTGCATTGGGTTTTCTATTTGTTTGTTTGTTTAAGTGAAGAGTTCTGTAAGCCAATTTTAAAAGAAACGATTTACTGCCAAAAAGACCCCTACTGTATAATACAGGAAAATGTTTAATAAGTTTGAAAATAAAATCTTTCAAATATGTTAACTAGTCACAGGGGGATAAAGCTAGGTAGTGCAACTGAGTAGACCTCACCTTAAATTGAAGTCTGAATGGTTTTTTTTTTTATATCTTAAAGAATTTATTTATTTAATGTATATAAGTACACTTCTTATGATTACAAATGGCTGTGAACCACCATGTTGTTGCTGGGAATTGAACTCAGGACCTCTGGAAGAGCAGTCAGTGATCTTAACCACTGAGCCATCTCTCCAGCCCCTGAATGGTTTTAAACACATCAACAAGATGTTTCTCTCAAGACAAAGGGCAAGTCAAAGCTACGCTGAGAATCTCCTTTTTGCGTATCAGAATGAAAAGATGAAGATATTCTGTTGGGTTGAGGAGACTCCTGGACGTGTTTCTTCTTTCTTTTGAGGTATAAATTAATAAAAAGTTAGTAAAATTTCAATATAAAAAGTTACAGAAGCACAGACCCCTTAGATCTACATTTCCCAGTCTAAGGAACGGCTCCTGCCATTTACCGTAACGTGCAGAACTTAGTGCTGTAGGATCTCTGAAGTCTGGAGGCTACCGGAGTGTCATTAGCATAACAGGCTAGGAAGTTGGAGTTTATTTTTATACTTCACAACAGAGATGCTGTGCTCTGAGCCGACGTGGAACTCATCCAAGACAAATTAAAAGGGGGAAAAACCCCAAGTCCAGAGCAAAGTCCACAGTCTACAGTAATGTGTGTGACTGGGGGAAGGTGAAAGAGTATGTATTCAATTGTGTTTATGTAAAATAACCCTGGCAACAAAAATGATTTAATGGCGGTGTTTTCCTGTCAAAGGAAGGGGAGGACTAAGTTAGCAGAGTTAGTGTTGACGCTTCACCTTGGAGTGCCCACCCACCCACACACTACTAGTGAACCCAGAAATAAAAAAGATCTCTCTCCTGTCCCCCCAAGGTCCTGCCTCCTTCCTGAGGGTGTTTTTGTTTGTTTAATTGATTGGTTTGGGGTTTTGTTTGTTTGTTTGTTTGTTTTTGCCTGTTTATGGTTGCTGCTGGAGACAGTGTCATTTTTCTTCAATGGTGTAGCCATCGGAGAGTCTAGTTAGGGTCAGGGAATTGGGAGGGAAAATAAGGAAGACAGCAGAGAATGGTGGGGTGAATATAATCACAATATTATATATATATATATTATATGAGGCTGTCAAAAATAGTGATAAAAATATTCATTTCAACAGGATGGTAGTATAACCAATATATATTATAGGCAGTGACTCCCCTTGCCTCTCTCATATTTTTCAATTAAGAAAGACATAAAAGGAGATTTATATTCTCTTGTTACGACTGAAAGGAACCCAGACACTTGCCCAGCTGAATGCCTGGAATTGCATTTGTAGGCACAGGCACAGAGCACTTCGTAACTGCATGTCAGTTGCTTTGCTTTCGGGGTATGTATGTGTCTATCTCCTATCTCAGGTAGTTCAGACCACCGTGGCACATGGCTGTAGACAAGGGACTTAAGCAACAGACATTTATTTACCTTTCACAGTTCTAAAGTCTGGAAGTGTGTAATCTGGGTGCCAGGAGTGTACATTTCTTAGGTGTTTGGAGGGGTAGGAGCGAGCAAGGGAGGGAGTAGAGGAGAAGGTTGGGGCACAGGCAGTGGAGGCCAGAGCACCAATCAGATCTCACTAGAAGAGCTCTGCCCTTGTGACCTGGTCTCTTCTCGAAGGCTTCATTCCACACTCCGCACTCCGGTGAAAGGTGAGCTGTGGGAGATGCAGTGTTTCCATGCTGTGTTTACATTCCTGTGTTTACATTCCGTTGCAGCCTGGTCAGAGGCTCTTCCCTCTCCTTTCTGTTTTTTTTTTTTTTTTTTCCCCTCTGATCATTAAAGCAAACAATAAGTAAGAGGGTGGAGCTCTCTTGGTCAGTTTTGTACAGTAGGTTCCTCTCTTGTGATTGTCAACAAGAGGTTCTTTAACACGTTGGAGAGGTCGGAGGGAGAGAAGGAAGACAGGTAACCGACCCTCGGTTTAACATCTATTTTTACAGTCTTTGCCACAGTCCCCTGTACATTATTAAACCATGCTTGTTTATGTGGATAAAGAGACCAAGGGTCTGAGAGACTTAAGTGGGGCGAGCAACTGGGTCTGTGCCTATTGCCAAGACCGTAGAGTCGTTTCCATCATACAAGTTCCCGTAGGTAGTATGTAGTGTTAGTAAGATTAGATGCATGCTAAAGTGAAAGGGAATGCCAGAGGATGCCCAGGAGAGGACTATATGGGAGGAAGAGGAGAGAAGAGATGCTTGTGGTACTACAAGTGACACCATAGCAGGTACATTTGGGGATTTCCTGTGTTTTGTTTTTGTTTTGTTTTATTTTTTGTCTTTTCACCATTATCTGTTTATAAGACATGTTGATAGACTTTTCTTCCTAAGTCGGTGAACCACTTGATGGATGTCTCTGTAAATTCTGCCCCCCTTGAAGACCAATGGAGCTGACTTAGTTCAGCTGGCTGGTTCACCCTTTCTTGGTTGCTGGTTGCTTCATAAGAAGTATTTGCTGATAAGAAAAAGGATGCAGGCGTTGGGGCAAGATTCTTGTTTGTCTCTCTTGTTTCATAATGAGTTGTCCAGGAGCGATCTTTGTTCCCGCCTTGAGTGGCTAGACTAGATTCGCAGTCAGAGATATTGAAATGCCAGCCGTAGAAAATAGAGGGAAAATCCAACCGTAGGTAAGGTTAGCCCTGTACAAGGCCTAAGTAAAAATGGGTGAAAATGGTTTCTCTGGTGCCTTGCTTCGCAGCATCCTGATGAAAAGAGATTAGAAGGGCTCTCCAAGCAGCTGGACTGGGATGTTCGGAGCATTCAACGCTGGTTTCGACAAAGACGCAACCAGGAGAAGCCCAGCACCCTGACCAGGTTCTGTGAGAGCATGTAAGTTCCTGTCGCCTCCCCTCCCCTCCCCCGAGTTTTTAAAGGAAAAACCTGCCTCGTTCTTTTTGCCAACCCAGATATGGGAAACAACAGATGTTGGCAGATGCTAGCACCCTTATGAAGCATGACACCTGGTGGGAAAATAGGTCAGGAAAATCTGAGGGAACAGTAGTTTGTAAGGGTTTGGGATTTCCAGTGTGGATCCAGTAAATAAAGTTAACTTTCTAATGTAACTTCAAGGAAACAGATTCGAAGGCCTGTCATGGTGTTTTCAGTCAGTCATCTTGGAAATACAGCATTTAAAGGCATGGAATGCTTTCACATTTTGAATTAAATAGACAGAATTTTATCAAGACCTATTTCCTACTAATAAAAACTAAAAATTTTTAGGATAATGCTAATCAAGAGGTAATAACAAAGCCCTATATTCCTAGAGATTTAAGAAATAGCTATATTCTATTTCTGTATGCATTTTAATGAGGTATTGCTTAACAGTAAGGAATATAATGAAAGTCTCTTCTGTTTGCAAATTTTGAATTTCATGGCTTATAGACTGCATGCTAATAAAGCTGTTAAGAGTAATAAAATACAGTGGCAGGCAGGGGGCTCTCTGGGTAATCTGAATTGAGACGCTGGGCACTTGTGTAAAGACTGGGATCCAGCATGCATCTGTAATCCTAGCACAGGGGAGGCAGATCTTGGGATGCAGTCACCAACTCGTCTAGACAAATGGATGAGTTCCAGAGTCTTCCAACAGAAAAGATCCTGTTTCAAAAAGCTAGGGTGAGAAGTGATGGAAGATGTCACTGTCCAGACATCTACTTCTGCCCTCCATGTTCAGGAACAAGTTCACAACCCATACAAAGACTTTAACACACACGCACACGCACCCTATCTTCAGATGGTGATACTGGATCCACTTAGGGAAATCAGGGGACGATCTAATCGTTGTGTACATACCCAGCCGAAGGTAAGACAGGCCCTGTGTGCTCTTCATCTTAAGAATGTGGCCATGGCTGTCAGTCCAGCCCTTTTCTCTGAGGAGCTTTGGCCTGACACTTATCATTTCAATAGTAATATCAGTGAAAGCAGCCTTTAGCCATGACCCTTTCTATTTCGAACTCAAGTTGTGTTCGCCAATTCAGGTTTATCTTTCCATTTGTCAAAATTAAGTATTTTGACATTGCATGATGTAGACAGAGGGAGTGAATGAGATGCAGAGCCATACCATAAGTCCCTGCAGCTGGGTAGATATGAAGAGAATAAATGGGATCATCGGGAGGGTAGGATATTTATAAAGTCCTGGGTGTGTGGGGGGACAGCTAAGTAGATACAATCTGTGAAACACTTCTTTATCCATAAGCTCAGTTCTGGTTCCTGGCAGAATTTATGCATCCAGGGCTCCAATCACCAGCTGGAGTGGCTTCCTGACTTGGTCTTGCCCTGTCTCCAAAGACGCTGAGCTCTGTCACTGAACCAGGAGTCTAAGCAAGAGTCAGGTTGGACTGTAACCCATACTCTCTTCCTGGTCCAGCTCTGGTAGCACAGTGCAACCTCATCTACAACTTATCTTACGATAGTTTTCTTTTTAAACACAAACGTGTACAGGTATCAGTCACCCAGGGATCTTGTTAAGGTACAGGGTTTGATTCCCTGTGTGTGGATAGGCCGCTGAGATTCTGCAGCTCCAACAGGCTCACAGTGGCCCTTGGTGCTGCGAGCCCACGGACTACATTTTAAGTAGTGATCACCGCTAGACTCACTGTGTGTCTCTTTCTTTAAATTTCACTTCGTCTTTACCTGTGTACCCAGGGAGTTGTCGTGTTACCTTTACTTAAAAATGTTTCTAAATGAGGGCTAGAGGTGTGGCAGTGTACAGGCACAATGGAGAAGGGGAAGTGTATGGTATGAAGCTCACTGTACCTGTGTCAGACAGATAAGACCTGAGTATGTATGCATAGGTCCACATGCTATGGACAGTGGAGAACTAACGATCTAAACAGAAAGATCAGCTCTTGAAGGTAGATTGACCTTTCTGGGATGACCACTGGAGCACTGCTACCAGTTGTTCCATGTGCATGACCCAGAGTCGATATGCTCTTACTGGACGCTACTCTTGACTTCCGGGTGGGTAGTAGATCTCTATTTGCAGGGACTTTTCGCCTGTTTTCTCAGAGTTTCTCCTGTGGATTCTAATGCTTCTCTTCTCCAGATTAGTCTCCAGCTTCTTCTTTCCTTACCCTACCTTAGTCTCTCCAGAAATTATTTCTTCTCAAGAACTGCTTCCCAAGCCATATGTGTCCAGTGCAGATATTTCTACCAAGGATTCATTCTGCTCTCTGCAGCATCTTGTGTTGCTACTATAACTCCCCAAACATCATTCTAAAATATTCCATCCACACAGCCTGTCACTTTAAAAACTTCGATGATTTTTCTACAACTAGAGCTTGAGTACTAGACTTCTTATCTTGATAGCCAGAGTCTGGCCTTAGCCTGCTGGAGGTCAGTTCTTCCTCAGGGTTGGGCTTTTACTGCCATGCCTTATTCACAAGTCACGCGCAATACTTTTAGCCTAGAACGCCCAATGATTCTGGTTGCACTCTGTCTGTCCCCTACGAATTCCCCAGTTCCCAGGCACAGACAAAATTCCTAGGCCTGGCTCATGGATCTGGACTGAGCAGTATGGCCTGGCTCATGGGTCTGGACTGAACATGACTTCTTTCAAACCCTCAGGGCACTTACTGCAATTGTTGATATTTGAAATGGAATCCCCTCCTGCTTTGTGTGATAACTTAACTATTCTTAATCTCTTCATTGTATCATAACTGCCAAGGAGGCTAGGATCACACACATTCTTCCCAGCCTTTCCCATAACACAAAGACTCTACCAAATATTTGTGAACTGATCATGGCTTAAAATGGCATTGTTCTGTAAGGAGTTGCTGATCTCAGTTACCACATGTCTCCACAACCAAAGAATGCTAGTTACATACCAGCCTAGTGTTCATACTTTTAAGGAAAATTTTCTGACTCTGGAAAATTGGATGGAAATTTCAAAGACAAACTCTAAGATCTGGATGTATAGTATAAGCTTATAGATCCAGTTAGTCATGAGGCTGGTGTGAGAGGATTCATATAGCCCAGGCAATACAGGGAGATCCCCATCTCAACCAAAACAAAAAAATTCAAAGGAAATGATGACATGGTGGAGAACATAGAATACTGTGAGGGATAAAGTAGAATTAACATTAGTCATGTATGCACATGATTATTTTTAATCTGTTTAAAAAAACAGATCTAGAAGAATAGTGAAACCAGCGTAGGTATACTGTTTGTTTGTTTTTGTTGTTAGCAACTTAACACAAACTAGAGTCACTGGAAAACAGAATCTCAAGGAATTGCTTCAATCAGACAGACTGTGGACATGTCTGTAGGACATTTTATTGGTTAATGGTTGATTGTGGGAGGGTTCAGCCCACTGTGGGCATTGCCACCCTTGGACAGGTAGTCCTGTGTTATGTACAAAAGCAGGTGGAACCATCCACGGAGATCAAACCACCAAGGGGCATTCCTTCACGGTCGCTGTGTTGGACAGTTTTATGTCAATTTGACACCACATAGAGTCATTTGAGAGGAGGGAATCTCAATTGAGAAAATGCCTCCTAAGATCTGAGTGTGGGCAAACCTGTAGTATTTTTTAAAATGAGTGATTGATGGGGAAGACACAGCCCATGTGGCTAGTGTCCCTGGGTTTTATAAGAAAGCAAACTGAGGGAGCTATGATGAGCAAGCCAGTAAGCAACACTCTTCCATAGCCTCTGCATTAACTGCTGTCTCTAGATTGCTGCACTCTGAGTTCCTAACTTCATTTCCTTTCGTGATAATTGTGATGTGGAATTTAAGCCAAGCAAAGCCTTTCCTCCCCAGGTTGCTGTGGTCATGGTATATCACCACACCGATAGCAGCCCTTACTAAGACAGTTTCTGATTTAGTTCCTGCCTCCAAGTTTTTGTCTTGACTTTCCCTAGTGTTAAATTGTGATTGGGAAGGGTAAGCAATATAAACCCTTTCCTGTACAAATTGCTTTGGTCAGTATTTTATCTTAGTAACAGAAAGCAAATTAAAACAGATTGGTATCATAAACGTGGGGTATTGCCGTAATAGACTTGACTGCTCTTGGGAGGAAGCTATTCTGTGTGACCTTGGAAGATAATGCAGAGAGAAATGCAAATCATAACACTCCAGCTTGTTAGGTTTCACAGAGAAGTTTGAAAATCAGTTCCTCAAGGACTCTATTGTGCTGCCCATGTGCTGTGTTTAAATTAAGAATCTGGTTGTGGTCAGTTGTGACTAAAGAATCAACTATGATTTACAGCAGATCCACACCACTGAAAGTAAAACCTTTGCTTTAGTGAAACATTTGTGCTGGTTAGCTGGGATTGATCTATGATTAACAAGAGATTAACATCACTGAGGCGAAATGTGGCAAATATTTCCTCAGAACCATTTACACAGACGTTATGGTCCAGTGGGGAGCCAAGGCTGCATCTCAAGTTGGTATTGGAACTTGGTAATGTGTCTCCACATGTCTCCCACATGATACTGGTTTTGAAGGAATGAAGGAGTCAGAGGGAGTAGCTGAGACTTGGCACCATACAGGGTTGGCATCCCTGTGGAGAGGCCAAGAGGCCTTTGGTGAACTTACAGCCTCAGTTGCAGTGGAGTCCCAGGAATTTAAAGGCTAATGAAGAAAGGGTAAAGCCTGGTAACCCTAGGAAGCCAGGAGACCACTGATGAATGTACAACCTCAACTGCAGTAGACAGTATCGTTTTGGAGATTCCGGGATGATGAGATGATTGCCAGGGGTAACAGCCCTATAGAATGAGCCAGCCTGAGCCTACAAGACAAGTCATGTGTACCGAAAATTGCAAATCTAAGAGAAATGGAGGTAGCTCTAAGCCAGCGAAACCCCAGAAGATCTTGAGTGAGTCCTAAACACCTGAACTTTTTACACTTTTGACTTTGGTTGTTCTTTTATCTGATTGTAATTGTGCCCTTTCTCTTCCCTTTTAGAACTAGAAAGTATAACTTGTTTTTGCAGGAGCCAGTAGTTAAGAGACTGGATACTTTAATTAAGATAACTTGAACTTATAAAATGTTGAAAAAAATTAGACTATGGGATTTAAAAAGCTGGATTGTGTTTTACATTGTAATATTAACATGAGATATGAGGGACAAATGACAAAGGAAAGGTTATGGGTTTGTGCTGAGTTGACCAGAAATCAGTCGTGTTGGTTAGTTTTTTTCAACATGGCACAAACTAGAGTCTCCTAGGAAGAAGGAACATCAGTTGAATTGCCTCTATCAGATTGTCTTGTAGTCAGGTGTGGGGGACATTTTATTAGTTAATGGTTGGTTTGGAAGGGTCCAGCCCACGGAGGTCAGTACCACTGCCGGGCAGGTGGCCCTAGCTATATAAGAAAGCAGGCTGAGCAGTACGTGGAAAGAACTACTATGCCCTCCACTTCCCTTCCGGTCTCCAAGTTCCTGCCTTGCCTTCGCTCCATGATGGAATGGAAAGAGTAAGCCAAATGAACCCAATTTTTGCTCACATTGCTTTTGTTCAGTATTTTGTGTAAGCAATAGAAATATTTTACTATCATCTAGTAGACTTTCCAAATGGATGTGTAGGTCTTAGTCCAGGGTGTTTGGACATGCTAATTTTAGAATGTGTGTCCCAAGCGCAATAACATTCTCATTCATCTTTCTTCCCTAGTGTGTCCCCTGGTTAAAAAAAAAAAAAAAATGACTACAATTCAGAAGAACTAAATCACATTAGAAAGCTAGAGAATATAGATTTGCGCTCTCTCTCTCTCTCTCTCTCTCTCTCTCTCTCTCTCTCTCTGTGTGTGTGTGTGTGTGTGTGTGTGTGTATTTTCTGTTATATTACTTTTTATTTAAGATATTATGGACTCCATTCAGATACCATGAAGTACATTTACCAGCACATGTCAGGGATTAAATATCTTATATACCTTTTATTTAAGCAGTATGTAATTGATTGAGAGGGTGAACTTGCTGTGTGATAACCTTAAAATGTAGGGTGAAAAATAATCACGCATCAAAGATTAGTAATAGCAATTACTCTAACTGAACTTTTCCCTCTCATGGCTTTGAAGAACAGAACTTCAGGTTCTAGAAACTGACACCTGAGACTCCCATTAGGAATTCTATCTCAGAATTGATAATGGATTAAAATCATTCCAAATGCCCCTGTTTCTGGATAACATTCTGGAGCGGCAGAGCTTTGTTTCTAAGCCCTGTGGTTTTCTCAATTTGTGATTCCACTGGATTTGGGAGAACTTGCCAGTGACAGTGAGGGCCTAATCAGTTGCCTTCACGCCATCAGTTTGCTCACTGTGAGTGAAATTGCTGCTTTATTTGGATAAATGAACAGTGCTGTCTTGGGACCTGAACGAGGAAATGGAACCTGTAATTGGGGTGGAGGAACAGGAGTCAGATTGCATAGGAAACAGGTAGTCAATCTCTTCAATTCTTTAATTTGAGATCATTGAAGTACATCATGTTCTAAGTGCCTTTACCAAATTTTCATAACCACGTATTTGTTTGCAAACAAACATACACAAAATATATGTGAACTATTTCTGTATCTCCCTCAATCTGGGAAGAAGCAAATTTTACCGGGTGGGGAGAAACAGAGTTGCTTTTTCATCCTATCGTGCAGTGAACATCCTGAAACTGGCATTTTTTTTTTTTTACTTTGTTATATAGGGTCTTGTGAAGCTAATGCTGGCTTTGAATAATGAATGTAATTATTTTTATTTATTGTGGATAGTGGTAGTGTTGCCCTATATAAAGGTGTGTATATGTATAGAACCCAGAGAATACTTTCCAGATGAAGAGAGGGTCTTTTCATAGATCTGGAGCTCACTGAATAGCCTTTCTCTGCTTCCCTGCTGTTGGAATTACAACCATGTACTACCATGCTCAGCTTTTTTTTATATGGATGCTAGACATCCAAACTCAGGATCTCAAGGATTTTGCCGACTTAAGTGTCTAGCCAGCCCATTCAATACAGGTTTTGTTTGGTTACTTGGTTCATTTAGTTGGGTTTTGGACACAGGGGTTCTTCTTTTTTGTTAAAGAGAAGGAATGAGAAATTGTTATGGTCTTTAACAATGACATCTTCATCATCTTTCTTTCAGTATTGGATACTGTAGTCAACAGCGTTTTGATACTGATCCTGAGTCTAAACAAAATATGATAAGGCACAGAATTGAGCTTGTTTTTTGCTTTTATGGTGGTGGGAGTGACTGTTCACAGATCTGAAACGGTCACTGGGTGGCTCAGTCCCGTCATCAAAAGCACATGAACACCCAATATTTCTCAGTGCATATTTTATACTACTCTTCAACTCATTTATTTTAAATGCTTTATAACATATAGGTTGTATTCAGGTCACTTTTAGTGTTGGGGCATAAGTGGGTAGACTCTTATGTACATAGCTAAAATGTAAATACTTAAGAGCATGATAGATTTTATTGTAATAACAACTCTGCCATTGTGGCTCAAGAGTAGCTGGAGACGATACAAATGGAAAAAACTGGCCCTTCCAAGAGAATGTATTTTATTGAGATTGAAATGTGAATATATCATTTTCATATTATGAAATCTAGGTTTTTAAACCCTTTCAGCCATTACAAAATGTAAAACCTCTTCTAAGCTCTTGGACTATACTGAAACAGACAGCTGGTGTACCTAGCCCAGTAGCCCATTGTTTGCGTGCTCTGCCTTAGGGCTGTAAAACTATACTGGTATTTGGTTTGGCATTCTCTAGACAGGAAAATGTGGTTCCCCAATGTCTGGTACTTCACAGAGGTTCCCTATCATTGGAGCATCAGGACCCGTCTGGAATAGGGTGCCAGTTACCAGTGTTCCTGGATCATGGTGTCTTGAGGGTACATAGCCGCATTTTGCCTGTCCTAGCACCTGTTGAAGCTGTGATTGTCCACTGTCATGGTGGAAGATCTGAAGACCTATAAGTTGGCCTATTGGCAGTGTACCCTTCTACTTAGACTCTCATTTTAAGCCTTGCTCAATTCTTTTGTATCCTAGCCCTGTGGTCAGTGGTACAGCACTTGGGCTTTCTTCTCAGTTCCTCACAGTCTCCATGTCATCTGGCTGTGCCTCTCACTCACTGGCTAATTGCTGCAAAACAAACTTCTGTTAAAAATTCTGATCAAGGCATGTACCTTGGTCAGCTGGCTGCATGTTTAGTGTGTTTGTGCTCTGCTTATATTTGGTCCACTGGTTTCACTTTAGACTATAAATTAGTAACAGTCTTTTTGGTAAAAATTTTCAAATAATTGTGTCCAACATGGAAATGGATGAAGACAAAGAAGAGGAATAATCAAATTTCTTAAGGCTAATATTCATAATGAATGTTTGCGTGCCAGGTTTTTGAACCCGTAAACCATTTCTCCTTTTGTTTTTATTTTTTAAAATATATAAATTTATTTCTGACTTAGATCAGTCCTGCAGTCAGGACAATCGATTTTGGTCATGGAGCACTTGTAAAAGCATATGTAGTATTCATTAAGTTAGGAGTATTCATTACAAATTAGGAGAAATTACTCAACATCCTTTATCATAATATTTATTATTTAATATGTATTATTTATTGTCCAGAAGTAAGTATTTATCATTTAATACCTCCATAGTATCATAGTTCATACATGTACCTACACAAATGTACGTACACAAGCAGTGCTGTGTGTGTGTATTTGGTAGATTGGTACCTACAGATAGATGGTAAGGAAAAAGGGAGAGGGATGGGCTGTCTGCAGGCCAACTCTCCGTCTTCATTTCCACCTCTGCCTCTGCATGCTGTACTTGTGTTGCTATTAACTGTGCTTGAGTTCGTGTTTCTATGGAACTCGCCTTGTCAGGCTGTCTGAAGAAGGCTGTTGAAACACCATGCCCTTTGTCACCAGGATCTGTGAATCATCTACCTCTGAGTGTGCTGTCGTCACTTGTGTGTTGATTTTTGTCTCTACAAATGGTACACAATGTAAAGTCGCATGACAGAACAAAATAACAGAAGGCGTAATAACATTTTATCAACAATATGCTGAAAAAAAATGTAGACACTGAATAAAAATGCCAGCCCAGTTTCTCACATGTTAACTGATTAAGAAATCACTACTGTAAGAACTATGACACTTTTTCTTGGAAAAGTCCTTGAGTTTGCTTGTTGATGTTGGCATTTTGGTCTGCGTGACCTGCCGTTAAGGAAATACCACAGATTGAGTGGGTTGAACAGAAATTATTTTCGTAGTTCTGGAGGCCAGAAGTCTGAGGTCAAGATGCATTGAGTCTGGTTTCTTCTAAGTCTTCCCTTGGCCTCTACTTTGAGGAATTCTTCTGTCTTTGCAAAAGGACACAAATTAAAGCAAGCAGGGTCCCACCTGCCTGGGTCCTTTTAGCCTTCGCTTTCTCCTTCAATGCTATCAACGGAGTGATGCACAGCAGAAGCTTGAGTGTCAACAACAAATGGAGGAGGCCCACTGGTCAGACTGTCACAGCGTAGAAAGGGGCACAGACTGGGAGCTACTGGGAGGTGCCCAAAGGAGGATAACTGAGATCAGATGGCAAATTCCAGCATCTGGTGGATATGACGTGTGTGTGTGTGCGGCTGGGTTTGTTTGGGCTTATGCACGTATGTCTTTCTGAGCCACTCAGCTCTGCACAGGGCAAATTGCTGCCCCCATCTTGTGTATTTGGTAGAGGAAGTCATCTACAAGCAGATAGGAAATTCATGTCAGTGCTCACATGGGAAGACATTGTATCTTACAGACCCCACAGAGAAGCTGATGGAATGAGCCATGGAGCCAGGCAGTCTGAGTCCATGCCTTCTTTTAAATAACACCCTGTGGGATGTTTAGGAAAAGAGCTTGGCAACCCTGAGCCTATTTATGTATAAAATGTGTGTTTTAATAGTGGCTACCCCAGACAGCTGAGTTCATCTGTAGAAAGGTGTGTTGCCCCTAATGAGGGTGGTGAGTGTGAGTTCCTTTTTCTGGCATCAGTAAAGCCAAGAGAAGTGTGAAGTAGCAAGCACTCTTTTCCACAGCCTGCCCTCACCGGTGGACTCCTTCAGAACCAAGGCTACCTCACTTAAAAGAGGTAGCGCTGGTGATGTTGTTTGTGAAGAAAGATGCAAGGAGATTCGAGGACAGCAGGCTTTCAGTTTACAAAGAAGCTCTTGTATTCTGTGCAATCCAAGGAGGCAGAATCCACATGATTCTGCAGAACTGTCGACAGTGGCATTCACACACACACACACACACACACACACGAGGAAAAAAAAAAGATACAGTACTAGTGTGAGAGCAGAGCCTCGGCCCCATTGGCTTGCTGCTATGCAAGGATGTGACAGAAGTGGATGAGAAATGGTGTCCTACTTCAGCAGGGAGCGATGCCTGCTGTGTGTGCAGAAGCCTGGGCTTTTGAAGCGCCACATGAGAAATGTCAGAACATGCAGTGAATCTCTTTGAACCACAGAGGTTTAAAATCTGCCCAAGTGATTGTGAGAGGGTACAGTTTGCTCTACCAGGAGGGAGGGAGGAGAAAAGCCTGGTGCCCAGTGGCTCTGGCCTAGGTAAAGCCTCCTCTGCTATGGTAGGACAGTCTGAGCAGTCTTAGCAGGTCAGCATGGCGCCTGGAGACAGGTGCTTGCTGTTTAATTCGATCATTATCAGTTCTAGGGGGCCAAGGAAGCAATGTTCTTGAACGAGTTTCAGGGTAGAAATCAGATGCAAGTGGTTTATGTCCTTCCTCAACTTGTGTTACCTTGGTGAATAAGTTCACCTTACCAGATGCTGCTGGTACAAAAGGGAAACAGTAACCTCCTAGTCAGAGGATGCTGCTGGGAACAAATGGGATAGTGTATAATGTGCATGTCTCGGTATCTGTGTCGCTTTCCACTGGGATCACAAAGCTGAGCAAGCAAAAATTTCTGAGATGCTTGGGGGGGGGGGGGCGCAATGGATTCTACTTAATAGCAAAGTCCTTCAGCATCTCAGCTAGGCTGCCATTACCTTGAGAACTTAAGTTAAACACCTCCTCCCTGGTGCCTCACTGTTGCTTCAGTTGTAGCTGTTCTGAGTTTCATGTCCTAATTTGCCATCAAGAAATCTGTTTTAAGCCAGACCTGGTGGCACTCTCTTTTTTATAATGTGGACAGTGCTACTTTCCAAACTTTATTTTATTTAATGTGTATGGGTGTTTTGCCTACATGTACATCTGTTTTCCATGTGTTTGCCTGGTGCTGGGGGTGGGGTGAGGGAGCAGAAGCGAACACTGGACGCCCAGGAACTGGAGTCCCAGAGGGTTGGAAGCTACTCTGACCCACCCAGCCATCTCTCCAGTCCTGTACCACTAACTTGGAATCCCCACCTTTAGGAGGCTCAGTCAGGAGAGCAGTGAATTTAAGGGCTGCACAGTAAATGGGAAGAAAGCCTGGGCTACATTGCAACACTGTCTCAAAGCAGCAACAACAAAACCAAAAATGAAAACAAGAAGAGAGGACTGACTTTGTTGTGAGAAAGGGGGCCCTCTGTGGCTCCTTCTCAGCTTTGCCTTCCCTTCCTTCCCTCCCCCTTCCCAGGGGCATATGTTTTGTTTTTCAGTGTTTAGTTTCCTTCTGGTTTCATTATCCTCATGATGACCTTGTGGCAACCCTATTCCTGATCAAGGGTCAGCCTGGCATCCTTAAAAACCCTCCAGCCATGCTGATGGGACTGCTTGTCTTTGGAGTTGAGGTTTAAGCACAGTCCCTAGTAACTTAAGAAGTGAATGCCGGGGTAGTGGGTGGAAGAAGGGAACTTTGAGGGAGTAATAGGGCACACAGCTAGTTCTCAAATAGGAGGATTTGAGCAGAATCCAGATGATTTTAGGGGAGACAGGTTAGATTATTCATGGGCCCTTCCAAATTTAAGTGTGAATAAAAATTTAACTAAAAGAGAATCAGGTGAACCACTTCCATTTTAAATGCAAACTGAACTGTTGTCCAGGTCTCCAAAGCTATTTCGATTTGAAAGCATTAAATGTGTTAGAATCTTAAAGTTGGCTTCTGATCTGTGTATGGTGTCTTAGCAACTGTTTTTTTGATGGAAGGTTGTTTCCTGCTCCTTAGACTCAACTGCAGGAGAGTTAGGGGTACGGTTCATCAGATCTACTGTGCCGGAGGCGATTGGTGCAGGTGCACACATGCAGGCTTGCGTCATCACTGTCCAGTTAGAGTTAACAGAATTCACTTGGAAAAGCGTAAGTCTCAGCTCTGTTACCTAATGCATGAAGGCTCTGCTAACGTGTCTATGTAGTCACAGGTGTGATGAAACCACACCTGCTTTTGGATTTAGCATCATCTGGCAATTTCTTGATGTCGTGGGCACTTAGTAGTTCTCGGGTTCTTGCATCTTGGGAAGAGGAGAGAAGAGATATTCATGAAGCAGGGTGAAGGTTCTGTGGTAAGGTTCCTAAACATAAACAGCACCCTTGTGTAAGATGTTAGATGTTTTATTTAAAAAAAGCCCCTCCTACCCATGAAGACACTGGGAGGGAAGTGGCCCCATGCGTGATAGTTCCCGAGTGCCATAGCTTGGACTTGTACCTAGCGCTTCCTAAATTGTATAGTGTTAGGGATGGCTCAGGAGTTCTGTATGGGATTGTGATTAGAGCGGATCACAGGGAAGGAGTGGTGTTGGATGTTATTTGCTCTCAGCAGAATCTTTCCTCTCATGCCCAGGTGATGAAACTCTACAGAGCTTATGTCTAGGCAACCCCCTAGGAAGTTAGCTCTGTAGGGCTGGTGGCTAATATCCTCCTCATTTTTTGCAGCTATCTCTGCTATTAGATTGCCCTCTGCTATTAGATTGCCTGCATCCTGGGTCCTGGGGTGTGTTATTTACCTTTTCATCTCCACGACTCACTCAGCACGATGCCTGGCACTTGGTAAGATTCCAGTCAATATCTCTAGCGTGAGACAGATATTTGGGCTCCAGGAACTGCTTTGAACCTTTGGGGACTAACAAATTGACTTTAATTGGAGAAATCTTGGAGTTTTTCTTTCAGATGGTTCCAGGGAAGGCTGGCTGGGTAAGAGGGAGCAAATGGGGAGGGCATTCTTTCTGAGGAGTGAGTCTGAGGGCGATGGCAGTGGTGGATAGAGGGCTGAGAAAGCACCGGAAGGTGCAGAGGTGGCTTTGGGGATCAGAAATCAGGATGTGCTCCATTGCACAACTCTCGTGAGCATGGGGACGGATGAGCAAGAACAGACAAAAGGCAGCCGAGCCCTACTTGACCTGCTCAGCCTGTGTCCTCTCAGTACCTAGGGCCACCTGCTCTTCTGTTTCAGTGTCCCCACTTGGCCCGCTGTCATAGAAATGCCATGGTTACTGAGTGTAGCTCACTTAAGGACAGAGTTGGTGTTGTGTTATCTCATAGCAACCCATGAAATATTTTCTTAATAAAACATTTTGCTCATTAAACAAATCTCTCTCTAGTAGGCATGCATCAGTGGGGATTTTGAGTAGGTATCTTCCTGGCCTTGTGTGATCTTTCACCTTCTTCTGAAGTAAGATGGGGCTAGATTAATACATAGAATTGACATTATGTTCTTCCATATCCCAGAATTTACACACTGTAGACACTGAAAATCGAACATTGAAAGGTCAAGAAAATAAAACTAAGTCAATTTGTCATCCTACTATTAGCTGTACCTGTTATGCCTTGTACATCCCGAAGTCTAGTGCTCTATCCTTTGGGCAAGAGAGCCAAGGTCTTGTGTCATGTTTTACAGGAAGAAACCTACCAGGATATGGGACCAGTGATGATGAGTATTGTACGGCTAACCCGGTCCTCTACAGTGAAAGTCAATCAACAACAACAAAAAGTAAAGTTTAGTATCCAAATCAACACCACCAACAACAAACCCAAGGCCCAGGGTCAGGAAAGCCCAGGTGTGCTTGCAAGCTTCTGAGGTCTAGTGAAGACCTGAGAGCAGGAATCTCCTAGAAGGTCCAGGATAGAGACTCACCCACTTCATTTTCCCAGTGGTGATAAAGGGCCAGTTACACCGCATGGGCTTGGTGCGTGACACCAAATCCCTCTTTTCCACTGTTGAGAGTTGAGGCCAGACATGGGGCATGGCGATTTAGATCAGAGTCACGGGAGCATTCAACTGTTCCTGTGCACGGGCTGAGGCCTCATACTATGCTGATTGAACTAACAAATGAGATTCAAGAGCACCATATTTAAGAATCAGCGAGGAGCAATTTCGGTATCTGTGCAGTATAATGGTTTTGATGGCGGGGGGCGGGGAGCAGACTCCGTTTTGAAGCACGCAGCCTGAGATAACATGTCAATTGACTAACATAATTTCTGTCATTACAAGGACCCGTATGTGCCCAGGGAGCCCTGTGCCATACAAGTGACTATCATGCAAAAAGATTTAGCCAGGTCTTCCTGTGATATCTGTGTCCCTTACTGGTCCAGGTACTTGGAAAACCAGTGAGTCTGAGGTTCCGTACTCTCTCAGGATCCCTCAGTGAGCTGCCTTTCTGCTGTCCCTTCTCAGTGGCTGGATAGAGGAGACACTAGGACCAGGTGAACAGCTGGACTGGGGAATAGTAGAAATACTTTGGTTTATATCAAATCCAGGGCCGTGGCCCGAGGAGGGGACACTACAGAAGGATGGAATCCAAGTGAGAAATAGTCTGTGAAGGAAGGGGCCTGGGCCACATTGTGTGGATCCAGAGAGGAAGGGCTGAGAGCTGAGGTAGCACTTGTTAATGAGGCCACAGGGGTCTCAAGAAACAGCCAAATGCAAGTCTTCTGATGCTGTTATTCAGTTGTCCTTTTCTTCCCTTGGGTATGGAGGTAATGCTTCTCTGGCTGGGGTTGTAGCTCAGGTATTACAGTGCTGGCCTAGATGTGTGAGGCCCCAGGTTCCATCCGAGTGCCACATGAGCTGGACCCAGGACCCCAGTGCTCTAGAGGTGGAGGCTTGAGGATCAAGGCCAACCCTATGTAGCAGGTTCAAGGACAGCCTGGGTGACATAAAACCCTGAAGAGCTATACTTTTTTTCTCTTCTGTCAGAGTTTTTAAGTCATGGAAATAGGTCCAAGTTAAACCATTTTCAGTTCTAAAATAGAACATGAAGTTAGATGCATCATTTCCATTTGATTGATTCAGCAAGAAAATACTGTCTCCTCAGTAATTATGAGGCATGTACATGAATTCTGGCTGAGTGCATCATACACAAAGTCAAAAAGCCTCCCTTGTATGGCTTTCGGTGTTCTTTCTCCAGTACTTAGGGTCCAGTGAGCTCTTTCTGAAAGCTTGCTTTATGTTGGGCTCTGGGTCACTTGCTAGACTGAAAAACAGGATTTCTTCTCTTGACAACAGTGGTACTACCTCCTCAGTTCACCCCCCAGGTATTAGCTCTCCAGCTGTAACACAGGACTGAGAATCTCAGAAACCTAGAAGAACTGCTGTAAGGATTTAATAAAATAATTTGTAGACAGCACCTAGCTGAACCCCTAGCAAGAGTGCAAGAAAAGTACTTTTCGGTTCCAATTTCCAGGATTAAAAAAATCAAGAAAGTGAATCAGATGCCCATCTCTAGTCAAACACCATTCCAGGCTTGTCTCTGCTCTGGAGTACACACTACTGCCATGTGCTTTATCTGGGCTTCATTTCTGTCGGATCCCTAGGTGCCTAGAGATGGAACGTTCTGTTAGGTTTTGTTTTCAAGTACGGTGTGTTTACTCTCCGAGAATTGCATACAGGCATACGTGTGTTTTGGTTTTGATCGTATTCACCCTCCTATTCTTCTGCCTAACTCCTGGATCCACTCCCTATCTCCATGGCCCCACTACATGACCCTCTTTTTTTCCTTGTAACCCACTAAGTTTGTTAGCTTCCATGTGATGGTAGCTTTCTGTCTAAAGAGGTAAAATGTGGTGGTGCCATTGTTGCCGCAACTGCTGCCGCCGCCTCCGCCGCCGCCGCCTCCTCCTCCTCCTCCTCCTCCTCCTCCTCCTCCTCTTCTTTCATTTTTTTTAAAGCCTAGTTGTTGAGATAAGAAAAAAAAAAAAAACGTGATTTTTCTGGCTTACTAACCTTTTAAGTGGCATGTAATTTGAAGCCTCAATTCTTTGTCTGAACAGCAAAGTGTGACCTTTGTGGCCACACTTTAAAGGTTTGTGTCGTGGGCACAAAGATCAGAGCATATATGGTCAGTACCTGGAAGGGACAGAGTACCTCCCTTTATGCCTCTACCACTTACGTACCTGCTCACCATTAGTTTCTTCAAACTTAATGTGGGTTAAAAATGGTACCTTGAATTTAAATTGAAGCTGTATAGTTGTTCTAATGAGATGTTATGCAAGTCCTTAGTAAATGTCAGCTCTTCCTGCAAGGTATGAGTAGTAAATACTATGGGGGTTATCACCTGAAACAAAATGAGTTTTATTAGGTAGACTTTCTTGGAACTAGTTTTGGCTTTTGCTTAGGATTTCCCGAGGCTTTCTAACAATGCAGTTGTTACAAACTGTTCAAGATATCGGGAGGACCAAGGAATCCAGAGTACCTGATCCATTCTTGTTACCGTGTTAATAGGGCTTGTGTTCCCAGGGAAGGTGGAAGGAAAATAAAGGGCACATGTGGATCAGGGGTGGATATGAGTCTCCAAGGATGGTGGTGGAGTATTTCCAGAGAAAGTAAAATTTAGGCCAAAGCCTGAGGGGTGTTAGGAAACCCCATTCCAGGAGGAAGCACTATTGCAAATGCCCAGTGAAGAGTGTACTGGCCATTGTGAGCTCAGCTTAGGTCAAGCAGAGTGGCCAGGTGGGACATGCCTTGTTCATTGCTGAAACACTTTGGTATTTGCCTGTAGGTCAGGAACCACTGGGACTGTTGACCCAAGGAAGGCCGCAGTGTAATGGACATTTCCACAGCCTCAGGCTGGCTGTGTTCACCTTGAACTGAAGATGTAAGGGTGAGGACGGAGATCAGGTGGATGGGTCGCTCAGGCTGCCGTAGTGGAAGTGATGCAAAGAGATGTGATGCAACAACCTACAAGTACAAATTTCGCTTTTGGTTTCTAAACCGCTCGAGGGTAAAAGGAGGAAGGTGTTGCGAGTGTCATGTCTTCACTACCCAGATCCACTACGTTGCATTTGGATGTTTATCTTGCCTTGAGATTGTTTCAGAGAGTTCCCTTACAATCCGTCTATGCACATTGGTAGACTCTGCTTCAGCCTGAATCTCAGAACACGGTGCTACGTGAGCAGAAGGCCACCGTCGCGGGGGATCTAATGTGTCACTCCATTCAGATCTGTTACACCTCTTCCGTGTCCTTTATATTTGCATCTATTTCTAGAGATGACCCAAAAAATATTTGTTAGAGATAATCTGGACAAGCATGGCTGTTTACTGTGAGGGACAATAAGGACTTCCGAATGGCCGCTGGGTTTAACCATGATAAACAGATGAAAAGAGTGGTCAGGTGCTGAGCTATAGAAGAGTCAGAGAGGGATGTGAGCCCAGCCTTTCGTTTCCATCTTTTTTAAGTATGGGAAAGATTTGGGAGATTTATGGGAGGAGGACTGCCAGCGAAAGCTGGGTGGGTGCGTAGATGATATGGGGAAGATTTGGCCTATAAAAAGAAATCCTGCGGTCTTCAGGGGGTGTAGGTAGCATTTTACCTCCTAAGACATAGTGAGATCAATAGCGGATTCGTGACAGATGTGAGAACTAGCCTCCAGACCCTGTCCAGTTGAGTCAAAACATCACCAAAGGAGACTAGAGGAGAACCTGTGGTTGGAGAGGAAGGTGTGAAGGGTCAGCTGTGTCCAGCAGTACTGCTGTTGGGTCACACCTCACAAGAGTGTGGTATCTATCAAGAGCAGTTCATTTGAAGAGGGCCTAGAGAACCACCCACTACCACAGGGCTTAAGGGAAAAGAGAAAGTATAACAGTGAGTGCCCAGGGACTTCCTTACAGAAGGGAGATTCTGAAAAGGAGGGGGGTAATTATAGGATGGGGTTAAAAATCCTTTCATTCTTTGAAAGAGAGTCTCCTCACCCTGGCTCGACTGGGCTCTTGAATTCTACTTCTTCTGCATCTGCCTCTCTAGTGTTGAAACCAGCCATGCCTGGCTAAGCCGTATAGGTTAATAAAGGGAAAATGATGGTGTGAGTGTGAGGTGATGAGAACAATATAGCAAAGGAAGGGGGGACTGGAGGGAGAGTGAGAGAGCTGAGTTACCTGGTAGGCAAGCAGGGCAGTGCAGCCATGGTAACAGGAAGACAGGCTGCAGGGAGATAAGCAGTCACCTCAGATTCTCCTGATTGCTTCTTTTGTCCCAGGGAGATGGCAGAGGGGGCTCATCCTTGGAGACTGAAAGGGAGCAAGAATTTTGAGGATGAACTGGAAAGTGGAGTTCTCCTCTGTAGATGTATTTATTAGCTGCTTTGTATGGGATGCATGTGTCCCTGTGGAGGTGGCTGGTGGAGAGGGCAGGGAGTAATGGTAAATTGCCATCTCTAGGAATAAGGGGTGTCATCAGTTAGGGGTTACTCTCTCTCAATCCAAAAGGACCAAGGGTTGAAGGGTTTTATGTGGGTTTTTTTGTCGTTGTTATTGATGTTGGTTTTTTTTGTTGTTGTTGTTGTTGTTGTTTTATGTTTAGTAACTTTTAGTCCCAGGAATCAAATCAGATACTAATTTAAAAAATAATAACACATTTTTAAAAGACGTAGGGTTAGGAGAGACCTTTCCGTTATAATTTCTGTGGCACAGAGAGCAGAAGGCTGGGCGGAAGCTTTGCGTTTCTGGCGTGGATACTCACATGGCTTTGGGGTTACACATTTATCGGATCAGTTTGGAACTGGTGCCAGGCAATAGACCATCTTTGTCATTTCCACAGCCATTATATATGTGTGTAGGGCGGAAAGGGCCTTCGGGGGGGGGGGTGGTGCTGTACTAAGATTCTGAGGCTCAGGTCACTGCACGTGATTACCTTTGAGAAAACACTTTCAGGTTAATGAAGCATCTTTTTGCTCAGTGTTGAGATACTGCAAGGGTGGGAAATCATAGCTACACTGGAGGCTATTCCATTCCATACTCCCCGAGAATCATGTCCCATGTACTGATGATTCTCAAGCCTTGATCATTTCTCATGGGCTTTGGCTGATGGGGTGCATTAGAGATTTTTATTTAACTTATGCTCTTAAGCCTAAAAGACACATCCTGTAAACCAGGTGGCTTCCAAATCTGCATATAAATAAGAGAGGAAAAAATGACAAAAGCAGTGAAAGATGATTTTATCTTTGCAGATTATTCTGCTTATACTTCACATATTATATCTTTATCAGTATTTTAGATCCAAAATTCTTACTTTGATTTTCATTAGGAAGATTGAAAAAAATAAAAAGCAAATGGAGAAACTGTAAAGGATGTATTTATATAAAATCTTACGGGATTAGCATTTTGGGAACCAGGAAATTAATCCTGGCTTTCCAATCAGTAATGCAAATAAAAATTACCCTGAGATTATTAAATGTTAATAAGTGTCTTCAGTTAACAATAAGTCATTCCACGGCTTAGCTCAAACCACAGATTTATATGTAATAAAACTTTCATCTCAAAGGAAAGAAGCAGGTCTATTGTTATTTTTAGCTTTTTATGATAAAATGGGATGGTTATTTTTAGCTTTTTATGATAAAAATTTTGATGTGCTCCAACAAAGAATGATATGATAAATGTCAGAGTTACCACACAACTGTAGCAATATTCTGCAGAGAGATACTCAGTCTCTTCTTAGGAAAATAATTGCTGGGAGATACTATAGTCCAGCTGCTAAAGGCATTTGTCCTTGATGAATGGAGCTCAGTCCCAGGAAGCCACATGGGAGGGAGCTCATTCCTGAAAGAAGTTGTCTTCTGAGTTCCACACTTGTAACCATAGCATCCATGAGACCTTCCCCAGCCCCAATGTTGTTTAAAATAAAATATAGAATATGTTTGAGGATGTTTGGTGGCCCTGCCCACTGGTCCTTCAGACTACCTGTCTAGCTCTGTCCTTCTACGTGTTGCTGGTAATGAAGGACTGGCCACAGTTCTCCGTGTATTCTGTCCCCTGCCCCATACCTGTTGATCCCCTTATGTTGGACTATTGCTATTCTTTTGACAAAGCCCCCTCTCCTGGAATAGGTGTGCAACCTTGAGCTCCCCTGCAAGGCTTACAGTCCCATCTCTGCTCTGGAATAACTTCCAAATGGGGCTCACCAGCCTGTGGGACTTAGTGTGGTCCAGATCTTGACTATCAACCTCTCTGATGTCATCTCCCGTTCTTTCTGCCCTGTTGACATAAGGTTCCCTGTGTGCTGAGCATGTTCCTGTATAATGGCTTTTGTTTGAACCCACTCTCTTCTCTTTCCCAATCTGTTCCACATCGTTGACTGGCTAACCCTCCTCAGAGGCATCTTATGCATGCCTTTCTAGTCCTGACCCCTCTTCTGTCTCCTGACATAAACACCATATCAATTTTTAGATGGCTACCTAAATTTTGCTCAGACTCTCAACACTTATATCCATACTTTGTGTAGTGTAGCTCTCACCATTTGGAAACACACTGTGTGTAGGTTTGGGTGGGTGCTTCTTCTACTTGCGGTACTTGCGCTTGAACCTAGGACCTTGTGTGTACATCAGGTAAAAGCTCTACTAATGAGTTCTAGCCCCAGCCCACTTTTCAGTTTTTGTTTTGAAACAGGGTTCACTAAGTTGCCCACTCTGGGCCTGAGCTTACTATAGTCTGGCAGACCTTGCAGTTCCTCTGCCTCTGTCTTCTGGGTTACTGGGATTTATATTTCAGCACCAACAGGCCCCACTCAAGATATATCTGATAAAAATAGACTAGGGCTTTGCTTCAGTCTGAAAATCTTTGTTTTCTATTTTTCTGTCAGACCTTCATCTATATTGACATAATATCCTTTTCCCATATCTGTCTTGTTTTATGATTTGTGTATTTCTCTTCTTAGTTTTGAAATGACAAAGTGGGCTTTAAAGTCTGAAGTATTTCAAATGCATCATCTCCATATACCTTCTATTGATTTATGGTAATTTTATTATGGTTTTCTTTCTGGTTTTTTTTTTTCTTTTTTTACTTACAGCATCAGTATTAACCTGAAAAGCACAGGGGCAATATTACTAGGGACAATATTATTTCAGACTTATATGCACGTTCTCTGCTCGCTCCCCCTCCCCCCCCTCTCTCTATATATATATTCCATTTGAAATCACGTAGCTTCTGTCTGAAGATCATTGAGGTTTACTAGAGACGAAATATCCTAGCTTTTGTTGTTTACAATGAATTTTCCTTTTTATCCTTCAAAGACTTTTTCTGAGTACAGAATAAAATGTGGGCTGTGTTAGCTATTAGCAGACAGATGTACCATTCCACTGTTGCCGTGTTGACATGGTTGCTAGGGAGAAGCTGATGGCCAGTCCGTCAGTCCTTGGAGCACGATACCATTTTACCTGCTGTGGGTTGCACGAATTTTCATTCAGTCTTTGTCCTTTTGCATTTCTAGTATGCTAGGTTTAGATATAAATATTTTATAAATATATTCTTCCTAGGTGTCTCTAGAATTCTCAAATCTGTAGACTGCTACTTCTATCATTTTTTTGAAAAATGTAAACCATTACCCTTTCAAATATTGTCTCTTTCCTGTCTCCTCTGCCCCTTCTGAGTCACTGCTAAGTGTCTTTTAGATCACACCACTGTCCTCATGTATTTTAACTTTCTTTACTGTCCCCTTTGATTATTTTGTGACTTTATGTTAGATGACCTCTGACCTTTTTAGAATCATAAGTTGTCTGTTAAATGTTTTCTATTTTTAATCCCTTTTATTTTTGGCTCTTTACTAGGCTATTTTGGTTTTTTTTATATGCTTTCTTAAAATCCTGCTTTAAAAAAAATCATTTCCTATTCTCTGAAAAAAAATTTTCTGGATCTTTTGTTTCTTTACATAGAGTAAACATGGTTATTTTATAATCCGATCTGTTGGTTATATTTGGTAGTGTCTATGCTTGTGGGTCTTTTCTGACTCATGGCCCCCCTTTCTCCCCTTTAGTATTTAGAATGCTATGTATTGATCTTAATATACATACATATGCACACATATATCCCATATTATATAACAAACACACACACACACACACACACACACACACACACACTGGATTGAGCTGAATAGGAAGATGACATTGTCCCAGAGTGTTGAAGTGTTCTGCCCAGCATTTTCTGCCACTGTCAGTCCAGGGCAGCATATTTCCAGGCCAAGAAAAGTGAACTTCAGCCGAGACCACAGCAGTGAGCCTCTGATTACAGTCTCATTGTTTTCCTTTCATGTTTGTCACGTCTCTTTGCTTTGTTTCTCATTGTAGATCAGAACCAGAGCCCGTGTGCAGCAGCTGTGCCACAGACTGAACATTTTGCTCTCTTGAATTTCCTGTGCCAAAGGAATTAACCTATTACTTTTTAATTCGGCCTCATGCAAGTTCTCAGGGCACTGGTAGAATGTAGCCATCTTCTTTGCTAGGATATACCAAGAATGACCTAATGTCAGATTCCTGGTAGAACCATTGCCTCCCTGTGTAGCTCATGCATGAAGGTAGCTTTCACTTTTTTTTACTGGCATTCTGGCCTTCCTTCCAAACTCACTCTAGAATGGCCTATCAAGCTATGCTTACAGAATTCTGGGATTCCTCCTATAAACCAGTTCCAAGGCCTTAGGGACCACACAGTCAAGTCTATCACAGCGGTGGTCTAACTTCTTCAAACAAATCTTTTGTATTGTTTGCCTTTCCCATTAGTGTAACTGAATACCTCACAAGAAACAATGGTCAGAAGAGGGGTTTGCTGGGGCTTACAGTTAAATGGGAACATTCCATTTAACTGAAGGGTTGACAGCAAGAGGGCAAGCAGAAACAGGAAGCCCACACATCACATGACATCTATAGTCAGGACACAAGGATAGGATGTGAAGCCAGCTATAAGAACTCAAGGCCACCATTTCCTCTGGTGAGGCTCTACCTCTTAATGGTTCCACAATCTTTTTAATTGGGGGACCAAGTATTCAAACACATGAGCCTATGTGTGCATTTCACATTCAGACCACAGTGCCTACCTTTTTTTCTTACATTCTGCTCATGTCCCATGAAACTTTATCAATAAGGTATATGGCTCATACTCATCTTATAGATGTGATTCTTTAGGGTTCCATCATAAGATGGGAACTGTCTCCTCTAATACCTTCCACACTGGGTGCGTTATATGTCCTGATTCTTCTCTTTTCCCCCCAAGGGATGCTAAAGAAGAAACACTACCCTCTACTTAGGTTCTAGACAGCAATTTCCTCTAGGGTAATTAACTGAGAGTTTCTTAACTCTGTGTGTGTGTGTGTGTGTGTGTGTGTGTGTGTGTGTGTGTG